>NC_139483.1:112977884-113342634 GCF_008360975.1 Lichenostomus cassidix | reverse complement strand
TATATACATGTGTGTATAGAAACATATGTGTGTATATACATATGTGTATATATATACATATGGGTGTGTATATAAATGTGTGTGTATATATACATATGGGTGTGTATATAAATGTGTGTGTATATATACATATGTGTGTATATATACATGGGTGTATATACATGTGTGTATATATATGTGCGTATATATATATATATATATGTATATATATGTGTGTATATATGTGTGTGTATATATATGTGTGTCTCTATATACATGTGTGTATATATGCATGTGTGTATATATAGGTGTGTGTGTATATATACATGTGTGTATAGAAACATATGTGTGTATATCTACATATGGGTGTGTGTATATATATGTGTGTGTATATATACACGTGTGTGTATATATACATATGTGTGTATATGTACATGGGTGTGTATATACATGTGTGTATATATGTGTGTATATATACATATGTGTGTGTGTATTTATGTGTGTGTATATATACATGTCTGTGTATACATACATATGTGTGTATATATACATGGGTGTGTATATACATGTGTGTATATATGTGTGTATATATACATATGTGTGTGTGTGTATTTATGTCTGTGTATATATACATGTCTGTGTATACATACATATGTGTGTATATATACATGTCTGTGTATACATACATATGTGTGTATATATACATGTCTGTGTATACATACATATGTGTGTATATATACATATCTGTGTATATACATATGTGTATATATATACATAAGTGTGTGTATATATATATCTGTGTATATATACATATGTGTGTATATATACATGGCTGTGTGTATATATACATGGGTGTGTGTGTATATATACATGGGTGTGTATATATACATGGGTGTGTATATACATGTGTGTATATATATGTGTATATATATATACATCTGTGTGTATATACATGTGTGTATATATACGTGTATATATATATACATGTGTGTTTGTATATGTGTCTGTGTATATATACGTGTGTCTATAGAAATCTATATATATGCCTGTATATATAGATGGATGTATACAAGTACAACCGTCTCCTCGCGCTTCCGGACTGAAATTTTATCCACGCTTTCTAGTACCTCTCAAACCTCATACCTCGCTCGCGTACCTTGCGTCCCTACCATCAAAAATGCTCTCCTTTCCAATTAGCAAATTAGCAAATTGCACCGCTAACAAATGCTGAAAGCGAATACCTTGCGGGCTTCTCGGAGGATTTCCGCTGCGCCTGTCCTACGCCTCGCCGTTTAGCTTCAAACTCTTTACATTGGCCTTACGGGAAAAAAAAAATTAAATCGGACGCTCTCCTTTCTTATCACGAGGCGCCTCGCCGGGCGCCTTAGCCGATCTACGTTCCTGAACGTTACCTCGGCCCCGAGCCCGCCTCTCCGCGTCTTCCTCGGCCCCGCTTCCCTTCCGCTTTCAATTCTTATTAACGCCTGGGAATTACAATTATGCCTTTCCATGCCGCTCTGGGACTACCGTCCCTTCCCGCCAATCCCCGTGCTTCTTATCCTTCCTTCGGCCCGATGACGCGTCTGCTTCCCTTAAGATGCCCTTTAAACCGTCTCTAAAGCTCCTTTCTTTTTCTATAGGCCCTTTGAAAGCCCCGTTTCTGTACCCGCGCCTTTCGGGACGTGCCCTTCGCTAAGGCTCTCGCGTTTAGCGTCCGGCGTTTCATCGAAAATTTCCGAAAAATGTTTTCCCGTCGGCGGAGCCCGGCGCGTCGTCTCGGAGGTGGTGGCGCCGTCGTCCCGTCCCCCGAACTTTTTAACGCTTTAAAGTCGCGTTCGATTCGAATGGATACGGGCTTGATGGGACCATTTTTATATCTATTCCGACACATTTTAAAAACCTCAAAAATCTTCTCTAACGGCGAGTACTACCTCAACTTTTTACTTCTACCCGCGCCTGCCGCTTTCTACGGCTCCACGCTGCCGGCTTCTGGCCGGATTCTGTCACGTCGTGACCGAGATAAGGAACTAACGCTTCACCAGTCCTACCTCAGGGTACACGTTTACTACCGTGGAACGGAGCCATTCCGATTCCCGGGACCCTGCTTTGCGAATGCGGAAATGCCTCAAAAACGTAAAATCCATTTTTTTCATTTCCATCGGGCGCCTAAAGTGGTCACCTAGAGCGAGAGGTCCTGATTTTTTCCGTACAAAACATGGCGGAGGCCGTAAAGGCGCGGCCGCGTCCATTATTATGGCGGCGCCCGTTTCGCACGTGCGCGGTGCACTGGACTACCAAAATGGCGTCGGCATCGCTCGAGCATGCGCGGTGCACTGCACTACCAAAATGGCGGCGGCATCGCTCGAGCATGCGCAGTGAAGTAGACTACCAAAATGGCGGCGGCATCATTAGAGCATGCGCAGTGTACTGAACTACCAAAATGGCGTCGGCATCACTCGAGCATGCGCAGTGCACTGGACTACCAAAATGGCGCCGGCATCACTCGAGCATGCGCACTGCAGTAGACTAACAAAATGGCGCCCGCATCACTCGAGCATGCGCACTGCACTGGACTACCAAAATGGCGCCGGCATCACTCGAGCATGCGCACTGTATACTTCCAAAATGGCGGCCGCGGAGTCCCGACCCCGAAAACGGCCATACGGCTGCTTGGCGGGCTTCCCCGGCGCTGCGGACCGGTGCGGAGTGGCCTTTGAGGGCCGATGGAGTGCGCGCTACGGTTTGGCGCGGCCGCCGTTTTGTCCCGAAAGCGATCGGCAAATTCCGTTCTTTTTCCGCCTCTCGCGCGGTTGCCGCCGCCCGTGGGTGACGCGGACGGCATATAGGACGCCTTTGCAGCTGTTTGCGGCGAGCAGAAATGTCCCAAAAGCGCGAAATCCGAGTTTTAAATTTCGATCCGGCCCCTATTTCGCACATGCGCAGTGCAGTGGACTACCAAAATGGCGTCGGCATCACTCGAGCATGCGCAATGTAGTGGACTACCAAAATGGCGTCGGCATCATTCGAGCATGCGCAGTGCACTGGACTACCAAAATGGCGGCGGCATCACTCGAGCATGCGCACCGCATTGGACTACCAAAATGGCGTCGGCATCACTCGAGCATGCGCAGTGTACTGGACTACCAAAATGGCGTCGGCATCACTCGAGCATGCGCAGTGTACTGGACTACCAAAATGGCGTCGGCATCGTTTGCACATGCGCAGTGCACTGGACTACCAAAATGGCGTCGGCATCACTCGGGCATGCGCAGTGCATTGGACTACCAAAATGGCGTCGGCATCGCTCGAGCATGCGCACTGCACTGGACTACCAAAATGGCGTCGGCATCGCTCGAGCATGCGCACTGCACTGGACTACCAAAATGGCGGCGGCATCACTCGAGCATGCGCACCGCATTGGACTACCAAAATGGCGTCGGCATCACTCGAGCATGCGCAGTGTACTGAACTAACAAAATGGCGTCGGCATCACTCGAGCATGCGCAGTGCACTGACTACCAAATGGCGCCGGCATCACTCGAGCATGCGCACTGCAGTACACTTCCAAAATGGCGGCCGCGGAGTCCCGACCCCGAAAACGGCCATTCGGCTGCTTGGCGGGCTTCCCCGGCGCTGCGGACCGGTGCGGAGTGGCCTTTGAGGGCCGATGGAGTGCGCGCTGCGGTTTGGCGCGGGCGACATTTTGTCCCGAAAGCGATCGGCAAATTCCGTTCTTTTTCCGCCTCTCGCGCGGTTGCCGCCGCCCGTGGGTGACGCGGACGGCATATAGGACGCCTCAGCAGGTGTTTGCGGCGAGCAGAAATGTCCCAAAAGCGCGAAATCCGAGTTTTAAATTTCGATCCGGCCCCTATTTTGCACATGCGCAGTGCACTGGACTTACAAAATGGCGTCGGCATCACTCGAGCATGCGCACTGCACTGGACTACCAAAATGGCGTCGGCATCATTTGGGCATGCGCAGTGGAGTGGACTACCAAAAATGGCGTCGGCATCATTCGAGCATGCGCAGTGCACTGGACTACCAAAATGGCGTCGGCATCGTTTGCACATGCGCAGTGCATTGGACTACCAAAATGGCGTCGGCATCACTCGAGCATGCGCACTGCACTGGACTACCAAAATGGCGTCGGCATCACTCGAGCATGCGCACTGCACTGGACTACCAAAATGGCGTCGGCATCACTCGAGCATGCGCACTGCACTGGACTACCAAAATGGCGTCGGCATCACTCGAGCATGCGCACCGCATTGGACTACCAAAATGGCGTCCGCATCACTCGAGCATGCGCAGTGTATTGGACTAACAAAATGGCTTCGGCATCGTTTGCACATGCGCAGTGCATTGGACTGCTAAAATGGCGCCGGCATCACTCGAGCATGCGCAGTGCACTGAACTAACAAAATGGCGTCGGCATCATTCGAGCATGCGCAGTGTAGTGCACCAACGAAACGGCGTCGGCATCACTCGAGCATGCGCAGTGCAGTACACTTCCAAAATGGCGGCCGCGGAGTCCTGACCCCGAAAACTGCGATTCGGCTGCTTGGCGGGCTTCCCCGGCGCTGCGGACAGGTGCGGAGTGGTCTTTGGGGGCAGGTGGAGTGCGCGCTGCGGTTTGACGCGGCCGACATTTTTTCCCGAAAGCGATCGGCAAATGCCGGCTTTTTCCGCCTCTCGCGCGGTTGCCGCCGCCCGTGGGTGACGCGAACGGCATACAGGACGCCTTCGCAGCTGTTTGCGGCCAGCAGAAATGTCCCAAAAGCGCGAAATCCGAGTTTTTAATTTCGATCCGGCCCCTATTTCGCACATGCGCAATGCACTGGACTACCAAAATGGCGTCGGCATCGTTCGCACATGCGCGCTGTTGCCGACTTCAAAAATGGCGGCCGCGGGGGTCTTTTCTGAGGGAATATACGTCTACTGTGCCGCCTGAACGAAATGCCGAGTCCGAGGGTGCCACCGCCGCATTTTCCGGGCTTTGCGGGCTTCTGCTGAAGCGTGCGGTGCTGTGGACGGCGCGGGGAGCTGGCGGGATCCGCCTGTGCCGGGGCGGGCACCGCCGCGGTCGATTATACGGCGGACACGCCCCCCCTGCCCCCCTCGGCACCCTCCCCTCCCCCCCCGCGTCTCCCGGATCCTTAAACATGGCACTCGGCACGCAGCGGATGGCGGCGGCGGCGGCGGCGGCGACACAGGTCGGGGCGGGGCCGCCGCGGGAGGGGGGGGCTGACTCGGCGGCCCCCAGCGCGGGGAGGGAGCGCGGCGAGGGAGCGCGGCGCCGCCGCCTCGGGGCCCCACGGGACGCCGCTCCCCACGGACCGCACCCAAAATGCGGTGACGTCCGGCGGCGGGGGAGAACCGACAGGGGAGGGAACTTGCCACGCGGGACGGGGCCGCCCACGTGCCGCGAGCGACGCTTTTTTCCGACTACAAACACGCAAATACCCCAAAATTCACCTGCTTCGGAACGCGCGACCCCCTCTCCCTTTTAAAGCCCGACGCAAACCTGCGAACGACCGCCTCGGCTAACACCGCACACACAAATAACATATACTACTTACAAAATACACATACCTATACTCCAACATATTATTACATAGATTATACACTAGCAACCAGCTATATTGCTCTGAAGATTTATTTTTGCATACCCTTTTTTTCCTCTTCAGGACACTACATTCATGCCTGCAAAAAGAAAAAAAAATGTACAAACCCTTTCACATTGGGTCAATTAATATCATTTCTTTCTCTTCTTTAGCAAGTCAAACCACCTGCTTCTACAGCACTTCTGAACTCCATTCTGACTCTTGGCAAGAAATTCTTACGGGCCTGACATTGTGGCTACAGCTCTGTGATGATCCACGTGAAAGGTGGGTGCTTTCTTCAATTATCCTTTCTTCAATGCAACACTTCCTTTTTACTATCTATCTAGGTCATCTCCTTCATTTTCATAACTATATTTGGAAGGCACTGTGTACTGGGCATTGCCCATAAATGTCCACCCAGAAAGGTAGACAACAGCTTTGCTGCAAGGCAGATAATCTTTTCAATATTCCTGCAAGAGCTGGCTTGCCTGCATTTGGTAATTATGGAACATGCTTCAGCTACTCCAGCGACAACACGTGAACAATTACTTCTTACTGATAGTGAGGCTCAAAAACGACGCTTCTGAAGCAACGATGCACTGCAGGCACCTGGACACATGTCCTTCCCTTAGGAAAAAAACCTCAAAGTTCTTTCCCTCTTCCCTGGCTTGCTGGTACCAAGCACAGAAAACTGCACCTGAGGGAAGCTTGGAAGCCTGTATCCTCTGACATTTTGCACTTGGTTAGAGCTTTTTTTTCATACCTCTGCATACTTCTGAAAATTACAGTTCCTCTTTTACAACATAGCCAATGTCCACACTTACCTAGAAAGAGGCACTGGGATTTGTTTTCTGTAAATTCATTCACGAAACTCCTTGTTCTTTCTCTCTCTCCTTCATGGCCAGAGTTTCCCAAAGAATATTTAGCAGGGCCTTTTTGCTTTGATACCCTCTATTTCATTTCCATTTCATTCCCTAAATTCTTTACATCCTGAAACTTTTTCTAGTACGTGGAAGAGCACGATCATAAATGGACAACAGAAAAATTGTAGAACTTCTCTAGCTCAAGATGTTGTTTTTCACTCTTTATCTATTTGCTCTTCCCATCTCATAGCTGTTCTTTTCCATGCAGCTTTAAGGGCCTGCAATTCTCACTGCTGCAGAAGGACTTGTGAACTGCTACTTCCCTACGTTGCTCATCAGAGCACGGAATCCAGTCGGAAGGTGCCGGTCCATCGGTGCGCAAACCTCCAGGTATGGCTAGAAAGAGTAGAAAAAATTCATTAAATACTTTCCCTTGGAAAACAGTTCCCATGCTTTGCAAATCTGGCTTCATACATAGAAATATTGGCACATCGAGTCTGTATCAATTTCAATACAGAACAGCATCGCTTTAAACTCTTGAAAACTTCAGGGTTTGGATGATGTTGCTACCGCTTCCTACATTACAAATGTGGCTATGCGGATCTCAAAACTGGTACACATGTCTCCAAATATTTTATCTAATACTGGACAGTACATAAGGTGCTTAGCCTTATACCTGCACATGCTTATTACCTGTGTGCGAACTGCATACCACGTGCATAGCCTGCAGAAATACACTTCGGGATTAATTCTGATTCGTAAGGCTCCGTTACGTGAGCCTTACAGAACTGCACCTCATCCATTATCCATGTACAGAAATTTGGCTTTCAAATGGCCTAAGAGAAAAAAAAATAGTTTTGCTAACTCTTTCAATGCCATCTTAAAGGAATAACATAGCTCATGTTGATGAGGAAACAATAACTGCAATAACCATCCTCCCCTGTTCCCTGTATGACACACTGAAAGATGGTTCAGAAGGTTTACTTCAACCACTGTAGGAAATGCCACACAGCTCACATGGTGGCCGATTCTCAGCCTCTGTTCCACTCACTGTATCACTCGGCCAGATCAGAGAGAAGCAAGTAAAAAAAAAAGTTAAAAAAGTTTAAAAAATATTATCCCAAAGGGAACATTTGCAGGTGGTGGTTGTATAATTGTTCCGTCTGAACGTGTGAGCGGCCCAGGCCACGCTTCTGATAGAACTGTTTGGTGTGGATGAACTCATGTCACTGTGACCAAAACATATGAGCGATACTTTGCTTCCCTTTATGCAATTAACACCTCTCTGGTCACCACAGTTCTGGTATTAGGTTAGCCTGAGATGCTGCCGTCTGACAGGGATCCTTCTCAAAACCTAGGGAGAAAACTCAGGTTTATATGTCAGCACCTTCACTGATGACTTCTTTACAATTCAGTGGCAAGACGTCCTTCATCTATTTTTATTATTTGCCACGTAAGCCACACAAGATATTTATTCTTTGAAATAGGACTCTGACATCTCTTCCCTGAAAAGGTTTTCATCATTGCTCATAAGTGTGATCTCCCTCCCTCTTCCTGCTGATCAAACCTGCCTCAAACCACTGCCTCTTTTCAACAGCTAGGAAATCCTTGCACACGCTGGGCACAACACACCCAGGAGTCCAAGGCCAGCCTCAGGCCTACCTCCTAGCAGCTCCTGTCTGGCACAAATCCTGACATTTGCACAACTTTACAATACAAAATCCCACATTTCCCCATGGGAACCTGGGGGCAACAATGGCTCTTTTCCACGGGAATGGCACATCACCACTCTCGTGTAAGATAGGCAGTTTGGAGGAATCCACGTGCACACAGACCTCTGCTTCTTTACACCTTTCATCTCACAGGATTCCTGCAGCATGCACACTTTTCAGCTACAATACCACATTTGGAACCTGGCTGCAAACGGGGCCTCTTTTACACACGTAACAAACTTTTCCACCCTTCTGACCACACCGTGGCAAATGCCTCCTCACATCATAAAAACCATCTGACAACACTTCATAACAAGCCTCAAGATACACTAGATCGCCTCTGTGTTACCTCACTCCACTCAGTCAGGTTTTCTGGGAAAAAAAAGGACTGTTTGAACCTTTTACAAACCTGCTGTGGGACTAAGAACACCGAGCTATACTGAGAGCAATCATAACAATCCATTCTTTACATTCATTTCAATTATTCACTACCCACAACAACACCTGTAACTCCTGCTTCAGGACACCACATCTATAGAAATACTGCACCACTGATATTAAAGGAAGCGAGGACAATAACCACATCAAATCTCTTCTTCCCCCACAGCAATGACCGTGGCCACATCTCCTTCTCTCTACCTCGAGGACACGCTCTGGGGAGTACCTGACAGCATAAGAGCTCTCAAGAATCTTCACCACTGTCAAGACAGCCACTTGACCCCAATGAATGCAGGATCTCCTGCAAGGACTGATGCTGCCACCACTGCAGCTTCTCTGCTTCCACACGGGGAACCCAGCAGAGCACGGCCACGACACCCTCTGCACGCTGCAGCTGGCCACAGCAGGGCAGGGTGGAGAGGGAGGCAGCAGCACTTTGGGGAGGCGGCAAAGAAAAGCCAGGAAGAATGACCTCTGAGCCAGGACGAGGCCAAGGCCCGTGGTGGCAATGACAGCAGCGGTGGAACTCCCCAGCAGCAGTGGAACTCCCCAGGTAACCGGTGGCAGCAGATGCACCCACGATAATCAAAGCGCTCCGGCTAACTGACCTGGCGCCGGGTCACCCACGACCGTACCTCCAAAATGACCCGCTGTCACCACACCCTGCTGTCTAATTGCACCGGCACCGGATCACCCACGGCCATACCTGCAAACTGACCCACTGTCACCACACCCTGCCGTGTTTGCCAGCCTGGTGCTTTTTTCCATATCTAGAATGTGGAATTTCCGGACAAGGAGGTTGCTTTTTCAAAATTCTACAAGTGAGGACGCTCCAGTGCTTTTCCTCAACATGAAAATTACGGCTTTTGGATTTTCTTTATGCCCCTGACAATCTGCACGCTTTTGGATTCTGGCTGCGTCGGTCTGTGCGCTCTATGAAAAACATTCTACCGTTTGGACCTTCCGAGAAACGGAAATCTTCCAGGATTTATGAAGCGATACAACGAAACCTTTTCTCAAAACTGTATTCTTATTCCCACCCCCTAAACTTTTATATAATTACACTCATCTATTTACATTATATCTATTTGCACTTATTATAGAGAAAATACTTACAAATCCATTGACACTTATGGAACCTCTCCTAAGACACAAGCCACGTATTTACAATGTTCAGCTTGTACATTTTGACACTTCAATATCACATCAGACTTCTACGCTCTAACCGTACACATCTACTCATATCAAACCTCTCTTTACATTAATATCTAATATCTGATTAGACTTTGTACAGAACAGCTAATAGATCTCTTTATTCTTTTTTTACATTTTGTCCTATATATCATCCTGCCTTATAAGTTAAGCTCTTTCATTGGTTCATTTATATACACAACACTTGTGTTTGCACTTTAAAATCTTCTATCTGCTTTGGCCTTGCATGGACAAGCTTATGCAGGACACACATTACTCTCTCTGTCTCATCTGCATGGTGCCCCAAGGAAGATTTTACAAGATCATTGTCTCAAAGGAACAACAGAAAAATGGCAACACCTCCCTAGCTCAACATTTCTTTTTCCTCTTTTCCTAATTGCTCTTCCCATTTCACATGTTGCCTTTTTAATGCATGTTTTAAGGACTGCAATTAGCACTGCTCCAGAAGAATTTGGGAAGTGCTGCTTCTCCCTCTGGCTCACCGTGGAACAAAATCCAGACGCGAGATGCCGCTCTGTAGCTGTAGAAAACCTCCGGGTATTCATACGAACAATACACTAAATAAATGAAATTCTGTGCCTTCAAAGAAATTCCCCATGTCTGGAAAATCTAACAAAATACATTAAAAAACTCTCCTAATCAAGTATGTATCCATTTCAATGCTGAACAGACACACTTTGAACTTTTAAAAACTTCTGCCTTTGGTGCTACCCCTTCTTACATTACAAAAATTGCAAATTCTGACCTCAAATCTGGGTTCTGGGGGACCATAGGCAACTACACCACGGCTGTCACTAGCCCAGATCCTACCTAGGCCCGTATGGGATACAGGTTCACCTTGGGGTTACACACAGCTGCTCTGGCAAAAATTCCTCCTGCAGGCACAAGATTACACGGCAGATGTTCTTAGGCACACCGTGAAAGGGGGAGCTTTCAATGGCACTCTGGGATGCAGGGGGCTGCATCACCCACTGCCCTCAATACCTCTCACTCATCCTTCCTTTCAGCTAACGGGCCATGGCCCCCCACCCGCTCCACAGCCCCCTACAGCCCTGTGGTGCCAAGTGCTGCCCTGGACAACACGACACCTGTCAGCTCTGGAGCCCAAATCCTGGTTTTGTAAGCCTGTGGTGGGACTCGGCAATAGGGACTGGGGGCTGCACCTCTCCTGGGGTGACCTTTGGCTCCACTAACCTTGTGTGGTGACAATTCACACGGTAGCCAGGACTCTGCCCGTGTCACATGGGTTCACCCCCCATGCCGGTTAGGGCTCGCCACTCCATACCCCACCTGTCCTGGACACGCTCTCACTCCCCCAGCAGAGGCGCTACCCTGGGGCTCTGCACCCTGTACACATTTACCTGTATCTCTCTGACATCCCCTCCTATGCCACCGCCAGCAACCCGCCTTGGGACCGGGCTCTGTCTCCCACACCCTTCTCCCTTCTGCTGCACCCCATGCCTCTCCCACAAATGTTTACTAATGCATTCTATTGCTGATCAAACAGAGAAATAATTAACACATTCACACTTTTCATTAGGAGTTTATTTATTAAAGGAATCATGGGGAGTAATAAGCGAAAATAAATTGCACCAGCCTGCACTTACCACGCAGTTTTTCCTTGCTTAATAAGGTGATGCTGAACTCTCTCAGCAGGACTAAAAAATCCAGCTCTCCGGTTTAATAAAAGCCACCTTAGACCCACTGGGCCCAAAACTGTAAGAAATGTCACACTTGTTTTATAGAGCTCTGCAACTAGTCACATTGGATACTGCTTTCGGGACTGCCACAATGACAGTCTTGCCATCCTGGCAAGCTCTGGCTCTGAACAGCCTGCTTGCTGGCAGCTCCTGCAGCCAAAATTTATCCAGTATCTTCAGCACCACCTTCATGCCACCCTAGGCAGCTGAACCGGGACACCCAGGACATTCCAGGCAGAGGTCCCTGCAGAACCATAAAAATCGTTCAGTGCTTTGCAAAGCAAAGCTCAGAGGGATACAAGGCATTTTTCAGGAAAACCCACCAAAAACCCAGAAATTTTAGTGACCGAAGAACACGCTTTTTGGAATGCAACTGCAGCCCGGCTCGTACCGAACGCTACACCTATCCACACTTTTAAGGGTGTGGAAAATGCCTTCAAAAACAGGTTATCCCATGACCACCTCCCACTGACAGGATCCTTGGGGCAACTCTTAGATTTTTGCATGTTCAACTGACAATAGGAAAACGGGACAGGTGTTTGGGATTTCTCTGAGCACAGTCTAGCAGCTCACAATACCCTTTGGGCTTTTACTTTGGTATTTTTATAACCTGGGGTTTTAATTATTTTCTGACCTGTGCTTGTCATGGGCCTCAAGCATCCTATTCCAGCCTCTTGGCTTCATTTGCCGTCTTCCACCGCATTTATCCTCGCATGGAAACTGCTAAAAAGCACAAAACAATGACACACGCTTCACACTTCAAACGCAAATAAATTACAATTACGAAAAATCTCGCTGCCACTTTTCTAAACTATTCATCACAGACCTTAGAAAAAGCAAAGGTGATCTGTCCCTGACAGGACCCCGCTGGGACACCCGAGCAGGCTCAGCGGGGCGCGGGGAGGCAGGCGGCTTTGGGGACGATTCACAGACACGCTGCCGCTGCCCGCAGGGACACGAGCCCTACCACCGGCTGCGGCTCCGCTCCCGCCCGCCCCCGTGGCCGCAGCGCCTCCCCCGGCGCCTCCCCCGGCGCCTCCCCCGGCGCCTCCCCCGGCGCCTCCCCCGGCGCCTCCCCCGGCGCCTCCCCCGGCGCCTCCCCCGGCGCCTCCCCCGGCGCCTCCCCCGGCGCCTCCCCCGGCGCCTCCCCCGGCGCCTCCCCCGGCGCCGCCCCCGGCGCCTCCCCCGGCGCCTCCCCCGGCGCCTCCCCCGGCGCCTCCCCCGGCGCCTCCCCCGGCGCCTCCCCCGGCGCCTCCCCCGGCGCCTCCCCCGGCGCCTCCCCCGGCGCCTCCCCCGGCGCCTCCCGCGGCGCCTCCCCCGGCGCCTCCCCCGGCGCCTCCCCCGGCGCCTCCCCCGGCGCCTCCCCCGGCGCCTCCCCCGGCGCCTCCCCCGGCGCCTCCCCCGGCGCCTCCCCCGGCGCCTCCCCCCGCGCCTCCCCCGGCGCCTCCCCCGGCGCCTCCCCCGGCGCCTCCCCCGGCGCCTCCCCCGGCGCCTCCCCCGGCGCCTCCCCCGGCGCCTCCCCCGGCGCCTCCCCCGGCGCCTCCCCCGGCGCCTCCCCCGGCGCCTCCCCCGGCGCCTCCCCCGGCGCCTCCCCCGGCGCCCCCTCTTTGCCGGGGCGGAACCCGAATGCGGACGGGAGGGAGAGCCAGGGGTGGGGCTGTGCGGATTCAACAGTCACAGCACAAACGGGCTGCTCGGAAGGGTGGCTGTGAGATTTGCGGGCTTCCAGGGCTCTGTGCTTGTGAGGCGCGGGCAGGGGAGCGCGGAATGCAGCGTGGGAGGAGCTCGGGAACAACGCGAGGGCGGTGGGCGAGTCAGGGGCGAGAGCGGCTGGGGACCGCCTTTGGAATTCCCTGTGTATCGTTCCTCGCCTTTTTGGCTAAGATCAAGTGTAGTATCTATTCTTATCAGTTCAATATCTGATACGTACTCGATGGGAGGACTTTATATTACAGGATTTTTGGGCTCGGGAGTCGGATCCGGAGCTTGCTCCCTCCGCTCCGCGCGTGGTACGGGTATTGCGGTGCCTCCGGGAACGGTGCACCCCGCCGGGGACCTCTGGTCGGTTAAAAACACATTTAAACCCGAGTCAACGTGATTATCCGCACTTAAGGGTAAACCGCAGCTCTCCGGACCCCTGAGAAGCTGCCAAAGCTCGGGCGGCTGTGATTCTCTCCTCCCTTCTCCTCGCAGGGTGCGGCCAAATGGCGGCGCTTCCCCCGTGCTTTTGCGTGCTATTTGGGTTAAACTCCGGGATCTCGCCGCTTTCTGAGGGGGTTTCCGATTTATATCAGGGTAATGGAGGACACTAATGTCATTTAAATGAATCTGGGAGGGGATTTGGGGCAGTTTTGTCACATAAACACGTGAAGGAGGTGAGCAGCGGGGCGGGGGAGCCGCACGGCTTTCTTTTTGCAGCTCTTTGACCGCGGATGTTTCTACGATGCAAATAAAAATCTCAATTCTTTTTAAAAACACCGATTTTGTTTATTTGTAAAGTAAAAAAGGTGCAGAGCTTCATCACAGCCGCTTCGGCAGCGGCTTGGAGGTCCTGGGGTGACCTAGGCGATCCCGGAGTCCCCAAAGCCGGAAAATTCCCTAAAGCCCCTCCCGACCTTCCCCGGTTTCCTCAGGAATTTTGGGGGCGATGTGACAATTTTGGGGGATTTTCGGGCGTTCCCCGCGTCCTCCCCGGGATTTCCCCCCTCCCCTGCTCTTACCGCAGCCCCGAGGGTCCCTCTGCTGCCCCCGAAAAGCCTCAAAAAGGGGCAAGAAATCCCCGATCCCCCCCGTCCCGAACCTGCCCGGCAGAGCGGCGTTGGCCCGAGCCGCGCCTCATGAGGGAATATGTAAATTAGAAGGGCATGGGCGGGGTTTGGGGGGCAGGAGTGGTTATGCAAATGAGAGAACGCCGGGAGGGAGTGGCTTCGTGTGAGTAAGGGGCGGGGTTATGCTAATTTGGATTACCTCATGCGCGAACGGCATCTTGGGAGAAAGGGGCGGGGTTATGCTAATTTAGATTACCTCATGCGCGAACGGCATCTTGGGAGAAAGGGGCGGGGTTATGCTAATTTAGATTACCTCATGCGCGAACGGCATCTTGGGAGAAAGGGGCGCGGTTATGCTAATTTCGATTACCTCATGCGCGAACGGCATCTTGGGAGAAAGGGGCGGGATTATGCTAATTTCGATTACCTCATGCGCGAACGGCATCTTGGGAGAAAGGGGCGGGGTTATGCTAATTTATATTACCTCATGCGCGAACGGCATCTTGGGCGAAAGGGGCGGGGTTATGCTAATTTAGATTACCTCATGCGCGAACGGCATCTTGGGAGAAAGGGGCGGGGTTATGCTAATTTAGATTACCTCATGCGCGAACGGCATCTTGGGAGAAAGGGGCGGGGTTATGCTAATTTAGATGACCTCATGCGCGAACGGCCTCTTGGGGAAAATGGGCGGGGTTATGCAAACTAGCCGAAACGCGGCGCGAGTTGCAGTCTCGGTAAAGGGGCGGGGTCATGCAAATTAAAGCACAATCCCGCATGAATGGCGTCTGGGGAAAAGAGGTCCGGCCATGCAAATTAGATCACTGCGCGCAGCGATCGGCGGCATCATGGCGGATGAAGGTCGGTGAGGCAAACTCGATTCCTTAGCGGCGCGAATGGCATCTTGAGAGCTTTACTGGGGGATTTGCAGAGTTTAGGCCTCGGTGCGCGGGGGGCGCGGGGGGAAATGGGCTTTCAAGCCTTTCCTGAGTCCCCGAAAAAAGACCTTTTTTCCATTTTTCCCCACACAAATCCCCGCAGCTCCTCTCGGCCCCGGCTCGGCAAATCCAACCGCATGGTCCGAGCGGCCAAAAGCCCGAGCGCGGCACCTTCGCCGTGCCTCTGCCGGCCTGTCCGGCCCCGCATGGCCGCCCCGCGCCCTTGCTTGAGCCGCAGAATCCATGAAAAATCTCCTGCAGCTCCCGAGCCTTTCCGCCTCTCCCGGAGCTCCCAGCGCCTCACGAGCTTCCCGCGCGGCCGGCCGGAGCGGCGGGGTGATGCATATTAGAGAACCAGAGCACCGCCGTGATTTCGGGTCAGTGCTTCAGAAACATGTGCTGGCAGTGCGGGAACACAGCGGGAAAGAGTCTCTAAATTGCTGGAAAGGAGGTGCGGGGCGGCGCGGGGGAGACAGCGAGGTGTGTGTTTGTCGAGCGGGGTGCCGCCGGGAGCGGGGGAAGGAGATTGTCATCGCCGCTCGGCCGTTTGGCTAAGATCGAGTGTAGTGTTTATAGTTATTTATTCGGTTTTGGGTACGTCCCAAGCTCTTCTGAGGCTTTCCCATTTCTCTGCTCCTCTCAGGACGCTGTATCCCATTAACTTGGGAAAGTTAGAGATGTGACTAATTTATCCTGCTGTGGGCTCACTTCGGGCTGTGCCTTTCCCAGGGTTTTGGGGAGGTGCAAATGTATTTTGTGCCTGACGGAACACTGAAAACAGAAGGGGGTTTATTGGAGGAGGATCTGGCATGTATATAATCTGTGGAAGGAATTCACAGAATAGGTATTTCAATTATCCTAAAATAAATAGCATTACAGTAAACTGTGAATCTGAAATTTGCCTGCTGTGTTCAGTTTTGTGACTGCTGTCAGATTCTTGATGGATTGTGATCACCCTTTCACTTTTTTATTGGCAGTACCTTCTTTGTGGAGTACCACTTTCCTGTGGGAGTCTCCAAGGATGATAAAGGACAAGTCTCCGTAACAACAGAAGCAGTTCGAGGAGCTTCAAGTAAAATCACTGATGATGGTAAGAGCATTATTTCCCTCCCCGCCCTTAGATTTAGTTTCGTTGACTCCATCTCTTAGAAATTATTCAGTACTGTTTTCCATGTGTTTCCATGCATTGCCTGAAAATCACAGTATGATTCGTGGCACCTCTGCCCCTAGAGTTGCCATGCTGCAGACAGGGGAATGGTCCTCTCAGGGAGAAGGAAGCCAAGTGATTTTTTAATTCTTTTTTTCTTTCAAGAAGTATTCATGCTGGAATTTTCAAATTTCTTTTCCTAGGGAAAGAACAAGTTAGTAAGCCCATTCCTTCCTTTGAACATAAAGCCAATATTCTTTCTGCAATAGTAGGAGAATTATCATGTACTTTTAGAAATATCAGAGATACTTACAGCTCAAATAAATAATTTTCCAGATGTTGATGTATGTCATGTAGTATCTCCAATAGCTCAGATAATCTGCTGGATCCAAGGATCCAGAGTCCTGTGCTCAGATCAGCAGACATTAATCTCTGTACTGAGAGTCACCAGTGTTTGTATCCCTGGGAACAATTTCTGTTTCTGTTCCCACTGAGAAGAGAATGCTGGATGAGCAAGATCCTCTGCCCAGTCTTTGCAGAAACTGGAATGCCAGGGTGACTTTCAAAAGCCTCTCCCATACGGTCAGTCGTTGGCTTTGCATCTTTCTGAGTGGCATTTGGGAGACTTTGAGTTCTCTTGTAAATTCTTCGCTGGTCGTTTGTGACCAGAGAAAACATCTGCTCCTTCTGAACTTCTGTAATGCAACATTGTAGTCCAAAACTAACCCATCCTGCTGCCCTCTGCCTTGTGTAGAGTTCAGCTCTGTGGAACCTACCAAAATAGGTTGGGCTGAAAATAATTTGAGGAAGACATCAAGTCAATCCACTGTAGCATTATCCTTCCTGAGAGCTTTTATCTCATTTATTAAAGATGGCTAATGGGAAAAATTCCATAGCCATCCCAGACAAGGTGGAGGAGTGCTTGGCATCCGGTTGGAAATTTCTTTGTGTAACCTGCATTTTTGTCATCACAAGACTACTTCCTTGTCCACTGTGAATGCTCTTACTGGATTTGTACTCTGTCCCAGACTGAATGCCAATTCAGTCCATCTCTTCTTGCAGCTATTCCTTCTCTCCTAAAGCTGTGATCTTTCTTGCAGCTCAGCTTTGACTCTCTCAAGAACTGTCTTGAACTATGTTATTTAATATGAGACAGAGTTCTCTCACTGAAGAAGGGCAGGTCTTACTGCATGCTAGAATGGTAGAGACTTGGTGTCACCCGAAGTCTTTAAATGCTGTTACAATTTAAAATTATATTAATTTATCTAATAATGTATTGATTTTTAAATTCTTTTTATTAGCTATTTTTTAATTAATTTATAATCTTAATTTTGTCCTGCTGGCCTCCTGCTATTTCCTGGCCTTGGAAAATGAAAACCAGTTTACTTGGGCCTTGATGTTAATACATAATGCAGAATTAAATGATTGTGTGTGTGTAACAGAGCATTCTCCAGGAGAACATTTATTTCTATCAGGTAATTTTGGATATTTGTTGCTCCACTCTTCCTTCCAGTGGTGAAATTCCAACAGCACTCTGTGTTCCAGGTGCGGTTCGGAGGAACAATGATAGAGCACTGGTGGGGCTCTGACCTGGCTTTTAAAATCTACGTGAGGAAAAGCACACAGAAAAAGGTACTTACTAGAAGATGTTCCTATTTTGTGTATTGAAAAGCAAAGAAATTGTTTGCATTTCCATTTCCTACGGAAGCGCAGACAACCAGATATTGGCAAGGGAAATGATGTTACATGTAGATAGTTGAACTGATCGCAGTTCAGTCTTCACAGAATCACAGAATATTCTGAGGGACCCACAGGATCACTCCTGTGGCTGCATAAAGGATTTTCTGAGTTTGAGACTGGCTGGCAAAAAAAAACCCCTTGTCCTTCCCGCATCCTTGAGAGTGATCTCTTGCTATTTGAGCATATTGGATCAATTATAAACATTATCCTTCAATGAGAACACGGCTCCTATAGTAGTGTGGAATGAGTTCATGTGGATGCAGTTTATATCCTTACCCTGCCCTGTGTAAGGGGAGTCATGTGAGCTGTGAAAAACTGGTGTAACTTGTGCATTCTGGGGGAAAAAAAGTACATTTCTATCCGGTAAGGTTATTTGCATAACCATCTGCCTGTGATGAAGATGGTGAGAGGGATTAACTCAGTTTAGGTTATTTTAATCAACACCAAGGTTGTCTGCCTTTCTGTTAACGGGGGAATAAATAGCATCTTTCAGTATGGAAGTTTTATTAGGATTTAGGATTTTACTAGGCTATTCAAATTTTGCATTAATCTGGAATTGTTTACAGTGTGTTCTGGGAAAATTTGTCTTACTGATGTTCTAGTGAGACTTGAAATTGGAAGTAAAGGAGATTTCCCAAATCCCTGTTGGTACAACCAATGTAGGAGTGGGGAGGGTGTGTGGCTGCTCATGGCTTCCCAGAAAGCTTTTATTTCACAAAAGTTCTTTAAACCTGATAGAAATCTTGCAAAAATGAATTCTTTGCCTGCCCTCAGCCCGTGGCCATTGGCTCGGCAGTGCTTCAGCTCCGCAGGGTGATTGAGGCTGAGCTGCTCAGTGTTAGCTGGGAAATACCTGTGGGTAAAGAAGGAGATCACACACAAGTTGGACCGTTACAGGTATGTGTTTTACCAGCTCAAACTTGAGTTGTTACACACTTTGGCTGCACACTCTTATTTTTAACTCCTCTTTTCTCTCTTTGTTTAATTTGCCATTTCTCAGATACAAAGCTTTGCAAGACTAGTATAAAATAACATGAATCTTTTTTATTCCTTAGGGGTTTGGAGAAATATTTTGAAACTCCTGCATGTCTAGGGATGTTGTCAATAAGCTAGGACTTGAATACAGAAACCACTCCACAGGCAAATTTGAGTGGCACGTATTCAGGGCTTGGAGCTTTGGCTTCTGCTTCACATGTGACATGAGCTGAGGTCTCTCCTGCCAAGGAGGCCTTGTGTTCCTTGTCCTTGTCACTTCAGGAATTACTTTCTCCAGCCAAAGTTTTTACTGGTTTGCAGCTTCTGATTGAGAAGCATTAACAGTTTGAGAGATTTGACAGTTCTGAGCAGGTGAAGGGTTAAGAATGGGGTGAGCTTTAAGGTCCCTTCCAACCCAGACCATTCAATGATTCATCTGTAATTGTGTGGTTTTGCACTCCGTTCTGGACTTTATTTCATCGAGTCACATGTAGTTTATTTTACAGCAAAAGCTGTGGCTGGTAACCGGCGTATGCCTTAGGGTGAGTTCTCGAGCCAAAGGTGTGCTGTTTTCCCTGAGTTTCTGTTGCAGCCCTTGGTTTTGGATGAGGCACATCTGACCAGCCTGTTCTGCCTTGTCCTGCAGGTGTCCCTGGAGCTTGTGGCCAAGAGCAAAGACTCTGCCTGCACCGCTGCCAGGTCAGCCACGGCCCCAGCTCATGCCAAGAGACATCCCCAGCTGAAACCGCAGGAGCCCAGCAGGACAAGTGGGAATGCAGAAAGCACTGTGTGCACCACAAGAAGCCCTGAGGACTGCCAGGAGCCAGGAGCAGGCAGCAGGTACACAGCACAGCCGCCACACACCGTGCCAGCCCCCACAGCCCGGGATGGGGTGGCACACAGAGCCCCAGCTGAGGAGGATGGGTTGTTGCTGCATGTGCTGTTGATGGTGCCTGATGGAAAGGATTTCATTGCTGAAGGCTCTGGGCTCCCCACTTCTTGTAATGTGTATTTAAACTGCAAACTGCTCAGCATTGAGGAGGCAACGAGATCCACTGTCGTTTGGGGCACAACGCAGCCTGCCTTTAATTTTTCTCAGGCAAGTCTCCCATTCTCCATTTCACACTGATTGAAGCATGGTATTCCTCACTGACAAACACATTTCATAGTCAAGTTACTTGTATACGTGGAGAAACATTTCTGCTTGCCTCTGTCCAATGCACATTGAATTTTGAACTTCTGTCTCTAAAAAGCACAATTCTGTAGACTGGAATAAAGTAGACTTACCAGAATGCTCTGTACTTAGCCAATATTTTCCAGTGTATTCTGTGTACTAATTCTGCTTTAACACTTTCAGGTGATGCCTTTTGCATTGACTTCCAGACACTTGGAGCGGCTGAAGAACAATGTGATGATTATTGAAGCATGGAACAAGCTGGGAAGCCCTGGCTGTGACAAATTGCTGGGATTAGTGAAACTCCCTCTGCATCAGTTTTACATCTCGTTCAAGTAAACTTTTTCTTTTCCCCACATATTTTGGGTTGGGCAATATCCTAACTCAGAGAAAGAAGTCAGGGATGGCGTGTGGGGTTGTGTGGGAGGGTTCTTAGTTACACTTTATAGCAAAAGGCATTTTTGCCCTGCCAAGCTTCCTATAGCTCTTTCCCGCAGTGAGCAGCGTGTGAGTTACACTGTCCTTGTCCAGAAGTACAGATGGAGTGTGAGAAATGAAGTCACTGTGCTGCATCAGGGTTGGTGGCTGCTTAACTTGTGGTCCTGTGACAGACTAAAACCAGAAGAAATCAAAGTGACTACACAGGAAAATGAAGTGTGGCTTTCCGTCGGTGATTTTCCAAGACTGTGACTGATTGGGTTTGCTCCTAATTAAGTTCTGCAGAGATCCCATAGGGATGCTGTCAGTTTGCACAGCCCAGATGTCAAATAACCTCCAAAACCTTCATATTTTGTGTTCTTATCTATTGGGATTCTCTGGAGTTCTTTGTTCTTTTTGGTTTTAATCTATTGGCTTCTTGTTCAGTTAAGTAATATACCTGCTTAAAACAGTTTAAATTAGTGGAAATACTGGACAGAGGAGATTCTTCCTAATGCAAAGGATTAATTCCTTTTATTTTGGTCAGACCTAATGACAAGTGGAAATCAGACAGTGCTGGAGCTGAATGGCCACTGCTTTGTTAGTTATTACTGTGTCATTTGTATAATTTTTTAGTAATCCACTGTAATTTACTTGTGTATGTCAGAATCACCAAACGGTTTGGCTTGGGAGGAACCTTAAAGCCCTTCCAGTCCCACTCCCTGCACTGGGCAGGGACACCTTCCACTAAACCAGATTGCTCCAAGCTCCATCCAACCTGGCCTTGAATAACTCCAGTGTATTATTGGAGATTTTTCGATCTTTCTGGGAGGTTGTCACTGTTCCTTCTTTTCTTCCATCCCCAAAGGCACATAACTGCCTCCTAAAAGTATAGCGTGGCTACAGGGTGTTAATGGGAGTCTTGTTCCCATTCTTCCCCTCACTCACAGATCTCTAGGGTGGCTCACAGCTAAGGCCCTGTTAGGTTTTGGGAAGGTGTCCTTTGTCATTGCTGAAAATGGCCTCTTGTACTCAGCAGCTCATGGATCTCTGCTCTGTGAAGACTGGATGTAATTGAGACAAATTTCAGAGGAATGGAGATAGATTGTTTTTTATCAGCATTGAAAACCCTGTCTAAAATGAGTTCTGTGTGCTCGTGTTCCTACTCAGATGCTCATTCTGATGCTGAGGCTTTTTTGTTTGTTTTGTTTTTGTTTTGCAGAGATCCCAGGGTTTCCCAGCTGCTCCTGCAGGCTCAGTACCCCGTGGTGTCTGTGGATGGCCACATGCCTGTGGTTGATGTTTCCACCGGCAGCACAAATGGGAGCCTGAGGGTCATCCTGGCAATGGGATCAGCTGCTCAAATAGTGGCACTGCAAAGGCTGAAAACTGAAGAAGGAATGGTACCTCCTGTCACTCAACGTCCTCCCCACTCTCTGGACCATCCTCCTACAAAACCCGCAGTGGTATTTATTGTTCGGTAAATCTTGAGTCTCGCTGTTAAGGACATGTGGAAAGGGTTTTACCAGTGGGTTCATTAACAGGCGAGTGATCCTCAATCTCTTGATGCTGTAGCAAATTTTGTCATATTCTACATATTCTGCACAGAGTTATATTCTTTATACTATTTTTTTACCAGCTTTTTCTCACCAGTCCTGACATTATTGCCCTTTCAATTGCCTTGCATATCCACTGCTTCTATCTTCACAAGTCCAGTAAAAAAAAAAAAAAAACAGGAAAAATACAGAAAATCTCAATTCTCACAGTCTTATTGGAGAGGTTTTGCCACTACCTTTAAGTTGGATAGGTGGGAACTTTTATGCTTTTTATATGCTTTGCAACAACAACAAAAATTTCTTTCAGGCTTTCTATGTTTCTGTAAACTTTTAGGAGGAAAATGGCAGGTAATTGTTCTGCCCCCCATCTCATGCTTCTTAGCTCCTGATCACATGTAATTGTTTAGGTTGGAAAAGACCTCTATGCTCATCGAGTCCAGCCACTAACCCAGCTCTGCCAAGGCCACCATTAAACCATGTCACCAAATGTTACACCCACATGGCTTTTAAAAACCTCCACTTCCCTGGGCAGCTTGTTGAAATGTTCCCAGTCTCCTAAAGTCATCCCTTCCGTGTGGCTTCCCTTTTTTTGTTAGCAGGTAGGCCCAAAAGGGGGAGAGCTGATGGAGCATGTGTTTGAGATCCATGTGGAGAGTGTGAAGGGACTCACACCCTTACAGTCCACGGTGTGGGGAGAGGCTGACTGCTACATCCAGTACTATTTCCCAGTTCAGGAGCCTGGTTGTGGTGCACTGCAAGGACCTGGATTGCATGATGGTAAGTTTGTTTCACCATTTTCCCTTATTTAGAGCATTGCTTCTTTAATTAAATATTGTTTAGTCATGTTCTCTCTGCCTAAGTAAGATGGGGCTTTTTTTCCTGAGCTTTCATGCAGCCAATGCTTGTTTTCTTTGGAAAATTTGGCTTAGGCTACGTCACAGTTGGATATTAAGGAAAATATCTTCATCAAAAGAGTTATCAAGCTCTGACACAGCTACCCAGGCCAATGGTGGAGTCACCATCCCTGTAAATGTTCAGAAAGTGTTTGTATATGGCACTTGGGTACATGAATTACTGGTGGCCTTGGCAGTGCTGGGTTAACAGTTGGGCTTGGTGACCTTAGAGGGATTTTCCAACCTCAACAATTCTGTGATTTTCATGGATACACCAACAGAAGAGTTGCTTAGTTTAGATCACTAGGATTGACATAGAATGGTTTGGGTGGGAAGGGACCTTAAAGCCCATCGAGTGCCACCCCCTGCCTGTCCCCCAGGGACACCTTCCCCTATCCCAGGTTGCTCCTAGCCTCATCCAACCTGGCCCTGGACACTTCCAGAGATGGGGCAGCCACAGCTTCTCTGGGCAATCTGTGCCAGAGCCACCCTCATGGGGAAGAATTTCTTCCCAATATCCAATCTAAACACACCATTTATCAGATTATAAAAGAGTATTTAAATATTTGCAATGGTAGGAAAGAACACAGTGTTGAGTGTTTTGAAGCACTAACATCTATTCCCACTGAAAAATGACAGTCCATTGTTCCACACTAAGTCCTGTGGGATTTTTGTAGTGTCTTTTTAGCAGAAGTTCCCAGCCTGTGGCTCGCAGGGTCGTGGGGCTGCATGGATTGCTTGTAAAAGCTTTGAACTGAAGCTCAGAAGAGCTTTCTCCTAGAGGATTTTGTTTCCTGTCTATGGGTCCTGCCTCCTGAAGGATTGCAAGCCGAAAAAGGTTGAAAGCCACAATTGCAACTATTTTTAACCAAGTCTGCTCAATTCACAGGCATCACTTTAAAGTCATTTCGAACAGCTACCACTCTGTGTGTCCCTGATCCCATCTTTAATGATGAGCATCATCATTCCCTGTTGGTTCCTGCTGATGTCCCAGTCCAGAGGCTCCTGGTCAGTGCATTTATGGCACCAGGAGCAGCAGGAGGAGGAATCCAGTTTGAAGTCTGGTGCAGGTACAGAACACTATCCTATTCTTTGTAGATAGCACAGCAATACAGGTAGAGATAGATGTGATCCTGAAAAATCTGCAGCTCTGGGATGGATATTCCGTAATATCATTTTATAGTAGCAGAAAAAAAAGTAAGCTCATCAGCATTTGGTGATGAGTATCTGCACTTAAGACGTGAGTCTTTTTCCCCACCGAGAGTCCTAATGAATCCTTTCTTTTTATAATTTACTTAGAAAGTTCTTAGTTTGCTTTCTTCCATCTTTTAATCAGCATAACAATCTAAAAGTAGTGTTTAAATGCTTGACACATTTATGAAATAAATGAAATACATTTAATTTATGAAATTTCATATCATTTATGAAATGAAATAAACGAAATACATTTACTTGAGTTTCTCCCTTAGCTGGGGACACTAATTAGGGTATAAAGACACTCAAATTAAAGTTGACTTCTGTGCAGTTGTGAGGGAAATGCTAAGGCTGTTTTTTTGTGTCTTACCAGGTATTATTACCCAAATGTCAGAGACCAGCTGGTTGCCAAAGGGGCCTTGCCTTTGTCACGGCTCTGTGCCATGGTGACTATGCAGCATCGTGAAGAAGTAGGGATACAAACTTTCAATCTTCCCTTGGTTCCCCGGACTGATTCCTCAGAGGAATTTAATCTGCGCTCTTCAGGTGAGGAAGCTTGTGGGCTTCACTTCATGGGGTAAAATGCGGCTCAGCTGGTGAAACCTCAGAGCAGCACATCAGTGTTGGATGGTGTGTTAGCAAAGGACAAAGGAAATGGCCTCAAGTTGTGCCAGGGAGGATATTAGGGAAATTTCTTCCCCCAAAGGGCTGTCCAGTCCTGGCACAGGCCATGGTAGAGTCCCCATCCCTGGCAGGATTTAACAGCTATGTGGATGTGGCACCTGGGGACAGGGGGTAGTGGTGGCCTTGGCAGTGCTGGAGGAATGGTTGGACTCCATGATTTTATTGGCCTTTTGCAGCCAAACCAATTCTCTGATTCTGTGTAAAATTTGGCTAAAATAGGCTTTTAAAATAGGCTAAAATTAGCCTAGAAATGGACTTTTATTTGCTTTCAAGGGAAAAAAAAATATGTATTTGTGTTGGCAACTGAAACCAGCCAGGAGTGGTTTTCCTCCCAGCTTTCACTATCACCATAATGAGTGAAAAATCAGTGATTAAACACGGGCAATCCTCAAACTCCAGAAAAGTTTTCAAAAGCTCTCTCTGAATATTTAACTGCTTTGCTGCTAGTAAGCCCCAGCCTGCAATCAAGCTTCTCATGTAAGGTGAAGGAGGAGGATCTGAAGAATGGCTGTTTGTGGTACATAGTGTAAGCAGAGATGCCTCTTGTGGCTCTTTAAATAAAATAAACATCAGCTCTGAGAAGGCCACAAGGAACTCTGCGGCAGCTTTTTGGAAAAAAGTGGGGGTAAAACAAGCTGGGAGTGGCCGGGCAGGTCAGCGTGCTTCAGTTGTTTTGTAATAGGTGAGCACCGTGCAGTAGAACACAATAGTGTTGTTTGTTTCAACACCTCTTGGAAGACTGAATTGCGGCAGGTGCAGTTCCTGGATTTCGCCACAGGATGGAGACACTGAGGCGATCGAATAATGCCGGCAGGTGCAGTGCCCGGAGTAGTCCTCCCTGTAGGAGGGAGACACTGAGCTAATCCCATAATGTTGGTATGGTGCAGTTCCTAGGTTTCACCACATGATGGAGACAATGAGTCACCCCCTAGTTGGCAGCAGGGTGCAGTTCGTGGGTTTCACCACATGATGGAGACAATGAGTCACCCCCTAGTTGGCAGCAGGGTGCAGTTCGTGGGTTTCACCACAGGAGGGAGACACTGAGCCCGTATAGTCAGTTGTGGTTTAAGCTGCGTAGCTAAATATTGATGATGTTGGCTGTACCTGCAGGAATAGCTGACTGTTTCTTTCCATCCTTTCTTTCTTTTAATCCAGGTTTGCTCGATGTGAGTGTGAGGTACCAACGATGCATGAAAGCAGCAGCAGGAATAACTGCTCAATCTGTTTCACTTTCTGTACAAATACACAGGGCAGCTGGTTTGCAAGCAGCAGCCAGGTAAAGCCTAATTTAAAAAGGAGCATTTTTCACTTAAAACAGCTTTATCTAGAGGCAGCAGGCTGAGTCATGAGATTAGAACAAATTTTTACTGGCCAGCTTTCCATCTGCAGAGAACAAGATTCAAAGGGGGTTCTGCTCCAAAGTGAAAATAACTTTATAAAGACCATCAGCAGTTATTGTCCCTGAAATTGCAGTACAGGGTGGTAGCATCTGTTCTGCAGATGGATCGAAACTGGAAGGTCATGTTTTCATGCATTTCCACATTTTTCTGCACCAAAGTCTCATATAAAAATTAGCTGATATAAGATGGTACCTATTTGGGCATTGGATCCTGGTATTGCTGGTGCTACTTGAAAGCTAGCTGAGGTTCTTTTCTTGCATTTCACTGTGAAAACCTCCATAAACTAACCAGGAAATGAAGCATGTCCCTTTCCACCATAAGGCTTCTGCTCCAATTGCATGGTATAAGTCAAGGGAATGGAATGACTCTTCATCCGTCATGTGTATGACCTGAGTAATACCTGGGTCTGGTTTACTTGTAAATTATTCCATTTGTTAATTTCACCTGCTTTT
Source organism: Lichenostomus cassidix (assembly GCF_008360975.1). Lineage (NCBI taxonomy): Eukaryota > Metazoa > Chordata > Aves > Passeriformes > Meliphagidae > Lichenostomus > Lichenostomus cassidix. Next base: position 113,315,792 of record NC_139483.1, on the reverse strand, counting down.
GCTGGTCAGTCCTGATCTGTAAAAATAATTTGGTTTGGCCTTTGGCTTCTTTCTGGAGCAGGTTCTATGGGAAGTTATTCAACAGTACAGTATATTCTTGAAAGTGCTGAGTACTTTCTCAGATAAAAGCACAGCCACCTGTGAGGGACCTTGTGAGTTCCTCTCACCATTTCATATCTGTTCCTAGTACGTTCAGGTGGAAAGAAAATATGAAAATGCTATGCAGCCAGAACCCACATCCATTTTGACTTCATTCACTGTTAGTCCCACCTTTTCAGCTTTACTTTATCATGTTGGTTGCTAGATTCCTCACACGTGAGATTCATTCTCTTCCTTCTTTCTCTTTTTTCACATGTGAAATGAAGAGCTGTGGCCCAGAAGAAGCCCTCTGTGCAGTACTTCTCAGGGGTGGGAGTGAACACTTATGTGTGTGTGCTGCTGCCCTTCCTGCCCCAGGCACAGACACACAGCACAAGAGTTGTGCCCTGTACTTTCTGCCCAGAGTTTGAGCAACACATGGACTTTCTTTGTCATCTCATCATTCAGAAAAGCAGTGGAGAAGCCTCTTCTCTGGGGGAGCTCTTGCAGTCTGCCAGCATTGTGTTCTCTGTCTACCATCAGAGCACCAAGTCGGGTAAGGACAGCAGGTGTGATTACAAGGACTGAATGCTGGTGCAGAAGTCTCCTTAAGTTTAGCACAGGAAAAGAAATATTCATAGAATAATGGAATACTTTGGGTTGAGACTCACAAAAACCTCCCTGCAATGAGCAGGGCCAGCTTCCAGCAGGTCAGGTTGCTCAGAGCTCCATGCAGCCTGAATTTGACTGTTCCCAGGGAGGTCTGCAGTTGCTAATAGATGTAATTACCTGAACTGTCTTTGGCAGAGACTGTTCCCCTTGTGCAAAGCATTTTTGAGACTCCCAGTGATCAAGATCACCTCTTAAAGGAAAAGATAATGCATTTAGAAGGGTTAGAAGTGTTTTCAAGATGATAGCTGAGCCACTTGCTTTTGAGGCATTAGATCTTTCTTGCAAAGGAAGTACTCTGAAAGCACCTGCAGCAGCTGTGCCAGCTGCTCTCCAGTCAATCACATCCAAAGCTTTTTTTTCCAAAAATTTTAAGGTGGGAACTGACCTTAAAGCTCATCTCATTCCAACCCCCTGCCATGGGGTTGCCATGGGACCGTGCCCATAGCCCCGGTGGGGCTGCAGCCGGAGCGGGAGCGGCAGCGCCGAGGTCGGCCCCAGAGCCTTTCCCGGAGCAGCTCCTACTGCCCGCGGCGATCCCGGGGGCGATTCTGGTCCCGACCCCGGCCCCAGTCCTGCCCCGGTCCTTCAGCCCCGGGACCCGCAGCCCACCCGCCCGGGGAGAGGTGGTGCACCCAGCAGACACCGACAGGAGCCGAATCCCCGGGTCCCGATCCCAGTCCCGGATCCCACCTTAGCACCTCAGGTCCTGCGCAGCTCCCGGAGCGACGATCTCGCTGTATCCCGAGATGAGCATCCTCCGCACGAAACGGAGCAGGCGTGAATGCGCCGGGATTTATGGGCCGGGCGGGGCGGGGCGGGGCGGGGCGGGGCGGGGCCGGCACAGGTGTGGAAGGTGAGGCCGGCACAGGTGTGGAAGGTGAGGCCGGCACAGGTGTGGAAGGTGGGGCCGGCACAGGTGCGCGGGGCCCCAGAGCGCCTGCGCGGGGCGGGGCCGAGACGATTTAAACCCCGGGAAGTGGGTCAGTCGCCATTTGCCCCTCGGCGCTCGGCGGGGGAGGTTGCTGCCGGGCCGGGCTCTATATCTCTTTTCTTCTGTGCCTCTTTTCTTCTAATACTTCCCTTCTTCTATACTTCTCTTCTCCTATACCTCTCGTTTCTCCCCCCTTTCCTCCCCTCCCCTACCCCCTACTCCCTCCCCCCCCCAACCCCCCCCCTCCCTCTCCCCCCTAGCCCTCCCCTCCCTCCCCCCGGGCCGTCTCCCCCGGCCCCCCATCCCTATCCCCCTACACAGCCCAGCGCTACCCTACGCTTCCATCCTCCCTCTCCTCCTTCCACCATTCCTTCCCCCCACACCCCGGCTGCCCCCTGTCCCTGCTCCCCTTCCCCCCCTTCCCCTCACCTGCCCGCAATTATCCCTCTCCTACCTCCACCCTTCCTTCCCCCTCCCCGCACTGCGGCTCCCCGTGCCCCTTCTCCATGCCACCTTCCCCCTCCTTCTCCCCCACCTGCCTTCGATCCTCCCCGTCCTTCCTTCTCCCCCCACACCTCCCTCTGCCCACTCCCCCCGCACACTCCGAGCCCCCCACCCACCCCGACAACCCCGCTGCTCCCCTATTCCCGTCCTCCATCCCCCCTCTCTCTTTCCCCCGCAGCCGCGGGGCTGGGGGCGCCGGGGAATAATAAAGCCCAGAGGGCCGGAGCCCGGCGCCCCCCTCCCTCCCTGGAACCCCCACACGGGGCCGGGCCCGCTCGGCGGGTCCCCCCATGCAGTTCACAAGCACCGCCCGACACCGCCGGGGCTCCGGCTTTCCCCACATCACACTGGGGCTCCCCGGGAGGGTCGGGGCTGGGGGTTAGGGGGGGCCCCCTCCTTAGGAGGGGGTCCCGGGGGTCCTGGGGGGGGAACGGAGTGGGCCCCTCCGGAGAGGGTCCGGGGAGGGGTGGAGGGGCTTCCCCCGCCCCCAGTCCCCGCCCCCTCCTCCAGACCCCCTCCTCCGGAGGGGACCCGCCCCAGTCCCCTCCCCGGGACCCCCTCCTCCGGACGGGGGGGGGGGGTGTCGGAGGGGAGGGGCCGTTTGTTTGACTGCTGATCTCCGTGTGTGTTCACGCCGCAGTGACGTGACCCCCTCTGCTTCCCCCCCCCCGGTTTGGCTAAGATCGAGTGTAGTGTTTATAGTTATTTATTCGGTTTTGGGTACGTCCTTGGTGAGAGGACTTTACGTTAAGCGAGTATTTGAGCTCGGGAGTTGGGTCCAAAGCTTGCTCCCTCGGCTCCGCACATCGTCCCGGTATTGGACTGCTTCCGGCAGCGGTGCATCCCCACCGGGGACCTTTCGACTGCCAAACACAGACTGAATGCATTCGGAAACACTAAACATCACAAGTCTGTGGGTATTCCCCCCGCGAGTTCCTGGCACGGGCTTGCTGTCATCCCCAGAGCTCGTTCTCACGCCCGGTGCATCTTCCCGGCAATGCGGTGCCTCCGGGAACGGCGCACCCCGCACGGGGACATTACAGTAGTGAAAAAGCACAAGGAGAGAGCGGTTGATGAACTGCTGCGTGTACTTGTGGCAATATCAGACGTTATTAGGTGACAAAAGGTTTGTGGCCCTTCCGAAGGTGCCGCGAAGGCAGCGCTGTAGGTTGTGGATCCCGTCCGTCCTTCTGCCTCAGCGCCCGCAACATCTCGTGCCTTAGCCCCGCCTGTCCCAGGGGCCCTGTTATAGGGCGCTAATAACGGGGAGATTAATAAGTAGGTTACAGTGAAAAGGGACAGCGCAAGTCTGCTTCTGCAGGTGCTACCGGAAATACCCGAATGGTGGAGAGAGCGAGGGTAAGTATGTCAATTCATAACGTATCTTTCTATTCTTTAGCAAGTCAAACCACCTGCTTCCACAGCACTTCTGAGCCTCATTCTCTCTGTTTACAGAAAACTCTTACAGGCCTGTCTGTGACTGACGTGATGGCTGCAGCGCCACGATGGTCCATATCAACAGTGGCTGCTTCTTTCCATTCTCCTCTTTTTCTGCTAAACTTTCTTCTCACAGGCTATTCCAGTCATCTCCTTCACTTGGGTAGCAGCATTCGTAAGGCACTGGGTACTATACTGTGGCTTGGGAATAAATGGCTGGCCATAAAGGTAGTAAATAGCTTTGCTGCAAGACAGAAAATGTTTTCAAGATCTAACAAAAAGGTGGTTTTAGCCTGTGATTTTGTAATTACAGAACATGCTTCAGCTACTTCACATGCAACACATGAAAAATTATTTATTGCTGAAGCCTGAAAAGGTCTCTACTTCTGCTGTGACACATTGTGGCACCTGGATACATGTCCTTCCCTAAAAAAAAAAAAAGGACAACAGAAAAATTGCAGGAGTTCCCTACCTCAGGATGGTTTTTTTTCTCTTTTTCTTCCTGCTCTTACCTTCTCATATCTGTTCTTTTTAATGCACATTGAAAGGACTGCAATGATCAGTACTGGGGAATGATTTCTGAAGTGCTGCTTCTCCCTCTTGCTCATCGTGTCACAGAATGAACCCAGAAAATACCATTCTATACCGTACAAAATTCCAGGTATGGATACAAATAATAGAAAACCATCATTAATTACTTTCCCTTACATAAGATTGCCTATGCTTGTAAAATCTGTAGGAATACATAGAAAAATTTGCAGATAAGGTCTGTATCAATTTCAATCCAGAACACCATCATTTTAAATTGTTAAAAAAATACAGGTTTGGATGATGGTGCTACCACTTCTTACATTACAAACTTTGGCAATACGGATCTCAAAACTGCTTCACATTTCTGCAAATATTTTCATAAATACTGGACAGTAAATAAGGTGTTAAGCTTTATACCTGAACTTAGTTATTACCTGTGTGTAGACTGCATAATGCACACGTGGCCTGCTGAAAAACACTTTAGCGTTAAACCGGATTCGTGCGGCTACATTCTGAGAGCTGCCGTGAAGTGCACCTCCTAGAATAGGCATGTACAGAAATTTGGCTTTCGCGTGGCCTACAAGAAAGAAGTGAAACCTTACTGGTTCTTTCAATGTCATCTGAAAGAAAGCACATCTCTCATTTTAAATACCGAAGTGTAACTGTCTTGACCTTTCTCCCCTGCACCCTCGGTGAGGCACTGCAAGAGGCTTCATAGGGCAGCATTTTGTAGCTGTACAAAATGCTTCATGCAGCATTTTGTAGCTGTCAGCCTTGCTACAAAATGCTGCATGGCTCATATGGTGGGTAACTTGCAGTGTGTGTTCCACATGCTATTCCACTTAGCCAAGTCACACATAAACAAGGAAGATGCTCAGAGGGATACTTGGGAGGTACTGGTTGTGTAGTCGTTCATTCTGAATGGGTCAGCAGCCCACCTTGTGCATCTGATGGAACTGTTCTGTGTACATTAACTCGTGTTGCTGCGACCAATACACCTCAGCGATACTTTGCTCTACTTGGCGCATTTAACAGCTCTCTGCTCAGCTTCTGGTATTGGCTTAGCCTGAGACGCTGTGGTCTGAGGGGATCCTTCTCGAGGCCTGCTGACAGCACTTCAGGTTAAATGTCAGCAGCTTCACTACTCATCTCTTTAGAGCTTAGCAGCAGGATATCACAGATCTGTTTTTCTTATCTGCCCCATACAACAGGCAGTATATTTATTCTTACAAATAGGATGCTGACATCTCTTACCTGGAAAATTTCCCTCTTTGGTCAGCAGTGTCTTCTGTCTCCTGGTTTTGAAACACTGTTATATCATCTTTAGATAATCCTTATGTTTATTTTGGAACATAGATAAAATAAGTCTCATTAAGTATAAAGAGGGAGCAGGGGTTTTTGTTGGTTGTTTTTGTCAAACATGTAAAATCCCTAGGAAAGGACACGGGTCAAACCCGCTTTGCGGGAGGTGTCTGGAAAGGAGGGAGGTTTCACTAACATCATCTTGTGTTGGACAAGGCTGCCCGTGATGGAGGCAAAATGGCTTTCAGTAAAGGATACCGTGTCTATCACAAGCTGGATCCACTTCCCATCAGCGTGATTGTGGAAACCAGGAACAGAGAATAATGTCTCATGTTTGAGTCTGCAGCTGTGGCTGTCCTCTGTAAGTCGATCTGTTTTGATAACTACAGTGTAGAAAGGTGTCAGACTTGACATTTTGTGAGCCATTTATTTGTGGAATGTAAAGAAGCAACTATTGGGTTTTCCTATTTGCTAATGGAGAGGCTTTAGATTTAAATGAGGAAAGGAGACATTTTCTTATCTTTATCTGTTGAGAGAGAATTTGACACATTTAATTACATTTCATTGTGCATGTCTATTTGCTTGTCCACTAAATTTTCTTAAAATAGTTTCCAATATTGTCTTATTTCTTTGGCTCTGAACAACCCTATTTTGAACACATAACTCATTGGCAAGCTAAGCCTCTGTGTTGCATTTCATAACAATAAATTCTATATTCTAAAATGTTATCGTTTGGTTTTGTCTCATTTTGTGAGACTTTTGATGGCTTTTTATTTTGTAGCTTTATTTTGTCCCTGTTTTTTTAACTTCCTCGAGACTCTATTGATTTGTCTTGTAATAAAATGAGTAATATTTGGAGCAAGATGTCTTGAATTGCAAAGTTATTTTTACATGTTTTAAGTGAAAAATACATGAGATATTTCCCTAAATTCTTGCCCCGTCTTGTTTTGTTTTGTTTTGTTTGTTTTTTCTTTGTTTTGGTGTTTTATTGGGTTTTATTTTTTGTTTGAGGACACTAAAATGAGAAGTGTACAAGAGAACCATAAGGCTACACATAGGCTTTTAAAATATATAAAATTATAAAATGTTTGTGTTCTTTAGGAAGTCAAAGCACCTGGTTGTATAGCATTTTGAAGCTTGATTTTGACTCTTTTGTAGAAAGCTTTCATACCATGGAAGTAGTTTTATCTGTAGCCAGCACCTGTTAGAGGCCTGGCAATGACTGACGTGGTTGCCGCGGCTGTATGATGGTCCAGGTGAACAGTGCATGCTTTTCTCCTATTTTTGAAATTCTTCTTTTTTTGGTATGGTTTCTTCTCACTATGTGTTTGAGTAATCTCCTTGACTTTGGTAGCAGTATTCACAAGGCACTGGGTAGTGTGGATTGGGAATAAGTGTCCAGTCAATAAGGCAGTGAACAGGTTTAGTGACAGCCATAAAACGTTTTGATGATTTGTGGAAAAGGTTGTTTTAGCCTGCATTTAGCAATTACGGAACATGCTTAAACTACTTCAGGGCCAGCAAATGAAAAATTATTTACTCCTGAAAGGTATGCTCAGAAAGGGCAGTAAGTCACTTCTTGTGTCGAGATACACTGCGGGCACCTAGATAAACATCCTTCCCTAAAAAAAAAAATCCATGTCAAAGTTCTTGCCCACTTCTCTGCCTTGTTATTACCAAGCAGAGGAAGCCAGATCTGAAGGACATTTGAAAGCCTCTCTCCCCCTGGATTCTGTACTTAGTGCTATCTCATTATTAATCTGCAAACCATTGGCCCAGGAATTGTAATTGGTCAGTTATGTCATAGCAAATGTTCATACTCAGCTGGAAGGAGTTACTAGGTATGGTTTTCAGTAACCTTAATCAGGAGACTGCTCACTGTTTTCCTGTCTGGTAAATGGGCATAGTTTTCTATTGAATGTTTAGCAGTGACATTTTGCTTTCATTCCCTCTATTTTATTTCCATTTCATTCCCTACATTCATTAGGAACACTGACACTTTTCTTCATGGTTGGAAGACCAGAGTCTTAAAGTGACAGCAGAAAATGCCTGGAGTTCCCTAACTCAGGTTTTTTTCTTCTCTTTTTCTTCTTGCTCTTCCCATCTGGTATCTGTTCTTTTTAATGCATATTTAAAGGACTGCAATTATCACTGCTCAGGAAGCATTTGTGAAGTGCTACTTCTCCATCTTCCTCATCATGTCACAGAATACAGCCAGAGAATTCCAGTCCGTAGCTGTACAAACTTACAGGTATTCATACAAATAGGCAAAGTTCATGAAATACTGTCCCTTGGGGAAGATTCCCCATGTCTGTAAAATCTGTGTGAATAGATAGAAAAATGGTCAGATCAGGTATGTATCAATTTAAATCCTGAACAGCCTCACTTCAAACTTTTAAAAACTTCTGGGTTTGGATGAGGGTGCTACCACTTTTTAGATTACAAAAATTGGCAATACTGATCTCAAAACTGATACACATTTCTCCAAATATTTTAATTATTACAGACTAAATAAAGTATTTAGCCTTATACCTGGACATAGTTCTTAGCTGTATGTAGGCCATATTATTTATGCACAGCCTAGTAAAATACTTTAGCATTAAACCTGACTCATATGCCTCCATTCTGAGCACCTTAGTGAACTGCACCTCCTGCAACATCCATTTACATAACTTTGCCTTTGAAATGGCTTAAAGAAACGAATGAAAGCTTACTGATTCTTTCAATGTCATCTTCTCTCATTTTGCTGAGTGAAGGGTAACTGCGTTAACCTTCCTCGCCTGTGGCCTCGGTGAGGCACTGCAAGATGGTTCAGTGGTTTAGTTCAGCCTTGGTAGGAAATGGTGCACAGATTAGATGGTGGGTGATTTTCAGTGTCTCTTCCATGTGCTGTTCCAATCAGCCAGCTCAGAGAGAAGCAAGGAAGAGGGTCGAAGAGATAGTTCAGAGGTGGTCAATTAGTAACTGTTCAGTCTCAGTGTGGGAGAAGCCCAGGCCATGCTTCTGATGGAAGCATTCTGTGTGGATTAACTCATGTTGCTGTGACCAAAACACCCAAGCAATGCTTTGCCTTCCATTGTGCACTTAACACCTCTTTGGTCAGCACTGTCCTGGTATTGGGTTAGCCCAACACACTGGAGACTGAGGGGATCCTTCTCAAAGCCTGCTGAGAGCACTTCAGTTTAAATGTCAGCAGCTTCACTGGTGATTTGTTTAGAATTTAGTGGGAGGATGTCATAGATCTATTTTTCTTGTTTTCCATACGAAATAGGCAGTAAATTTATTCTTTGAAATAGGGCTCTCTGAGATGTCTTACCTGGAAAGGTGTCCTTAACCGGGCAGGAGTGTGTTCTCTGTCCCTCTTCCTGCTAGTGAGTCATCCCAAAATGAGTGGGAAGCTGTCTTTACTCCTGTCACCTGCCATGAGCAAAGAAGAACATTCTGTCTGGGAAAACACTGTGCCGCAAGCGCACTGAGCAGGAACATCATTCACATCCTTGGACTTCAGTGTCACAGGAAAGCTGAGGAGAGAGCAGATGTGAGCAGGAGGAGGCACAGTGCCCACCTGGACTCTCTGGAGCTGAAGTAAGAGCTGTAGTAACCTGTGTGCAGCAGGCACCCTGGTAGCTATTCACCGCTGCAGTTAGCAGTGCTACTCATACCAGTTCTTAGCAAGAAAATTCTTCCACACATTTAAACCTAGGTGGTCTCACCAGGCCTTGAAAAGCAATCTGGCAGGGTCCCCTCATCCCCAGCATCCTGAGCTGAGACAGTACTAGGGGTGTGTCGAGAAAACAGGTATCAAAAGTAATAAAATAGTTCTTTGGTAGGTAAATTTAATAAATGAAAGTGATGACTCCATTCTGATTTTAATGTCACCTGTGTGGTAATATTCAAGTGTTAGTTTTAATTTAAATACAAAAATTTAACTGTCCTAATTTGACAAAATCCTTGAAAACCTCAGTCTTAAAAGCTCAAAACCAAATTGTATTCATAAATTTTTCACAATTTTTTCAGCTTTTTCAGGTTCGAAACCTTTTAAAGGGACGGCAGTGTGGACTTTTTCTTACCTAACATAACTGAGAAGTCTTGGCTCAGAAGGAAATGCACATAATTTCAGGACTGTGGGGTTTTTTTCCCACAGAGTCCCATAATCAACCTGGAAATTGTAACTTAAAATGTGTTGTCTCATGGCGCACTGTGAACTCACCAAGAAGAGAACCCAACTGTGGAAAGCCTACATGGGGACTTTTAAAGTGATCTGAGCCTTTAAATTGTGAAAACTGGGAAACTGATTTCTGGATCTGGAATGAAGCGGAATACATGTTGAACCAGACAATCCTGAAAACAGGACTGTGGATGGGACTCCATTTGTGTAACACTGGGAGGGCTGACATATTCCTTTTAAAGTAATTGAATCGGTCAGCTTTCTCAAATGAGTCTGTGATTGGTAAGGCGTGCCTGAGGTTGTATTTTCAAGCCCTATATATCTATACTTAGAATTTCTTATACTCTAAGTTCCTGTATATAATACAGTACATACGTATTTTGAAATCAATCTTAATAAAAATTACCATTTTTATATATAGATAAGTTAGAGGTTTTCCTATTTTTTATTCACACACACCCCCTGAATTTTCAAGAATTTTTTGAGGTATAACCTTCCTTTTTGGGGAGGACCCCCCTGACCCCTCTTATACCCTATTCACCTTCTCTTCCACCACATCATCACTCTCACAGTGACATTGGGGTGCCCCAAATGGCATCATCACTACCTCAACTACAACTCCCTACCTTTTTCCCCTGCCCCGAGGAAGGCATAAAATGAATATACTCCAAAATACTGGCTCTAGCATTCCAAACCTAATACGTGGCAAAGGAACCATTTGCATTGTTGCATGTGTAGTAACTGCATCTTCATATCCATCTTCCATCAATGAAAATAACAGGTATAAATATCAGACATTGTGATGAGACATACAAAGTGATTGCACTGCAAATGAAGTAAAGTAGCCTATGTACTAGGCAAGTAAGTGAAAATCAGAAAAGGCTGCGATGGGACTGAGGGCGCTTGAAAGAACCTCAAGACTATAGAACTTCATCATATGACAGAAATCGGTATGTAAAAATGAGCAAGCCTTATTCTTTATCTTAAAGCAATTGAATTTCTCACATCAAAATGGAATCAATCTGGCACTACTAAATTGTTTAATAACGAGTGAAATAAAGTTGAAGGGTTTATCCACTAAGAGAACTGGTGATTTATAAATTAAAGCAGAATAGTATTCCACACGAGGGATTTGGGATTGGTGCTAGCAGACCCTATGCCAGAGTTCAGGGACTCAGAGACCTATCCAGTGAAGCCACCACCTTGTGTAGAGGGAAAAACCCCAAAGATTCCAGGGTTCAGACTGCTAAACTGCAAGTGAACATCTGTGCCTGTGGTGCCTATTAGGAAAATAAGTATTAGCCAGTCTCCAAGCACTTGTCTATATTCCAGGTAGGCACTCATCCATGGAAATGCCTTTGCTTTAAGTAATCTTGAGATACATGGAGCCAATATATAACCATGTGTATTTCCGTTCTCAGCCAAATCGATCTAGAGTCTTTTTATTACTTTCCCTCCTGGGAACTTTCGTTACTCGGGATTTTCCTGGGAGGCATCTGTACCATGTCTGTGTAATGTAATTAAGATGCATTTGCTATGCATCAATAATACAGATGGGCTGGAAGCACAGGGAAAAGGTCTCACCTTAGAACAGTGCGTAAAATTAAATCTCCTTCTATTATTATCACACATTTGTTAGTACATAAAATATATTTAATGAAAACCAAACTATCAAACAGTAAGTAACTTGATAAAAGTTCAGTGCAGCATCACTTGTGCCCTGGCTGCACACGCGAATGGAACGTGTTTCTGGGGACCGGTTAGTGCTCTAGATACTAATGCTGTCAGAGCTCAAAATCTAAGCTCTCAACAGACAGATCTGAAGAATGTGGAGGAAAAGAACCTGCAGATTCCTTCAGCCAAAGTGGCAGATGGCCAAATGCGCAGTCAGTTGGCTACAAGATCTTTAACTCACATGACCAACAATTACTGCAGAAAAAGAAGTAAAAATCTATCAGAGGAAGCTGTTCACAAATAAAAGTCTTCACGAATGGTTCAATGCAAATTTCTTTTTGCTGTTCTTTCCAAACCTTGTTGGTGAAGGTTTCAATCATTCAGGTTGCTTTTTCTCTGGCCTTTCATCCGCATGTCTTGCATGAAGTTTCTGAAGGCTGGTTCTTCGTGACTCTCTTCAGTCACTGGGGGAAAAAACAACAGTTCAGGACTATTCTGCTTTTGTTACTGACAAAAGCTAGAGTCAGGATAGTCAGAACAACATAGAATGTCTGTTGGATCTTCAGCTACATTACAAGGCAAAGGAAATAAGTGATCCTAAACATCAATGGAACAGGGGAAGCATGAAGACAATGTCTGTGAGCTATACAAGAGAAAAAACACATTCCAAAGACTTAGAAGATTGCTCCAAGACCAAAGTCACAGCAAAAGGGAAGGGAGCCAGGGGAAGAAACTGTAAGGCCAAAAAGATGATGAAACAGCTGTGCATTCATCAGGTTCAGAAGTCACTATGCGCCCCAGGCCTAAGTTCTCTGGTTTTTATGTGTTCTACACCTATTAATTACTTAAATAGAAAATTTACGTGTGAACTTTCACAAAGGTTGGAGAGTGATATCCCTGGACTAAACATTGCACCTGGGCTTCTGCTGTGGGTTCTGATACATGTATTTAGGTGATTGAATGTTTGCTTGTTTTCTAGGCTGTCTTTACAGTCCATCCAGGTAATGAGATACAGAGGGGATTTCCTGACTATATGGGCAGCTTTCAAGACTCATTCCCTTACCTTCATGGTCAATGTCATCAGTATCGCTCTCCCTCTCTTCTTCGTCTCCATCAAGAGTTCCTCGTGTTAGAATTAGCTCAGAGGGACCCATTGCAGAAGCATCGTCAGGTCCTTGAAAGAAAAAGAAATGGTTGTACACAAACCAGCTTGCTAAAGGTAAGATATAGTGAACATTGACAACTTCTATCTGTACATAAAAACATCAATTAACATGTGCTCTGAAAGGACTGAAAACTGCTTGTGGATCCCAAAGACACAGCACAGACTTCATCAGCACATGCTTCACACAAGGAACTGTGAAGCCAACAGCACAGCTTTTTCATATTCCAATATTTCACCTTTTCCAAAGTATTTCATTATTTTCAGTATTATTTTCAGTACTTTCAGTACTGCTTTAGCTACACAGCAGGGTTTCTTCCATGCCTGTGACTGACACGGAAGAGCTAAGTGTGGCCAATCCCACAGGAACTAAAGCCCCATTTCTCTAACGTGCAACTGCCTTCACACTTTTGCTGTGAAGACAGAGAAGCGCTGTATGACTTTGCAAGGCAAACTCTTCAGAAAACTTCTGCAGTGAACTTAAAACTTCCTGGTGAGGTACCTGCCAGTGTGCTGCCCTGCACACACACGCTGCCCATGTCCTTCCACAAGTGTTCCAGCTGCTCTCTCTTTTGTTTCTCTTGAGCTTCCTCCTGTGAACAGTTACATGTGAACTCTGAGAACATTTAGCACATCAGTGGAAAAGTAACCTCATCCAAACCCAGCAGTCTGTCCCCCAGCCAGAGCACAGAAGTCACTAAGCAGGTCTTACATTACAAGTAAGGTTACACAGAACTTTTGACCAAACATGGACTTCCAGTATGGCGGACTTCTAGAACATTTTTCAGCAGCATCAGGAAGACAAACTCAGTGCAGCTGTGCCTGCAGAGAACTGTCCGTTGGACAGCCAGGACTCAAGGTGAGCGGAGCTGCTGGTTTTGGCACTGCACATCAGTCTCTGTAACTGTCTAAGTCAAACCAGTTCACTTCACTGGCACAGGAAGATACAGGGATAGCCTCAACAAATCATTCCAGATTTTATTTTCAACAACTCTCTGTGCTTCTGAATGGAAGATACAAAATTATGTCCCCATGATTTTCTCATAATTAGCTCACATATTAGCACTAAAGCAGTGAACAGTATCTGTTTTACAAAACATCTTTATTCTTGTAAAGATATGCTCCACTGCATCCAGGAAAAAAAGGCAGATAGCAGACTCCTTCAGCACAGGAGTTTTCCCACACTAAATATGACTAGCAAATGAAATGTTAGACCCTCTCAATGTAAATGCAATTGTGTACATAAAAGTGACCTCAAGATACACTCACTATCAAGGTGTACAACAGCTAAAAACACTTACCATTGTTTTTCTAAGGCGCTCATATTCTGGACGGTACTCTCTGAAAAGATAAATAGAGTGCATTCAGTCTGAACCAACACATGATTTGTATTATCATGTGTTCATGATAATGAACACTCATCTCAGAGGCTTCCTTCCACCCCAAAAAAAAAGTTTTCCATAGGCTTTCATATTTGAGAGACATTTCAGAAAGACTAACAGTACTTTTTACCCAGATTTGGATTCTGAAACCAACAGACGCAAAATAAGTGAACCATCTTCATTGAAACAGCAACAATTCAAACCTTGATCATTTTATGGAATTAGAAAAAAAAACTTCACATATTTGATGGCACAGATAGCTTTTACTTTTTCATTGAACAACTAACACAAATATTCACCTCTGAGTAGTTCCTTTTCACTGCTGCTTTTTATGCTGATGCTTAAAGTTTACTAGAAACCTTAAATTGCCTTGGCTAAGGAAAGTGTAAAGTTGTTCAAATCAAAGGAGCTACAAATCAATACCTTCAGGAGGTATGCACTGGGTTAACCCCTTAAAATATCCCCTTACCTCTCATATTCATCTACAGCTTTAGAAAGCTGGATAAAAAACTCATCCAGTCCTGTGCCGAGCACCGCAGAAACACCAACCACCTGCAAAAGAAACCGCACACCAGAACTGGAGAGTAACTAAACTAGTTTCTAACAAAACACAACAAATTGCTGCTAATCTAAACCTAATGATAGCCATTTAATCAGCACAGCGGCACAGTACTGTGCAGTAACGCTTCTGCTTCTATCCATCCTGGTTTCAAACTCTTTCTATGCTTGCTGTTCATGGTAAGAAACGTGAAACAAGAAACATGCTTTTGGTTGTTGCTGGTTTTCTGTTTGGTGAGTTGTTACGGTATTTTGGGGTGGTGTTTCTTCGGGGAAGGGGGTTTGTTTGGTTTTATTTAACAAGATGGGGCAATTCAAGAGAAAGTCAGGACATTCTGTTGCTTACTTGTTTACTGTTAATAATCCAATCTGCAGCTAGGGTTATAAGTAGTTACTATGTATCAGTGTACTGGAATTAGCAGAATAGACAAGAACTGACCTTCTGGCTCTAAAATTATGTCTTATACTTTCTATTTAGCCAAAGCACATTTTATAAAAAGTCCCCAGTCCAACCCTAGAACAGCAAGAAGTGGAGGATTTAATCAGTTACTATGGCAACACATTCAAAATTCCCAGCTCCTCCCTAATTTGAACTTGTCTAACATTACACTTCTGGCCATTTGTTCTACTTGTATTACATCAATTACCTAAAAATACATTTCCTTAAGTCTACTACCAGCCAGAGTCAATAATCCTCTAATGGAAATTCTTCCTCTTTTTCAAAAGCAAGACAGTTGCAACTACTCACTTTCAAAAGAAAGACTTTTTTCAGTATGGCCTTGCACTTGATCGTTAATACAGTAAACATGAGACAGCTCTCCAAAGGACTTTAAGCATTAAAATATGCTGACATATATTAATATTTTTACGTTCCCTGCACTTAAGTACACGCTGCCATCTATGCTGTAATGTTCTTCGTACGACCTGCTCTCCAGTCCAGTGCTCTAATGGCTCTGACAAGCACACAAATGTGACTTAATTAACAATTAAGGAACAGGAAGTACTCTAGTTCTGTATATGGCACCACTACAATCCCTTCTGAAATTCTGTATATCATTCCACATTGAACAGTTCACAATATTTTTGTTTTGGCTACATTATCATTACCTATCTGAATGGAATCACTTCTTTTCATTTTCCTTCTTTTAATATCCATAAGGCCAAGAAGGCTTGCTTTTTTTATAGTATAAGCTGATGACAAACAAAATTAGCTGAAACCTTTAGCACACACTATAGGATCATTAACAGCTTCCAATGCATAGGGTTTCCTGAAGAACTGGATTACTTTGTCCTTTCAAAACCTGGTTAAGTGGGGAAAAACCCCCAGTGTCTTCTTGCATTATTATTGCAAGCAAATACAAGAGGGGGTGGAGGGAGCAGAGAGTGTTTGTTTGGGTTTGAGATTCTTTCTGTTTTTCCTATGTACTGAATTGCCCAACTGTACTAGACGCTTTCTGAACAAGGAAAATTACCTCCGATGGCAAATGCTGCAACAAAGAATGCTGCCTCTTGACAGCCTATCTTAGCTTTCTTCTCATGATTAAACATAATTCAGTATTATATTATTCAGGCACCCACTCACCGTGACACAAATCTGCAAATCCTCAACATGGCACATAACAGATTACAGTTCAAAAGGGCATTGCAAAGACCCTTTACAGAACGACAGGGGTTAGAGTCGGACAATAACTCTGGAGATGATCTAGTCCAACTTCTCTGCTCTAAAAGCAGAATTAACTAGAACAGGTTGCTCATGACTTTGTCTCCAAGAATGGAGACTTCACAATTTCTCTGGACCATCTGTTCCATCTGCTCTATCAGTAAAAATGAAGTAATTTTTTTCCCCCTCTTCTGTTTAAACATAGTTTCCTGCATTTCCCTTTGTGTCCATTGCCTCTTTTCCTTTCCCTGGGCACCAGTGAACAGAGCCTGCCTTTTCCCTTCCTTAGACTCTACTCCTACCCTAAATCAAAAATATTCTTCTTGAGCTTTCTCTTCTCCAGGCTTTTCTGACAGGTAATAAACAAAAATAAGATTCTTACCTTCAGTGAACTGTAAAATTCATCCAATACTAAACTCATAGAACGAGTCAGGTTACTGACATAGGAGGTCTCTTGATTTAGGGCATCCTGAAAAGTCTCAAAGTCCTGCATCCATTCCACTGCGAACCTGTGGTCAATTATGTCAGTCTGGAAGGAGAAGGGAAAATATTCAGAAGTAATACTCTTACCTGTAGGCTGTTAAGTGGACAAAATAAAAAATAAAAACAAATAAATAAAAAAATGTTAAATTTATTTTCAAAATGTTCATCTTTTCAAAATACTAAGCCCTGGTCTGAAGTTTTGCAAGTTCTGTTTTTATCAAACCAACTACACGAATACCTGAAGAGAAGACACAACCACCACAGCTTAAGAAGGCAACAGCTGTTTAAGAAAACAATCACAGGTCTAAAGCCTTCTATGATTTACTGGAATGGAGCATTCAAAAATCACGTACTGTACAATGAAGTTTAAGGTGTAAATAGTAGATCATATGCTTGAGGCCAGACAAGAACAGCCCTCACTGAAGATCCCAAGCTTTCCTGATTGCTTGGGGTCTGGGGGGAGCAAGTGCCACTTCCACGTTGGGTAATAGCCCATGCAGTCTCTATGAAAGTGAGCTGTGTTCTGACCCACAGAAGTTACAATCCAAACTCAGTGCAAGACAATGAACACAAACAGGTGAGAGGGTTCCACAGTTTTACATTGATTCATATGCAAATAGTCTAATAAAGAGTTTCATAAACACCTTACCACATGCACATCCCACTCTTAGCACAGTATCAGGTGCCTAAAACTCTCATATATTTCATTCCCCTGCACCAATGGAAAGGAGAAAGATAAATTGCCTACCAATTGCCTACCATTACTCAAGAGATTTGAGACAGAACTGAGTTCACCAAGGGCCAAAGCCTGAGTACTTAGAATCCTATAAATAAAATTAAATCACTTCAACAAATTACTTTCTTTTTCTCTGAAAATCTTAAAATTCTAAAATCTGTTTGTCACTACACATGTATCAGTTCCCTAGGATTCTTCCATTCTTATCAATAGTCAATTTTTAAAAATTAAATTTAATTAATTTTTGTAAAAAATTCTTCAAATGCTGTTGCCTTTACATTTTAGCAAGGCAAACATGAGATCAAAATGAGGTTTAAAATTATGAATCCTAAGCATCGGGCCTACCTTTCCTTACATCCACTGATCAAGTCCCACTTCTTTTAGCCTTTCAAGGTGTATTTTCTTAAGAGAGAATGGTTTTCCTACCTTATGCCTTTATGAAAAGGAAAAGCTTAGGAGCTTATTCTAGAATTACTGTCTAGAGTTAGAAAGAAAACTGTGTACAAAAACTTGCTCTGTAAGCAGGCAGGTATCAAAGATACACATGGTTTGGGTCACTGGGCAGATGGGTGGAGATAGGACACAGCAAACACTCATACTGCTTGGCTTGTGTGAGGGAAAATGTCACAGTCAAGGCATGGCCTAAGGGAAATGTAGGCGTGTGCACAGAGAGCTTGCTGTGCTGGGGATAAAAAATGCAAATTGTGTCTGTGGGGAGCCTTTTGGGTGGGATTCTTTTAGTATCTTAAACGAATATGTTTAAAGAGACATCTGTTAAGCTCAGAAGCATTCCTTTAAGGCTGCAAGTGTGTTACACAACAATGGATGTGTGTCTTTAGACTACTATCTGCCTTCCAGTAAATACTGGATCAAACATCTTTTGTTAAGTTTTGCCTGGTACAATATGTGGGATTCCTTCCTCAAAATGTGTAGATGTTACAGCATTCCCACTGTGAGTCATTAGCATGCTGCTGAGTAGGAAAAATAATGAAGACAAATGTACTGTGGAAACAGGGTGTGTAAGAGCAGATTCCGGAATGACCTTCCCCTTATACTACAGAGTTAAGTTTCCCTACAGCCCAGGTTTAAGGTCCAAAACATGTTTCAAATTGTTGGTATCCTCTCTGACTTGAGGGTTTGGGTGCAACTGCCCATCCCTGATTATTCTTGTGCATTTAGATACCAGATTAAAGACCCCTTTTAGATTTGGTTGGCAACCTGCAGCTCCCTTCCAGTCTCTCTTTCCTAGTAAAAACTTGTAATTGTGGTAAAACAAAGACACCACCGCAAAGAAGCTAAACAGAACAATGTACCACTAGGAAATGGAAACCAGAGTTTTAACTTACTTTGTTCATGACTACGATGAAAGGTAACTTTGTCTTGTACAGGATACTGGGGGAGGGGGGGAGACACAAAATAAAAGTTTCAAATTAATTTAAAACTCACTAGAATAGAAACCATAAGGCAGACATAGAAAGTTAAGCATAAAGCAGACAAGACTTGTGCAAAACTGAATACATTTGATGTCAAAAGAGAATTATTTTCCTCTGCACCAATTAGAATGTAATTTTCACTCAGGTCCTGCTTACAATTCTTGAATGAAATATACCTCCCCAAGATTTAAGCACACATCTGTGAGATAAAAAGTCTCTGACACATCCAGCTGATTTTGGTTACCATTGTCTATGATTCTCAGATCCTAGTTTTTAACTCCCTTTGCATTTTGCATTTGACTCAGACCTTGGGTTATGAGAGATTTTTCGTGAACTGTGCAATGAATTCAAATGACACAGAACATCTATAAAGAAAAGCTACCTTGACACAAGAGCTCACATGTTCATTTCACTGTATATATTGCGATCACTTTCACTCGAACTAATATCAGAAAATGCAGCATGCAATAAGACACATTTTGCACACTATTACAGTGGTCATTCCATAGGTATTTAGTCCCTGATTTAACATGAAAGAAAATAGAGAAATTCATGTACGAGAAACAATATGATAAATCAAGAGCTCCTTGCTATGCTGAACTCCAAACAAATCTTGAAGAATCTCTTAAAAGTATCAATAACATTAAAAAATGGAATTAAAAACTATGTGTTTACAAGAAGGAGTCTGAACTAGGCTGTCTTGATACACCTTAGATAAATGGACTTATAAGCAATAGGCAATGTTAGATCTAACGTAACCAGCATTCATCACAACGAGGTTTCATGGATTATTTAATGCTTTCAGTGAGAGTTTTGAGCCTATGAGCTCCAGATGTCCATTGGCACCTAAATTATTCTGCTTTTTCCATGATAAAACCACTAAGAGAATAACCGAGCCAGTAGATTGAGGGGACGCGAGGCATCCAAGTGCAAAATTAACGACCTCCTGGGCTGCATCAAAAGCACATGGGGAGCAGAGCAAGGAAGGTGGTTCACCCTTTTTACTCTATTCTACTGTTATACCACCTGGAGCACCGCATCCAGCTCTGGGAACCATGGTACAAGACAGACACGGACCTGTGAAGCAGGCCCAGAGGAGCTCATGTAAACCATCAGGAGACTGGAAGGACTCCCCTATGGAGACAGGCCAAGGAGTTGGGATTGTTCAGCCTGAAGAAGGCTTCAGGAAAGCTTTATTGCAGCTTTTCAGTGTACAAATAAAAATGGTCTAGTGGAAGGTGTCCCTGCCCATGGAAAAGAGTGTGGGTGAGGTCCCTTTAAACCCAAACCATTCCATGATTCCCCTCCAAAGTAACTATCAAAGAGACACAGCAACTGAAGCAGATGGGCTGCACTTCCAGCTTTTCTTACCTGCAGGCATACAGCATATTGGACATAAAAGTGATAGGGTTAGTACTGCGAGAGGTGTCCATCACATAGACAACAACCGAAGGAAAAGAGGAAGCCTGGGAACACAAAGTAAAAGACAGTTTAATTAGAAGCACACTGCTCAACAGCCAGGTCATTCACACAGCTTCACTGTCCAGTCATGTCAAAAGCACTTACCAAGGCCTCAGTTATGATGGTTCCTGATGCTGACCAAGTAAATACTTCAATTTGCCCTGGTGTGTCAATAATAACATACCTGGTAAGAAGTCACCCCCAAACAAGAAGGGAAAATTAGTTAAGCAAACGGTCCTGTTCTGACTAGACTATCAGCATACAATGGCAAATCACATGCTTATTCTATAACAAATGAGGAAAACTTCTCCCAGTGATGAGATTTATGGGCATGCCTGAAAATTTCCTGTGTCAGTTTTGTAACTAAGAAGCATGTACTCTCATGAGTTGAAAGCATCAATCTGACAGACAGTTAGTTGTGCAAAATCTCCAGAAAAATAATTATTGCTGCCTGTTTGAATAGTGTGTGAAAGAAAATGACGTCTAATAGAAGACAAGAAAAGCAGAACTGTAATCAGCAGACTTTTTTTGGATGTATCCAGAGAAAATCTAGTTTATCTGTTCTATGCCCTTTTCCACACAAAATTTATACCAAGGCTGAAAAAAACAACTAGAAAACATGCAGAGAAGTTTTTCAGGATTTCATGATTTTCCCACAATAATCCCAGAAAAGCAGAACTCAGTAGAATGTACTCACTTGGATGCATTTTGTCTTTTTTCAATAAACTTCATCACCTGATTGAAAAAGAGGAAGTATATTTTGTGTTTTGGCTCACAACAAGAAACTTTTATCTTCATTTCACAGCAGAAACTACATTAACTTGCAGGTATATATCAAAAGGTTGAAGTCTTTACACTTTTCAGAAGGAAGGAAGGCCCTACTAAGGCAGGCTGAAAAATGCTCACACCCTGCATAGGTCAAAAATAACCTCGATTTTTTTGTGTGTTCCAGCACCCGACTAAAGTAATGCAGTTGTTCCCTGCCTTTTCACTAAGAGATTGTCTCGATATCTGACATCAGTCCCCACCCCTGAGCTGATTTAGTGTTATGATTTAGGAGGGCTGTCAGTTATCAAATAACCCCAGGAAAATTTAACCGGTTTCCAGAAGTGAGCTTCCCTAGTTCAAAACCAGAGCATTCAAATTCACATGAAAGACTTTATAGTAAACATGGTGGAACAAAAGTCCTGTCCAAAGACTGAAGAATGTTCCGTACGTGTGCTTTCTAAATTTACTTTTAAAAAAGCTAAAACACTGAAATCTCTCATATGAAAGCTAATGTGCTCTGACTGCACTGTAAAATACAGCGTTCTGTATGGAGAATAACTCCCCAGAAATATTCCCGATACACAAACCCCGCAGTCTCCCAGCACAGCATCGTAGGAATAGCTCATAGAAACAACCTTGTACCTGGTCAAATCTTGTAGCAAAGAGATTGAGAGAGGTCACTATTCCACCATTTGGGCCTAGCCCATATCTGATGCTTCATTTAGGAAAGCAGATGGTTATGCACACCCCAGAGGTCTTCTTTGTCAAATCTGACAACAAATGCACACTGGATACCTTGAAGCAAGAAATACCCCTAATACACAATTAACTCTTCTAAGTCATTCAGTATCATAACAAATACAAAGTGTCTCTCTCTTACCCAAATACATGTGATTAACAGCAGGAAGAGGCTAAGTGGCTTCCCCTTGGCCTTTTTGCTTTAACTGCACAAGAACTCATAACATACTGTTTTCTCTAACACAACTCTCATTATCCAAACATGAGGCCAGCCATCCTCCTTAGGCCCTTCTTAACAAGACACAAAAACTCCAGTAATGGCTAACAGATGCAGTGAAGCAAAATAATGCACTTACATGTTAATTTGAAACTTTTATTTAGGATGTTTTGCTAGTAATCCCAAATCAAACAACAGCCAAAATTAAGAATAATATCCCCACCACCTTTATTCTTGTCTAAAATATTAAGATTCATACTTGCAAGTCAAAACCAAAGACTGTATTGTCTCCATCTGCACAAGCTCTTACATAGGAGACCAAGGGCCTCCACAGCCCTCTGGAAGTGCAGCCACTTTAGTGTAATGTTATTGCACTACAGTCATTGACACTGTGAGCAAGAGCAAACACTCCAATGTGTCTGAGATTCATAGAGACAACAGTGCTTTGACAATGGTCAAACAGAGAAACAGTTTTCTCTGTCTACTACAGATAAATAGGAATTTCCATATTTGTTTATGACAAATAAAATTAGACTAGTTAAAACATGGGGAAAAGGCTGCTGGCCACCACAAAACAAAAAAAAATAGAAGCCACGAGTTCTTTGAAAGAACAACAAGAGAAAAAAAAGAAGAAAAACTACATAGGCAGAGTCCCTATTACTTGTAAAAACTTACTGTTAGGCAGAATCGTTTTTAGCACAGGCAAAAATTACCTAAGGAGTATCAAATCCTGTACGTCACATGCAACAAATACACAGTCAAAACCTTCTGATATTCATGCACCGCACTGCATTATTGCAATCCCCCCACCTCCTGCTCCTTCATCACAGTGTGCACATGCAGGTTATTTTCAAAAACTTAACATTTCAAGTATCATTATGTAGACAAAAAAAAGGATACTGTTTCATGACTTCTTTGTACTTCACAGTGTCCCTGATATCTAGGGGAGACAGACATATAAGCAGTTTTCCAGCCCCCAGCTGGTCACCATCAGCTAACAAAGCATAGCTATATCTGCATTACTAGAGATCCAGCACTGGAACAGATACTCCAATTATTCCTCTGATATCAGTGACACAACTTATGTACCCACATTTCTTTCTTATCTTCTGGAGAGGCTGGGTGGCACAGTTCACAGAGTGTAAGAGATAGGACTGTCATGGAACTAGGGACTGGTATGCTCTTTGGAATAGCTAAACATAAGATCTGTTCTATTGCTAAGATATTTTCTCTGAAATCCATGTCTTCTAAAGTGCTTTAAAACTATTTGGTGGTAACATATGTGGATGTAGGGAATCAGATAAAATCTGCTGATACTTTTCATCACTGACAAAGAAAAAGCCTCCAGAACCCAAACACCTATGCACCAGATGATATAAAAAATGTACAAACGCACTGAAATAATGGCTTTGGTTATAAAAATACCTGTATTAATGACTGTTTGGAGAAAGGAGTTACAATTAAAAAAAATCTTCAAATCTATCTTGTATTAGAACTTGGACTCTCTTAAAGGAATACAAGCAGCCCAGCTGAACACCTCACGAATTCGCCACGGCTTCCGCGGAACACGTGAGAAGCACTCTACGCGCACCGGTTCTGCCTCTGTTTATGGCCCTACGTATTTACTCTCTCCTGGCGGACTCCAGGCCGCTCCTCCGGCCAGGCCCCACCCGCCTCGCAGAGCGCAGCACTCACCGATGTTGGCGGGGAACGGCAGGTTGTGGACGGCAGGGTCCAGGTTGATCACGTATGGAGGACAGCGCTGCCCGTGCAGGTGGGCGGCCAAGCGCTGTGGGGACACGGGGAGGCGTCAGGTCCCGCCGACACGCGGGTAGCCCCCGGGCCTTTGCGACTCACGCGGCCTCCCGATGCCCCGGCACCCCTCACCTGCACGAAGGTGGTTTTCCCGGAGCCGGCCATGCCCAGCACCAGTACACAAACCGGAGCCTCCACCGCGGTTCCCGCCGCCGCTGCCATCTTCCCAGGGCCCGCTTGTCCTTCCGGGTCGGGAGGCAGCCGCAGCCCCGACGTGACGCGCACAGGCGCGGCTGTGGCCCCGCTGCCGCCCGGGACGTACCGCGGGTCCGCGCGGCCTCCTGGTGCAGCACGACCCAGCGGGTCCCGGGGCGGGCGACAACACCGCGGCGGGGCTCAGGGCGGCCGCGCAGCCAGGGCCAGCTGGAAGCGACGGGCGGGACCGCACGTGCGGGCGCGGCGCTGACGTGGCGGCGGCACCGGCACCATGCGGAGCGGCGGCGGCTCGGTGAGTGCCTGCGGTCCTTCCACCGGTGCCGTCGGCGGCTGCCCCTGGGAGCGCGGCTAGGCTGCGGGTCACTGCGAGATGGGGTCCGACGTCGGGATCGCGAGAGCAGGCCGGCTTCCCCGGGACCGCCGGCGGGGCTGTGCGGCCCGGCCCGGCGCGGGGAGCGGCCCTGAACGGGCGGCGAGTGCGACCCGCTCCGAGCTCCCGGGGAGCAGCGGCGGGAGCGGCCCCTCTTCGCTCGAAGGCCAGGCCGTTCCCCGAGGCTTCGGTCCGGGCCGACACCCGGAGTAGGGCGCTGCTGGCGCCGGCGGTGCACTTTGTCCGAAAGGCCTTCGTCGCAGGAGAACGTAATTCATGGAGCGTGCTGGTAGGAATGGGAACGAGGAGCTGAAAGAGGGAGTTCCCGAACGGATACTTAGCCTTCCGGCGCCTCGCGGGGACGATCGGGCCTGCAGGATGCCCGGTGCTCCCACTAGAACCCCATCACCTCCAGTTTCCGAATCAGTCTCCTCACCTCGGGGAGTTTCCATGCTGTGCTTAAGAACCGTCTTCCCAGGCTGAATGCTGTAGAGCAGCCTGTCTCCAGCAGCAGCCGTGTTCCAGCGCACCGGACTGTCCCACAGTCTACGGGCTGGCAGAATTCAGCAGTCTCCGTGTTCTCAGGCTCTGGGCCGCTCTTTCGCTTTTTTTCACCTGTGCCGTGAAGGTGACTTTTTTGTTGTCCTTATGTCCAGCCGGTGGGCAGTCCTGCATACGTTAGGTCTCAGTTCTTTAAGTGGAAAGTAAATTGTATAAATGAAAAAACTTTAACACCAATTTCTGTAGATGCTTCCTTCATAATTGCTGTTATCAGCTTCTCAGAAGGGAAAGCCTGACAGATCATCTTCACTGTCCTTTTTTATTGCAGATCCTTAACTGCCACCAAAATTCTTTCTACTAATCTTCACTTTTATGCAATTCTTTTTAGTTGTAAAAACCCCATGAATCTTAAAACATATGCTGTTTGGTGGTCATTTCCATTTTTCTAATTGTCGATTAGGCCAGCCAATTGCAGCAGACTCTGCCTGCCTGTTTATTCTTTTTTATCATTGTAACTTCATAGCCCTGATTTTTTCTGACTCCTGCTCAGTGAGGTTTCTCCATGTTTTTCATGTGGGGATTTCCCAGACAGTACTGTTGACACTACTCTTTGGGTGTAAATAATGCAAGCACAAACATCCAGTTGACTTTACTTCCATAGGATACAAGATTTGATTGTGAACTCATTGATCAAGCAGTTGGGAATTTCTCTCATACTGCTTCCCTAACATTTCCACGAGGAGAATGGGGCTGGAGGCCCAAGGCTGACACTCTGTAGGCACAGTTTAACCATTCATGTTTTGGTATCAGAGCCTGCTGCTGAACTTCTTGACTGGTGGCTTAGGTTGTCTTTCACCGTTGATAATGTGCATCACATTTTTCTTTAAAGAAGACAGGTAATTTAGCCATAATTTCTTTTCTTCTTCTTTTTTTTTTGGTGCGTGTTTTTGTTTGCTTGTTTGTTTTGTTGGTTTGGTTTTTGGTTTTGGGTTTTTTTTTTTGGCTGGTTGGTTGTTGTTGGGTTTTTTTGGTTTTGTTTTTTTTCTTCTTCCAGTTTCTTAGCCAGTTGCTATATATGGCAAAATACTACCTTTGTTCCCTAAGCTGCCATTTTGGTGTTACATATACTTCCATTTTTATTTTCTAGTCAGTATAACTAATGTTTTTGTCTTGGGTTTTCTAACAAAGAATGGCATTGAGTCATGATTAGTATTTGGAAGGAGGTGGTGATAAGTGATCGTCCACATGCTAGGAGCAACGTACAACAAACGAGTTGTTAACACTGACTTGAAAATGTACATTTGGATACATTTGTTAAGTTACATGTCTTAATAGGAGCATAGCAAGTGGTAAGTGACAAAAAAAATCTTTGTTAAATAAGAAAAAGGGTTCTGTGATGTATAAAGTGAATACTTTATGTTCTGTGATAAAGTGAACATCTGGGCAGCTGATGGAGTATTACAAAGTGAGATAAAAAAAGAAAAGAAGGCATGAAGGATACCAGAGACAACATTCTCGGCAGGCTAAATGCAAGCATTACTTCTTTAATGAAAAATAAGTAAAAACTAGCAAATTAAGATCTAAAATATATATAAACATGTGGTCAAGTCTAGGCAGAAAGCATGTATGGGTGAATGTACTGGAGACGAACATTCCATCATGTCCCATTGCAAGGGGAAAGATTGGTTTTCATATGGGGAATGTGGAAGAATTTTTCAAAATCAAAAAATCAAAACCCTGTTTTGATTCCAGTTCCAATTCAGCTGGAGTTGGAAAGGTTAAGCACTTCCATTTGCAGAAAATAGTGGTTCATTTTTCAAAGAATGGTGTATGCACGTCCTCGAAGAGCAGATTATTGTGTTTGGCTGCACAGAGAAACATGCTAAAAGAAGACAAATTATGCTGCTAATATGAGTTGTTCTGCTTTGTTAGGACACCAGGACTGGACATCACAGACAACAGAAGGTCAAGAAGTCCTTGGGAAATAAAAAGTATGTGAATGTTTTTATGTCTAGTTTGATTGAGGGCAAGAAAAAAAGATCAGAGAATCCTAATGGAAAACCCGTATCAGGTCTTTATATAATAGTTTGAAATTTAAGAGTTGCAACAATTTTAATTAGTGTGATGAGAGTTGCAGCTGGCTTTGCTTGTTGGTTTGCAGGAAAAATGCTTTTTTGACACTTCAGTGTGTATTAGCATTCATTTATTTTTTTAAGGCTTTTAACATTGTGAAGATAAATACTTTAAGTGCAAAACCAAATGGTGTTCCAAAATCTATGTAGTTTGGGTGTGATTTCAACAGGAAGATTTTGCTTTGAGAATTCCTCTCCCCATGCTTCTCCAGTACCTCCTGAAACATAACATGTAATGACCTGACCTGGTGCTGTCAGTGCCCTCCACTTATTAATTCCTGGATTGATGTGTTAGAAGGTGAGCTCCACAGCTCAGGGTGTGGGGTGATATTAATAGAATGGCCATCATAGTCATCACTCAAGTGATCTGATTATTTCAATTTGGGAACTGTAGTTGCAGTGGGATACATTGCAAAATGTTTCTGTTCTCTTTCTTTTTTTACATAAATGGTATTTGCCCAGAGAACAGATATTCTGTGTTACTTTGACACCTCATCAGTTTGCTGTCATGTACAGGAACATAGATGTCCAGGCATTTCAAGCCCAAGAGAAATACTTTGGAACAGTGAAGCCAAGTTCTCTCTGATCTCTATGAAAAGAATTCAGTGCTATTGATTAGTCTAAAGTCGTCTTAATGTAGTGTGAGTTTTGGGATATACTGGATAGTCTTCATTGCTGAAAGCCTTGCTAATTAAAATACTTACTAGCATTAAATCTTTTAATTGTGTAGTGCCAGCCCTGATTCGGGGAATAGAGACTGAAGGAGATCTTGGCCTTTGTGGGGTGGAAAATGTCTCTTTTGTAATGATGGACTGGAGAAAAATTCTTGTATTCCGAGGATAAATGTATATTTTTAAATTGAGATTCTTTCATGCCTGCTTCTAAAGTTGAAAGCTTAAGATAGGAGGAATACTTCTTTCTGTTTCTCTTGAGAGCTTCCTTGTGTTGTTATCCAAAAGATGTACTGAAAAACAGCACTGAGGATGTTTTATCTTGCTGGCATTTTCCAGTTCCTAAAACTCAGGAGATTCAGTGAACTGTGAGATTAATTTTTAATTTCACTTGGGAAGATGAAAAGGATCTCGTCTGTCAAGTTATTGTCATTGTATGCATATGCATCCATATACATAGGAATTCAACTTGATGTTTTCCAGGTCTAAGCAACTTGATGAGGTGGAAACTACTGTTCGAGGAGTAAACAGTAACTGTGATGACACAGTCACCAACATTTCTTCTGCCTCACCGAAGGGCCCTGTGAATGGGAGTACAGAGTCCAGAAGCAAGCGGACCATTCGCAGGCCTGCTTACTGGTTGGAAATGAGAGGAATAAAAAACAGTGTTAACAAATCTTCGGAAAAAAAAGGTATTTATCACTGTTGATTCAAGGCAAAATTGTTTTTCTCTCTGGTTCTTCTGTGAGAGATTAGTCTGCTTCTGAAAGATGTGCTCCAGTTCAACCACAAATTACAACCATGCTAGTGCTGCTCATGTATTAGAAGAAATGAACTTCTGCCACTGCACAAATATGGGTACAATTCTCTGATATTACACAGTTCCTTTTGAGTGATTTGTCTGTTAAAATAATGATTCTGTGGCTGAACTCAGTTTTATCTGTAGAAGAGATATGCATAAGAGTTATGCCAATCATATCAGAAATATGCTTCTAGAGCTTTAAAAATAGAACCAGCAACACTAAAGATGTGGCGACGGGGACCATTCAGGAATACTTAAGATTAGACACAGCTTTTGTGGTTGGTGGATTATTATTTTTTAGGGATGTTTTTATTTCTTTTAATTTATCGCTTCTGTGTGTTATAATTTTCTGATTTGGAATGGTTTGGGTCCTAGGTTGTTGTAGGAACATTCAGATTTCCTGGCCTAGGAGCTGTTTTCCAAACTTCTTGTGCGGCAGAGAGCCAAAACGTCAATCTTTTTTAATGCAGTTTTTTCTTTTCTCTAAGTCAGAATCTGCATTCCATTCTGTTTTGGGGAGAGGCAAAGCTGTTAGCTTGAAAGAAGCAAGATTGCTGTAGCTCCGCACCCCCAGGTCCAGTCAGTAGCAAGAATCAGTATGTATTCTTGTAGGAACAAACACAGACATACAACATACATAAACAGGAGCCACACAGATCTGTGTTCACACAAACACCACCAACAGCCTCCATCCTTAAAGACGCAGTCTACTCAGTACCTGGCCTTTGGATCCCAGTCTCCTTGGTTGCTGGTTCATGGATGTACTGGCCCACAGAGACGTGCCAGTGGCAGATGTAGACCTCCTTATGGACAGGTTCATACTCATAGACCCTGCTTGGTGTCAGACATGACCAGATTTGTATACTGACCAGTCACCTATTTACAAGCAGGTATTCTTTTCTATTGTCTTACACCTCTATTTTCCCACACTCGGATCAACCCCAAATTGGGTAATTCTCTCCCTTTCCCTCCCTTTGACAATACATCTTGTGTTTTTCTGAATTGTTCTCCACTCAGATCCCATGTGCTACATATCCCTAAGCATTAACACCATGCTCTATTTTCTCACTGCTCCCTGCCTTCCCTGTTCCGAAAGGTGCTTCAGAGAAGAGTTCCCACTGACTCATTCTTGTGGGTCTCCTGGGACAGACTCAGGAGGAAGCTGTCTGTTTCTCCAAGTCCATAATTAGTGTTGCCTGCCTACTATTGTGCTTCTGTGCTTTTCTGTGTTCATGGAGATAAGACTTTTATAGACTTGGAAATATTCAGGGCAGGCATGATATTGCTTGGGTTTCTCTATGCTCCTTTTTGTGTGAGTGCAGATGAGGTTTTTATGACATAGCCCAGCAGCTTCTGGCTCTCTTCCTGAGGAGGATTATTTTTCCAGGCCGTGCTGTGGCACTGTCTCTTCCATACTTGCTGTATCAGAGGATTGCAGGCTGTGGGGTGCCTAACGGTTGCTGAGTTAGAAGGCTGTGTCTAGTTCACTGATGTCCAGGTGCCTTACAAGAACTATTCTTTTCTTGGCTAATTATTGAATACCAGGGTAAGATAAGGCAGCAGTAGACTCAGAGCTGTTATCTAGAGTGAATTTAGAGACTGCATTTCTGTTCTTACTTATCAGGAGAAGTACTATTGAAAGGCAAGAGGAAATCTGAGCAAAGGGAAGGCAAAGATGTTAAAGACTCTCCCAAGAAGAAGCAGAAGATTTCAGGTAATACAAATAACTTGTAATTCCTAACTACAAGCCTGCAGGTACTTCAGACTTCTCTACACAAATGACAACTTCTGGAGTCTTCAAACTTTATTTCTGATTCTGAATGTTTTGTTCTAGGAAGCTGTGTCTGCTTTACAGTGGGAGTTAATCTAATCTCAGTCTATCTTAGAAGTCCAGCAAAGGGAGGGAGGGAGAAAGGGAATTACAGGAAGTATAGGCTAGTCTGCATCATTTCAGTTTCCCAAAAGATTATAAACTAATAATCAGACACATTACTTGTAAACATCTGGAGATTGAGTAGATGATAACAGTAATATGGGTTTGTTAAGAAGAAATCAAACCCAAACACTTTTCTTTTGCTACAGAGACCGAGGGGAGATATGCTTGATATCACAGATCTTTCCTTCCTTCAAAATGTTTGTCAGTCAGTGGTTAGATGCAAAAGAAAGTGTACAAGTGGTGAAAGTAGGGGCAGGTGACACAGAAGTGTACATTTGCTGTCCAGTCTTGCAAGGATGCGGTTAGGAAAGCCAAAGCCAACCTGCAGTTGAATCTGGCAAGGGATGTGAACAGCAACAAGAAAGGATTCTATATGAACAACAAAGGGAAGACCTCCCTCATCAGAACTGGGGAGCTGGTGACAAATTACATGGAAAATGCTGAGGTACTCAGTGTGCCTCGATCTTTATCAGTTTTCTGTGCCTCGATCTTTATCAGTTAAAGGAATCCTTCGGGAATCCCAGGAGCCTGAGACCAGGCAGAGGGAAAGTCTGGAACAAGGAAGCCCTACTCACTCAGTGAAAGAGGAAAAGGTTAGAGCACATAAACAAACTGGATTTACCAAATCACTTGCCAGTTGTCCTGGTTAAGTGGGAAGGTCCAAGAGGATTGGAGGTTAGCCTGTGTGACACCAATCTGCAGGAAGGGTCCGAAGGAGGATCCAGGAAACTTCAGACCTGTCGCTCTGGCCTTAGTGCCAGGGAAGGTCATGGGGCAAATTGTCTTGGGTACCATCATGTGGCATCTACTGGACAACCTGGTGATCAGGCCCAGGCAGAGTTTAGAAATGACAGGTCATGCTTGACTAACCTGATGTCCTTCTATGACATGGCGATGCATTTCATAGATGAGGGAAAGGCTGTGGATGTTATTTACCTGGACTTTAGTAAAGCCTTTTGATGCCCATTTTCCACATCATGGCTTGGACAGGTGCACTCTTTCCTGGGTAAGAAAGTGGCTGGATGGCTGGGCTTAGAAAGTCGTGGAGAATGGAGTGATGTCCATTTGGGGCCCATCACCAGTCAAGCTCCCCAGGACCCAGTATTGGGCCTGTCCAGCTTAATATCTTTATTGATGATCTAGATGAGATGATAGTGTGCACCTTCAGTAAGTTCACAGATGACACCAAGTGGGGTGGGATGTGGAGAGAGCAGAAAGGCTCTGCAGGAGGGATCAGGACAAGCAGGAATGATGGGCCAAGGCCAGTGGTGTGAGGGTCAGTGAGGCCAAGTGCTAGGTCCTGGCCTTGGTTCACCATAACCCCATTAAGCGCTCCAGGCTGGGGCAGAGGAGCTGGAAAAAGTCCTGGGGGTGTTGGTCAACAGTGGCTCAACTGTGCCCAAGTGGGCAAGAGGCCAATGGCCCTCCCCAGGGCTGTGCCAGCAAGGGCAGTGCCTGTCTCCTGTGCTGAGCACTGCTGGGGCACGTCCAGTGCTAGGGACAGCTCTGGGCCCCTCCTGATAAAAGAGACATTGAGAGGCTGGAGTGAGTCCAAGGAAGGGAAGAGAGCTGGGGAAGGGGTTGGAGCACCAGAAGCAGCTGGGGGTACTCAGCCTGGAGAAAAGGAGGCTCAGAGAGGACCTTCTCGCTCTCTACAACTCCATGACAGGGTGGTGGAGCCAGGTGGGGGTTGGACTCTGCGTCCAGGGAACAAGTGACAGGACAAGGGGAAATGGCCTCAATTTGCACCAGGTTTAGATGTGATGCTGAGAATAATTTTTGCCCCAATAGGACTGTGCAGCCCTGGCACAGGCTGTGTAGGGCAATGGTGGAGTCCGCATCCCTGGAGGGACTTGAAAGGCATGTGGATGTGGCACTTGGGGACATGTGTTAGTGGTGGCTTTGGCAGTGTTGGTATATCGGTTGGACTTGATGGTCTTAGAGGGCTTTTCCAAACTAAACAGTTTATGATTCTAAGTTCTGTGGGGCCTGATGAGTTGCACTGAGTGCTGAGAGCTGGCTGATGTCATTGTGAGGCCACTCTTGATTATCTTTGAAAGGTCATGTAGACTGGCAGAGGTTCCTGGAGGCTGGAAGAGAGAAAATATCACTCTTATCTTCAAGGACAGAAGGAAGATCTGGGGAACTACAGGCCCACCTCAGTGGGGACAGAAGGAAGATCTGGGGAACTACAACCTCACCTCAGTGCCTGGGAAGCTGAAAGATGGAATCATCCTGGAAAACATTTCCATACACATGAAGCACGAGATGGGGATTTGGAGTAGTCAACGTGGATTCGTGCAGGGCAAATCATGTTTAATCAACCTGATAGCCTTCTACAATGAGGTCACTATCTTAGTTAAGCAGGAATATAGAATGATAGTTAATGGTCTGTCCCTATATTCAATTTTAACTATTGCTTTTGTCACCAAGGACTTAGAAGTATGTAGACAGCGCAAAGCTGAAAGTGATGGCAAGTGTATTGGAGAAAAGCTAAAAGTGAAAGTGGTCTTGACAATAAACAATTTAAAAATAGAGAACAGCATAAAATTAAAGAAGTACTATCACCACTGAAAAACAAAGAACACCTTCCCAGGTGTCAATGCTTCAGAAGAGGATTCAAGATTTATAACAGATCAAAAGTTGAATAGGGACCAGCAGTGTCATAGTTGTTCTGAAGAAGCCAGATGTTAGACGGAGAGCTTTGAGCAGGACGGTAGGCTTCTTACACATGTGAAGTAATTCTTGTGCTCTGATGCAGGGTCACACATGGAGTGCTGTTTCCAGGAGTGGGCACTGCAGTTCAGGAAATGTGTGGGCCAGCTGAAGAGGACAGGGAGATGAGAGCAAACAGCATAACCCATGAGAAAATACTGAAACAATAAGAGTTTTTTTTAGTCTAAAGAGGACAGGAATGAGTAGAGAAATGAGACCCTCCATTTTGGTTGTCATTAGATGGGCTCAGCCAAAATGTGCACAGAGGATGTTTCAGTGTGAAGAGTTCCCATCACCTGAGCTCTGTGTATGAACAACCAGAGAGCTTACAAATATTTGGATTGGACTAATGCCTGCCACTATAAATAGCCATCAATTTTGAAAGGGAGTAGGAAATAAATCTTGATATCCCTTTAAAAAAAAAATTGAACATTCCTGAATAACTTTGAGACAGCAGGCTAAATAACAGCGTTCTAGCAAGAAAGTCTGCTTTATTTTGTTACAAAGCTAGCAGAACTGAGTCTTCTTGCTTGTCTTGTTTGTGTTGTAACAGGAAAAAACCAGCAGGCTGGAACAAAGCAAAACTCGAGAACAAAAGACCACTGTGTTCAGAAAGAGCCCGAAAGCTATGGCACAGGTAAGAAGAAGAGGCAGTTGCTAAGAATGGTGTATGAAGCAAATAAAAGATAAATGTGATTCTAGGATTTGAGTCTGAGCAACAGCTGTGTTTATGGTGTTTCCATATAGTAGTTCACTTTACTGTTGACAAGGAAGAGCTGGCTGCTGTGCTGGCACTGTGTCAGTTCTGCAGAGCAGGACTGAAGGGACTGCACACTACCGGAGCCACATGCTCTTGCCATTGCATAATGTAACAGTGAAGGGGGAATCACTTTTTGAGCTGAACAAAAGCATATTAAAATAGTTGCATTAAACTCATAAAAGTATTTGTAGTTTTTACTCAGCAGAATATGTTTGCAGGAAAAATTCTGTATCTGTTGCTGCCAGATCACCTTTTCTGGGAACCAGAGACCCAAGTAGTCTGTCCTAGAAAAATAAAATTAGCCTTGATTCAGTGAGTGGAATGGCCTGGTATTTGTAGATCATAGCGCTCATTAAACACCATGATTTTCTGCGAAGTGCAGTTTGAATCACAAACTTTTCCCCCAGCCTTCTGGAGAGGAACAGCCTGGGCCTGTTAATACTGGGAAAAGATGAAAGCCTTTGGATCTTGTTATGGTAAGAATTCAGGCAGATGGCTGCTAAACCACTTTCTTCCCAAAACCCATTTCAGTAACTTCCAACCTCTGTGGATCGTGCCAAACTTTTGCTTGGCATTTCACAAAGAGGCCAGAAACTGGAAACCATGCCACACAGGGTGCTTTTCCCTGACTGTTGAGTAACTTGGCCTGATGGTCTGTGACTGCTTTTACTATGAAAACCCTTCTGCCAAAAGAAAAGTTTACTCAGCATGCTAAAGTAATTGTGCAACAAAAATTAACAGAGGAAAAATGTCTACTGGCCAAGTGGAAGAACACTCCTAACAAGGGAATGGTAGGTTAAAGAGTGTTTATAAAATGCTCTTCAAAAAGGAGGTGATCAGTGCCTTGTGACATTACATCCCTAAAGCCATAAATGAGCTACACCTATTGAAGTATAGGTGGACACAAGTTTGGTAGATGTCGCTGTTGAACCGATAACGGAGCAAAGCAGCATACAAAAATAACAGTGAGAGAATGCAGAATGCTCTTTATTTAATTAATAACAATATATATTTATACACGCGAGAAGGCTATTCAGATTGGCTAACAATCATCCACCCCCCGGTATGATTGGCAGAGGCGTTCCAGCATCTGTTCCAAAACCACTCTCAGTAACATGGAATTTTATCTTTATATTTATTAAACTTAGTAGGAGAAGGGAAGAGTTCCCGTGGGAAAGAATCTGTGCTGTCACAGGTAGCATGTGACCTGTTTCTTTCTAGGGTTCATTGTGCACATCGAAGGAAAAAATAAAGATCTTCTGTTAGCACTTGTATTCTAAACATTGTGCCTTGGCAGGTAGTATGGAAGAGCAATGGTCTTTAGAGATTCAGGACAAAGGCCGAGTTACCTGTCCAACATGCCGGGCTGTGGTGAGAAAGACTGTAGAAGGACTGAAGAAACATATGGTAAATTGCAGGAAGGTAAGAATACAAGAGATGAGCAATGGTTTCTTTAATTCTCTTCAGTTTACCGATAGGAATGCCTGCACGCTGTTTTGTGTTGTGTTTAAAACCAGTTTCATCTCATCATCACGTCCATAAGCCAGAGCCCTTTATACATGTGTAAGAGTAGTGCTTGGTGCTTCTTGCTTAGCCTTTTGCTGAAGGTTTGGGATAGTGAACAAAGGTGTAGTTACTTCATTGTTCCGCTACATTTTAGATCCCATCAAATCTGTTCTTACAAGACAGTTACCAGGCCAAAATAAATTGTTCTGCTCTCCTGCTCATTTCTTTCCCCCAAAGAGTTTTCGACTGCTTTCATTAATTTACAGTTACATGCACCATGTCCTTGTTTATTTCTAGGAAATGTTCACGTGTCATCACTGCGGGAAGCAGCTGAAGTCTTTAGCAGGGATGAAATATCATGTCATGGCAGACCATAACAATCAGGTAACCCAACTGCTGTGCATCTAAAACTCCTACAGGCAGAGCAGGCTTTGGTCCTTCCCTGGTACACACAGAAACAGAACATGGAGTGTTTTTTTCAAGTGTTGTAGCTGTCCAAATCTAATCTATTATTTTTCCAGCAAGATCTGAAAAACAGTAGAATGTTACCAGAGATGGTACGCATGCAGCATCATATAAAGAGGGGTTGAATTTCTGTTTAGGCTGGTAATAAGTTACACATAAAAGGCATTCTCAATCAGAAGGAAAAGGATTGCTCATTAGGCTGCAATTTGCAGTCCTTTGCTAGAAAGCAGGAGTTTTTCTACATCCAGAGCAGACTGGATTTGAAGTAAAAAAGCAGAAGCAACAATTAGTTCTTGTCTCTCTTTACTGTAAAAATACTAATGCTAAAATCTGCTTTTCCTCTTTGCTCTTACTTTAAAGAAGGCAGTGTCTCCTGTTGTAGTTGTGAAGAATTAGAACTTTTGAAAAGGTCATTTGGAATTTTGGGTAAGGTTCAGATAATTCACTGTAATTTTTTGCACAGTTCCCAGAACTGCAGTTTCTGAACCTACAGAAATACAAAAACCTACTCATACCTAACTGTATTAGTAAATTATGCAGGTCAGGGATCATATTCTGGCCCTGAGGATTAGGTCTGTCACTCAGTTCTAATTTATTCAGTCTAGGTGTAATAGGTAATGTAGGAAATAATATACAATAGCCATTAGAGAGAGAATAAAGAACTTGAGCTGTAGTTTAGCACAGATGAATAACTGCTACAAGTAGTTTCACTTCACTTTAGTCAGGCTAAGTGAAAAGGGCAGGACCACTAAATGTTAAAGATGCATCATTTTCTGTCAGTTTACTCCTTTTAAAGATAATTCCTCTTTGGTTTAACCCCAGCCAGCAGCCAAGCCCCATGCAACCACTCATTCTCTCCCTCGCCCGCAGGATGGGGGAGACAATCAAAGAGTAGAAGTGAGAAAACTCGTGGGTTGAGATAAAGGCAGTTTAATAGGTAAAGCAAAACCATGCACACAAGCGAAGCAAAACAAGGAATTAATTTACTGCTTTCCATGGGCAGGCAGGTGTTCAGCCACCTCCAGGACCGCAGAGCTTCATCATGCATAGCAGTGGCTTGGGACGACAAATGCCATCGCTTCGAACGTCTGTCCCCTTCCTCCTTTTTCCCCCAACTTTATATGCTGAGCATGATACCGTATGGTCTGGAATATCCTCTTGTGATCAGTTGGGGTCGGCTGTCTCAGATGTGTCCCCTCTTGCTTGTGCACCCCCTGGCCCCTCGCTGGCAGGGCAGTACAAGAAAAACCCTTAGCGCTATCCAAGAGCAACAGCAAAACCATCTCTGCACTATCAACCCAGTTCTCAGCACAGATCCAAAACACACTTCCATACCAATTATCACCCTATCCAAAACCAAAGCAAGGATACGGAAAGTGGTCATTATAGTAAATACATGTCTGTAAAATCATACGTTGCAGAGATTCAATTATTTCAGAAGTTTTCCTGCAACAGTGTTGAGTAGTGAATTCCCTATGAGAAGAATTATAAATGCTGAGCCTCCTCTCATTCATTCTCATTTTTCATTCATCTTACTGCTGTGCTTTAGCCAGTTATGAAGGAGGGAGAAGAATTGGATGAGCAGCTTGAGCGAGACCGCCTACGGAAGGTTTTGAAGCGTATGGGAAAACTAAAGTGTACAAGGGAGGTAAGCTGCATTTTGCAAAGTGTGAATTAAACAGGAGTGGATGCATAAACATAACACATGAGAGTGCCATTGAGTATGCTCTGGTACTGGCCAGAGCAAGATTTGTTTCAAGATCCCAGCTGTGCTGGGACACAGTAGCATAGAATCATGGAATAGTTTGGGTTAAAAGAGAGCTTTAACGGTCATTTCAATGCCAATTCTTTGATGCAATTTTGTCTGTGTGAACAGACTAAAGTCTTCTACCTGCTTGTCTCTGCTCTGTCAGGAAAGGTGATAGTACTTTGGGCAGTAAACTGTGGATCCTGTTCACACTGGTTGCGTGATCACTTGAAGAGTGGTTTTCTTCCATGTATTTTTATTCTGTGTTGACAGGGCTGCACAGGCAGCTTCACCAGCATAATGGGATACCTATATCATGTTAAAAAATGTGGGAAGGCTGCTTCCGAGCTGGAGAAAATGGCTATGAAGTGCCATCACTGTGGAAAAGCATACAGATCAAAGGCAGGACTTGTCTACCACCTCCGATCTAAGCACGGGCCGGTGAGTGCGCCCTGTAGTGATTATCAGGAGACTGTAGTGGGACTTCAGCCACTCAGACTTGGGACACATGTAGGCTTTTGTCTGCTGCTTTGGTGGTTAATTACCAATCACAGATCTTACCATTTTCCCATCTGTGGATTATTTTGTCCTTGCTAGTTTCCTTCTAGCAGCAGCTGTTGCTTGTCTGTGACTAGAATGAAGTTTTTAATAGTAAATCAGCAGGGCAGCAGTAAATCACCTGACTTTTGCTCCATGGAAGAGTGATGCAAACATAACTTGTGATCTGCTTTCCTTTGTTCTTAAAAGACTCACCATTGAAACAAAACAGGCAGTGCTGTGTGGCTGGCACAGGCCTTTCCCATGAGAATTCCTTTTGTGTTTTATAAATAAAGATAAAGTTTGGATGTTATTAAAAACACTGTCCCAAGACTTGGACGGTGCAGACCTGGCCAATCAGGCCTAGGGGGAGGTTTCTGACTGACCAATCTGGGTGACTTTTGAAAACTCTATATATATATGATGAAATCAATACAATAAAGGTCTTTACTTCTTGCCACTGAGAACTGGATTCTTCTCTCTGCTAGCGGCTCAACAGCGACAGTGCTGTGCTTGTTGTCCGTGAGGGTTTTACAGCAAATAATGGAATACCTTTCAAGACCAGCAACTGCATGAAGCTCTCTGCTTCAGCCTCACTGCTGTGACCCCTGTGAGCACATCTGGGGGTCTGTCTGACTAGTGGGATGCACTTCTGTCCTATGTCTGTGACAGTGAACCATAGCTACTGCAGCATTTTTATGAGGGATTGGCAAAATATTTATTCCCAGTATTTAGTGTAACTGAAATAGGAACTAGTGAAAGAGGCTCACAGTTTTGGACCTTCATTGCAGGTCACTTTCCTCCATGAGGAGAGAAGAACAGAGAACCTGAAGGAAGTTAAACGGGAGCAAAACAACACAGGTAGAGTTCAGAGGAGATCTGCAAAGGTGGCAATCTACTATCTCCATGAGCTGGCTGGAGAAGAGCTAGCCAAAGAGTGGCCCAAAAGAAAAGTTCTGCAGGACTTGATTCCAGATGACCGTAAGGTACAAGGCCTTAAAAATGGTTTATAGGGTTCAAGTTTTTACCTCCACATCTGATGAATCTTGTACTGGCTCCTACCCCATGTTTATGGCACATGGAAAGTAATACGTTGTGTGAGATTGGGTTCTGCTCTCTCTTGTCATAGTTTACATTATTTCTGTAGCAGCAATTTTTGTGGTGTAAGTGTTTTGTTCAGGAAAGCTGTAATGACTGTAAAGTCCTATTGCTGGAATTCTCAATGGGCACAAGGAACACAAGCAGTTATGGGCCTGATGTTGCTCACAAGGGATAGGCTTAAGATCACTCCTGCCGTGCTGTAAGGCCCCAGCAATCCTTCCAGTCTCTCATACATGCTGTGGTATTTCACAGTGTTTTAGACTTCAGAGTGTCCAGGAGCATCTCTTAGGCTGTGAGTGAAACCCAAGGGAAAATGATGCTTTATGATTTCAGCGGGGTAAGTACATTTAAAGGAATTGTTGTAGTCAAGGCAATGGGAAGTTTCAGATTCTGGTATTGTGGGGGTTTTCCAGATTCAGTTATGTTTCTAGACTCAGTGAGACAGGAAAACACTGATTATTGGGAGTTTGCCTGTTAAAGTAGGAGAAAAGATAGCACTTCTGTCTCAGCCTGGGAGAGGAAGAGACTTACTTGGCATTCTGTGTAGCCAGCATTACTTCCAACTCTCGATTCCATCTTTGTCTAAGCTGAAATACACTCGTCCTGGATTGCCCACGTTTAGTCAAGATGTGCTGTGCAAATGGAAGACTGAGATAAAGATGTACCGAAGAGTCCACTGCCCAAATCAGGTAATCCTTAAGTGTTTCTGAAGCCTCAAAGGGGACAGATTTCAGGTCTGTATGAGCCAGCAGCTTCCCACAACCTTGAAACTGCAGTTTGTCTCTGTGGGAGACAAATCCTGCTACATCTCAATATGGTTGTTTAGTGTAATCAAGACCGTGTTTAGCCTTGGGGATGTCTGGGGATGCTCCTTTTGTCCTTTGCATCAAAGTGCCCTAGGGATGATCCTTTTGGGAATGTGTTTGAACACTTCAGAGACAGTAACTTGGTGTCAGGCTAGTACAGTTCTCTCATCCAGGTAGGAGTTGGTCCATTTGGAAGTTTGAGCAGTGGAAAAATGACAGGCCCCTGCCTTTCTAGCTAAGTCTAATCATGGAAGGGAGGAGTAGAGGTGGAAATACAAGAGTAGAGAGACTTTGTCTGGCACAACACTTATTTTTCCTTCGTTCTGCTAGACCAGCTCTAAGCCCTGTTTAACCTGGCCTTGAGTATTTCCAGGGATTTCACAGCTTCTCTGTGCCAGAGCCTCACCACTCTGACAGGGAAGAATTCCTTCCCGTTATACCATCTAACCCTGCCCTCTGGCAGTGGGAAGCCATTCCCCCTTGTCTTGTCATTCCAGGCCCTTGTCTGAAGTTCCTCTCCAGTTCTCTTGGACTCCTTTAGGCACTGGAAGGCTTCGTTTCTTACAGTACCATACAGCAAGTCATCCAATGAGAACAAATGGCCCCGTTGGTAGAGGTGATGGTGGATGTGTCCATGTGATGCATGCTGTCAGAGAGCCAAGGGTCAGTGGCAGCTGCCCTCTGGGTTTGGTGTAAAGACTATGCCTTCCCCTGCCCTACCCCACCCAGCTCTCTCTCCCCAGTATTCAGGCTAGCATCGTTTTCAAGTATCAGAATTGCAGCACCATGTTGTATGTGGAGCTGCCTCCAGAGAGCAGCTGTCCTGTCACCAACTGCTAACCCAGCCGTGTGTCTTGCTCCTGTTCTGGGGCCCAGGCTGAGCACTGTGTGGTACCCTGAGACTGATGCCTGAAGCTCTCCGTGGGACAGGCCTGTAAAGCTGCCCTTTAACTGAGACCAGGGATGTTGGATGCTGTACTCCTGCTCTGTGCCATTAGAGACATGAGCGGTGCAGGAGGGAGAAGTGTCTTGTACCTGCCCCTGTGCTCTGTTTAAAATTTGTCTCTGTTGCACTTCAAGCAAAAAGCAAACTCTGAGTTTAGTCAGGCTATTGATAGAGCATGAGTGTAACTGTAGCAGTAGTC
Organism: Lichenostomus cassidix; assembly: GCF_008360975.1. Lineage (NCBI taxonomy): Eukaryota > Metazoa > Chordata > Aves > Passeriformes > Meliphagidae > Lichenostomus > Lichenostomus cassidix. The sequence goes on along the minus strand of NC_139483.1, from coordinate 113,274,732 downwards.
TCTTTATTATGTCCAAGTGTGCTCAGAAACTGAAATATAAATACTAAGTTTAATGAAAACTTAACTCTTCTAATGGTCTTTTTACGACAAGCTTTCTGGCTTTGTAGGATTGGTATCTGCCTCCATCTGCCTGTCTTTGGCACTTTTGGAATTGTCCTCCAGACATAGTAAGACTTTATTGTCCAGGAAGAAGTGATTTCTTGCTAGCATGTTGTTGACATGTTTTTTTTTTTACTGTTTCAGGGTTGTGAATCTGTGTACGGCAGTGTCTCAGGACTCAAATCTCACCTTGGCACATGTACCTTGGTTGGTAGCCTTCTTCTAAAAGCCCCACTGTCCCTCTGATATCCCTTTGTTCAAGCTCTTGTCCTGCCATCTGCTAATCTGAAATCCTCACAATTTCATGGATTCATAGAATGGTTTGGGTTGGAGGGGACCTTAAAGATCATCTCATTCCAACCCTCAATTTAGGTGCTCCCCTATGTGCTAATGAGGTTGCCATTGCAAACAATACTTGAGACCAGGAGGAAGCACCTTAATGGCATTCCTTTTAATGACACGCAAGTCCTACCTGTAGATTCACAGCTACAAGAGAAGTTTTTCCAGGTGCAGTTCTGGAGACCTTATGACATCTCAGAGAGCAGTCCTATGCTTCATGGGCACAACCGCTCTCTCACGTCAGTGCTCCTGTAGCTAAAGCTTTGGTTTGGATGATTTTACTAGTTTTTTACTGCTGGGTTCTATCTGAGCAAGATTCAAATGAAATATATAAGTGTATCGGCCTCCTGGTCCAGCAACTCTTGATGGGGTTTTTTCTGTTTGTTTGTTTTGATGCCAGGGAGACTTTGTGGCTGGTAAATACAAGTGTCTCCTGTGTGAGAAGGAGTTCATTTCAGAAAGTGGGGTCAAGTATCACATCAACTCTGTGCACGCTGAGGTAAGGCAGGCAGAGTGGAACCTCAAACCCCAGGCTGTTGGAGGTGGGGAGAGTGTCTTGAGAAGAAAATGCTGGATGTGTGCCCTGCTTTACTTTTTCCTTGCTCACTTTGGGAACAGGTTCCTTAAACTTAGCTGGTCTTAACACGTTGGTCAGGGGAGCAAGTGTTACATCATGTCACTTGCCTTGTCCTAAGCTGCTATTGCTTTGTTCAGCTCTGCAGCATTTCCCGTGCCTTTAACTAGGCAATTGTTAAATCAAATCTGAATCCTCTGAGACAGAGTGACACCTTAGAAGACACATCAAAAAACAGAGCGTTTTTAAGCACTTGCCTTTCCAGATCTCACATTTCAGGGAAACCTTATCCCACAAAGCGGCTTTCTTGTAAGCCCTGATAGAATTTATTTGGTGTGTCCACCACCATCGGTACCAACCTGTTGTCTTCTAAACCTACAGGACTGGTTTGATGTGAATACAACGACCACCAAAAGCTTTGAGAAGCTAATGAAAATTCGCCAAAAGGAAGAGCAGAGGAAGCAACGGAAGAAACGTCCTTTGACCAGAGGCAAAAAGAAGAGAACTGGCGCCCTGGCTGCCAAGAAGCTCCCTGCTTCTGGAGTTGAAAAAATGAGGAGAAGTAAGAGAGGTTGTCCACAGCGAGTGGACAATGAGAGTGCGAGCAGTGAGGAAGGGGCACCCCAAGTTGCACAGAGAGCTGAATTTCCAAAAACCAGCCACAAGCGAGGCCGAAGTAAATCCCTAGAAGATGAGAAGGAGTAATTCTAAAGTTTTTCAGTTACTAGCCCCACTTCTGTCAGGCTCATAACCCACAGCACTAATATAAGCAACTAAATGTCTTCGGGAGTGTGACTCAATTCTGCTGGTGACTTCGATATTGAAACTTTTGCCTCTGGTCAGTTGTGAGGGATACAAACCAAAGCTGTGGTGCAGAGGCAGCTTCTCCTGGTGTAGTTCCTTTGGACAGTGGCACTAGCAGTGTACCCAGCGTGATTCCTGCTCTGGTTGCAGTCTCAGTTTGGTCATACTAGTTGCTTGTTTAGTGGTTTGTTTCCAGTACAAGTGTCTGTTTTGTCATCTTCCTCTGATGGGTGAGATCAGGGTCCTTTTTTACCATTCTTCACAGAAGGGACTGACTAGCACAATGTTCAGGTCTCTTCAAGGGGGAAATCCTTTCTTGCACAGAATGCACACAAACTAAACATGAAAATAATGCTGTGCAGAATGCAAAGACGCTGGCTTGCCCTGTCACTCTCCTGTCTGTTGTCAGTAAGGCTACCACAAAAGAGACCTTCCCAGTGTTTGCTGTGGCCTGATGCACAAGGCTTATTTCATACACTGGTGTTCAGGCTCAGCACCAGACAGCAGTACATCAGCTTGGAAGGGATGGAACATCGTTATTACTCTTGTCAGGAACCCACTGTTCCGCTGGCATCTGTCTCCTGTGATGCTGGACATTAAAAATATGTAGAGAGACCTCCAGTGCAGCAAGGAGTAAATGCTCTCAAGCCCTTTGGAGACTCATTGGCCTTTCAGAGCCCACAGTAACTGATGTACTGAGATGGCCTCTGCGTGCCCTCTGAAGCCCACTTGTTTCATACTCTCCTGGGAAACATACTGCAAGACAGTGCATACCTACATGAGTAGCCTGCTAGTGCTGGGACCAGGTTCCATGGAGCTGCCTTGCCATCATGTAGTTCTTTGTCATGCCAGCACTCCCACCATGTCCTTTTCCCATGCTCTGCAGATGCCACCTTTATTGTCTTACATCACCTGTTTCTTTTCAGTATCACCTCTCTGTGCAAATGAGGTATATTAACAGTGGCTTCCATGTGTAGTAAAGACTAAAAGAAGAGGGCTCATTATTTTAAGTCATGTGTTGGCGTTATCTATGGATCATTAGAAATAATATCTTCCTGTGCTCCATAAGTCATAGAACGTTAACAGATTGGAATGGACCTTAAAGATCATTTAGTCTCACCCTCCGCTGCCACAAGCAGGGACACCTCCCACTAGACCAGGTTTCTCAAGACCTAATTGAATCTGGCTTTGGACACTGCCAGCATTGGGGCATCCACAACCTCCCTGGGCAACCTGTTCCAGTGTCTCAATGCAGCAAATGTCATAGAAGCTAGCAGGAAGCAGCAGCACAGTCAGTCCTATTTTTTTAAAGAATGGGTTCCCCAGAATCTCTGTTATCAGAAGACCATGTACCAGGAAATTGCAAAATTTATACTGTTTGACAGAGATGCTGGTGCTGAAATTTGCAGGGAAGCCATTGCAGCATCTGGGGAACAGGCAGGTTTGTACATGTGTGTTAGTACCAGCATGATCACATTGTCCCTCATGGAAGGGAGTGCTGTAGAGCCAGGGAAGTCTCTAGAACTGCCTTTGGAGCCAGTTGCTACTGCATTTGCAAGTGCTGGACTGAAAGCAGGTGTGTGGACTGTGCAGAGTGTGTAAAGTCTACAGTGAGATGGGCAAGATCAAAAGACAACAAAATAAAATGTCACCAGTGCGAGAATGTGGTTTCTTGTCTGTTTGGCATGTGGTGTTCTTGGTACTATCCCTCCTGGCACAACAAACCCCAGCCTACCCAGGGAGTTGTCCTACGTGGTCTGGTGCTGTTCAGTTGTCTTTGCGGTTTCTCCTCAGAACTCCACACAGCTGTACTTGGAGCAAATGTTTACTACCTTCCCACTTAGTCCAATAAACCCAGGAATTAAAGAAGGTTTTTCATGGGGGTTTTCAGTCTAGAGTCCTGTTTTTAGTCATTTATGGGTTACTAATTAGACCTGTTCTTTAGACATGGGTACTTCATGACCCTTCGGTTTTTTTACATCAGTAACATACTCCCCCTCATAACATGGCATGTGGGAAAAAATCATTCTCCAATAATCTATCCCTGTCCATCAGCATTACAGCAGATTGTTTGCTGGATTGGCTCAAGATGGTATGAGGTGGTTGCATTGTTGACAGTCCGCTGCTTGTGAGGAGAGATCTGTCCTGGAGCACCTGCATCCTGCTGTAGCGGGGCTAAGGCAGCCGTGCTCCACTGCTCTGAGGGCAAGGGATTTAGGTGAGGGGCAGAATCCCCTCCCTCACCTGCTGTCTGCATGCTGGACATGCACTGGTGGTTTCTGGGCTGCCAGTGCACATGGCTGGGTTGTGTCAAATTTTGTTATCCCTAGGTCCTTGTCCACCAGGCTGCTCTCTGTCGATGGATTCCCCAGGTTCTTCTGGATGAATTCCCTCCCCTCCAGCAAATCAATTGCACCAAGCAGCTTGGATGAAGACTTTACATAGTGTGAGCAACAGACCCTGGAGGAATGCTGTCCACTGCTTCAGCAAACTGGGCCTTGCTGTTACCAACTCTACTTCAGCAAGTACATATTTAGAAAGACCATGAAGGAATCAGAAGTGACAAAAGAGACCAGATAGTCACTCAATACTTGTTGCATTGATTTATTGTACTAAAAATGCTATGTATTATCATTGGAACTTGTTTTCAGCCTCTGTGTCCTGTACTGCTCAGTCCTGGTAACTGAAATAGCTTTATGGTATCAGAAATTTCTGCCTGCATATTTGTAGTCATAATTAACTCCATACATAATTTGCTGTGTGAGCTAAAGAGGCTTGCCTAGCCTCAGTCAAAACAGGTTTTTTCTTTTTTCTGTTGTGCATTGTTCTTTGCTGACATGCTATGTATCGATTGGTGTATTTTTCTCTTTATAAGTCCAGAGACATGAACCAGGAGCCAGCTGCAGTATTCTGTAACAGTCTGGTTTATGTAGGATACAATGACAAGCTTACTCTGCTCTCACCTACCTCTTTTGGTCCTCAACTCCCTCACTGTGAGAGAACACAGAATAAACTAGGTTGGAAAATACCGTTGAGATCATCGAGTCCAACTTCTGACTTACCACCTCCTCATCAAATAATCCACTGAGTGCCACATCCAGTCTTTTTTTAAACACGTCCAGGGATGGTGACTCCACCACCTCCCTGAGCAGACGATTCCAGTGCCCAGTCACTCTTTCAGTGAAGAATTTTTTCCTGATGTCTAACTTAAACTTCCCCTGGCGCAGCGTAAGACTGTGTGTTCTCATTCTATCAGTGGTTGCCTGGGAGAAGAGACCAACCCCCACCTGGCCACAACCACCTTTCAGGTGGTTGTAGAGAGTGATAAGGATACCCCTGAGCCTCCTTTTTTCCAGGCTAAACAACCCCAGCTGCGTCAGCCATTCCTCACAGGGCTTGTGTTCCAGGCCCCTCACCAGCCTTGTTGCCCTCCTCTGGACATGTTCAAGCATCTCAACGTCCAGCTTAAAATGAGAGGCCTACAATATTTATATTCAGTTTTACCCTCTTACGCACATTTTTCAGTTCTTCTAAAAATGCCTCTCAGGACCTATTTCTTTTGTTTCTAGAAACTCAATGGCTTAAGTCCAGACAGCACATGTGAACTCATTGTGAAATACTGTGATGTACTTCACAGAACTACTCTAGCAGAGACCTTAATAACTATGTTTTGTACAGTAACTTTTCCAGAAAGCTTGGTTGCATAATCAATTTTTCATTGCTTTAATTTGTCATCAGCTTTTTAAATCTGCAGATTTTCTTTGTAATTGTTATATAATTTTATTAATATTCTTGATAAAGATGTCAAATAGCTGCAGACTCTGGGATTCTCTAGGACAGATCCTTATTTACAATTATGTGATAACATGCATTTAATGTATTCCACCGATGCTTGTGTAACATGTGGAGCCAAGAACAAGGCCTTAGAGAAATTTATTATGTCAACAGCTACTTTTACCAACATGGACTTTTAATTAATTAAAAAATGTTTACAGAAAGCTGTTCTCTGTAAAACCACATTGGATCGTTCTTATGGTGTCCTTTACTGTCAGTGGTTGGTGTGTTTGGGAGATTTCAGACCAAGCTGTATTTACAGTCATCACACAGCTTGTCATTTTTAAAGTACTGGCATACTTGAGTTTTGCTTTGGGGGCCTGGAGGGTTTTTTTTTGGAGGAGGAGAGAGAATATATTTTGGTTTGTGAGTTGTTCAGTTGTTTTGTTTTGTTTTGTTTTGTTTTTTCTTAATCCTCAGGGGTTTCCCCATAGTTCCAAGTCATTGTTAAAAGTCATTAATAATTCAATAAGTTTTGGGAATCACCATCTTTCCCTGCAAGTTATGTAATGCTATAGTTTTAGAGAGGTTTAAGCTCTTTTATAATGCCAAAGTGTTGAAAAATATTGAGCTTTTTGTTGAGAGGAAGCTGTGGCATGGGAGGCACTTTACACAGAGAGATCCACTGCAGTTTGTCATTCCTGCTGCATGGAACAGTCTGATGCTGAGTATGGCAAGTGAGAATGAAATCACTGCAGTCATACACTTAGCTCTGTCACTGTATGAAGATGGGGTAAATCCCATTAGTTTGTCCTATCTCTATTGGTAAGGACACCACACCTGTGCCAGGCAAGCTCTTCCACTTCTGTGCTTTCCTTGGAGTGACATTACCCATAAATCACGTTTCCCTGTGCAGCTGCAGGTGTTTGGGAGCAGAGCCATGGCCTGGGACCAGCTCCCAGAGAAGTCTGGTCCGTGGTGCTTGCTTGCTGACCTTCACAGTGAGTGGAGGGCTAATGTCATCCTGGGATACTGTGTGACTCTGATGCTGGTAATGAAACCAGCACTAAGCGCAACATTATTTCTTGAAGTGTTACTTGACTCTGAAAGCCAGATGCCTTCAAAATTAAGTAGGTTAATGTCATCATTAAAATACAGTGCAATGAGAGTGAGATTGGGGAGGGTGGTGGTTATATTGGATAGCTCTGCTGAGACATTAATTAGTGCAGTGTTTCCTTTTATGCATGCTGTATCAGGTCCAAAACCCCATCTGAATTCACTCAAAAGTCTTCCAAATCAGAGGCTTTTGTTTTCAAAAAAGTGCATTTGCATTTCAGAAGCAAGCCTCTGCCTTTCTTTGGAAGCAGGTAATAAAAGCCAGGTAGTTATTCAAACATAGCCTGCATTGAACCACAGAATGACCATAACCAGGTACATGGTCCCAGCGACTGCTTGGGGAGACAGAGCCTAATTAAAGGTTAGGAAAATCACAGCCAGTGCTGTCTTCTTTTTTTTTCCAGCTCTTCCTCATGGCCAGGGAGGCTTTTGGCCCTCTGCACCACTGCAGTGTGGGCTGGTCCCTCACCTGCTCTTGGCTGGCCTTGCTCTCTCTGGGCCACAGCCCAGGCAGTGCTACAGGCAGTCAGTGCTGCACCAGGCCAGGATGGGTGGTACCTATGTCACCATTTTTGAGGATGGCTCCTTCCCCTCACAGGAACCAGAGATCAGCCCATGCAGCAATAAGGGTGATAGGAAGGAGGGCTAATATGCAAAGGAAGGATGTGAATGGGAGACAGACTTCATCTGATTTAAGTACTTGGTAAAGAGGTAAATCTTAAAAGAAGACTTTTCCACACATGGAATCATAGAATGCTTTGGGTTGGAAACGAACTTCAAATGCCAACTAGTTCAAGACCCTGCCATAAGCAGAATTGTTTCCTGCTAGATCAGGTTGCTCAGAACCCCATCCAACCTGATCTTGAATGCTTCCAAAGATGGGACATTCACCATCTCTCTGGGCAGCCTGTATGTGTGTCTAACTACATTCATTGTGAAAAACTTCTTACATCTAATCTAAATTGATTCTCCTTCAGTTTAAATCATTGCTCCTTGTCCTATTGCAACAGGCCTACTAAATAGTCCATTCCCATCATTCTTGTAGGCTTCTGTCAGAGACTGAAATAGTTCATGCATCAAACATTGATATAAAGTTTTGCTCATTATAACAAAAAGTGTATAAAGAAGCTATAACCAAAGAAGCCTCCCTGAAGATTCCTGACTGGGACTTTGGATTGAAAGTCAAACTGCTGAGATTAGATAAAGGGAAACTTTTTGTTCAGTCATCTCAGGCTGAGGGAAAGGTATGCATCCACAAAAGGCCAAACCCACCAGCTGCACTGAAAATCATCTCTCTCTGAGTTTGGGGGGGGGGGGAGGCAGGTTTACACACACTCCCCCCAATGAGGGGTGGGGAGGAAGAGGTTTTGGGTGCATGACATAACCTCTGGTCAGAGGCAATAAATGCCCATCTTCCTTTACACAAACTGGCCCAGCTGTGGAACCTCCCCCAGCCCCACAAGCTACATCCACAGGATTTGTAAGTGAGAGGCAGCTGAGGGGGAGACATAATCCATCAAAGACACCCCAGAGTGCTAGGCCTTGCACTACAGGACTGCACGTGATGCTGCTGCTAGAGACCACCTCCTCCCCCCAGGAGGACATACCTGGACATTGCCACCTCGCCTGAGTGTATATTAACTCATGGGATTCTGTGCTTTTCGGGAGGACCTTCACCACCAGGAAGACCAGCTGGAGAGGATCATCAAGATGCCAGTGAGACCCACAGAGTGGTGGTATTCTTTTTATTCTGTCTCTGTCATTCTCTGTGTCTGTCACTCTCTGGCCCCCCAACTCTTCCTACTTCTCCCTTTCTCTCTTCTCCCTCTCTCTCTCTCTCTCTCTCTCATATTTACTATCAAAACCCATCCTATCAATTGGCATATGGTCTCATTTGCACCTTAATTCGGACAGAGGTATTTCTAAGAACCTTAATAATCAGATCATAACAGCTTTCTTTAGGCACTGGAGGGGCTCTAAGGTCTCCCCAGATCCTTCTCTTCTCCAGACTGAACACCCCCAGCTCTCCTAGCCTGTCTCCAGAGCAGAGGGGCTCTAGCCCTCAGAGCATCTTCATGGCCTCCTCTGGCCTCACCCCAGCAGCTCCATGTACTTCCTGTGTTGAGAACCTCAGAGCTGAGTATCTTCAATGAGACTTTGCTGCAGCTGCAGTTGAAATTCCCAAAAAATTTTGACAAGGCCCTGGACCTCTTTAAAGAGCGAGACTGCTGTGCATTGAAAAGGATGGTTGTCTTGTTGAGGGCTAGAGGAAGCTTTTCGAGGAGACATTTGGCATTTTCAGGGGAGTAAGGCCACTGGGGGAATCCTGCAGGGATCCACATTAACACTGGACTGTTCAAAATGTTTCCCGCATGATATAGGAAGTAAATGAGCAGAGGGACTAAGGTCAGGTTTGAGGATTACACAGCAGTAAAAATTAAAAAGGCACCACACAGAAGTGCTGAAGCATCTTAGAATACTGAGTGGTTGGGAGATGAAACAGCAGATGAAATTCAGTATTATAAAATGAAAGGGCCCCCAATAACATCTATATATTGCCCTTGCATCCTTTCAAATATGGTTTGAATTGGTGTTTAAAACAGGGATATCATGAAAACCTACAGGATTACTTCGTAACTTCTTGCTGCTGAACTCTTTCCTCTTTAAAACATCTTGCCATGCTACATCAAAACCATCGGCCAGGATAGACTCCAACCACCCTGGCCCTGCCCCCTGCCTCAGAACTGCTCCTGTGCAGAGTACAGGCAAAGCAGGGAGGACACTTCCAGCCTACAGGCACTGTCTCCAGGTGCTGCATCAGAGCCCACCTGTTTGCTGTAGGGACAGTTTGTAACGATGATGATGATGATGATGATGATGATGATGATGATGAAGATGATAAGCGGCATAGGCTCTCATTTGGGAGGTGCAAAGAGAAATCGTTTTTTGCAAAAAACAGGCCATTTTATGCTGTAAGCCTTTTATCAGTTTACATTCTTGTGAAGCAAAACAAACATGCATCGGCTGCCTGCCACTGCAGGTGTCAATGTCCATGCGGCCCTTCACACCCACTCACCTTTTAGATCATGTGGTGTCAATGCATATCCCCAACTAATCACCATAAAACCCATGAGGTGAACACGTGCTGATATTATAACTTGTTTTCTGGTTATATAACTTGTTTTTTACCTCCATGTTAGCTGAACATTTCCCAGAGTGCTTCTCTGGCTAGCAGAAGTGACAGAAATGAACAGAAGTGAACAAGGATTAAACAAGGGTGACAAGGCCCTTAATCTGTAAGGTTTTTCTTTTCTGCAACAACAGTTCACATCCCTGACACAAGTGGCTGGCTCAAAGGTCTGAGGCTAATCTGCACAGCTCCCTCCAGATGGAGTGACTGGGTCTCTGCCACACAAAAAAAGTCTGGTCTGGTGTCCCTGGCCACCTCTCATCACCAGCCACTTTGATGCAAGGGCTATAGCAGAGCAGTCCCTGAGCAGGAGAGGGAGGTTCCATGGCACCACACCACAGCCACGGCCAGGCCAGGCAAACATGCGGTTCTCTGTCACATGGGCTGCCCAGTCAGTGCCTTGTATCGCTGTCTCATGTCCCTGACAGCTCCCTGTTGTATGCCATGGAGATACAGGCTTCACACAGGGTTCCCCTCCATCCCATGTTACCTTGGCTCTGCACCTGGCACAACTGTGCAGGTGGGCTCAGCACTGCACTGAGCAGAGCCAGGCTGGATGGCAAGCACATACTCTCCCCTTTCTCCAGGAACTTCATCACTGCTCACAGATTATGGTAACAGTCACACAGTCAGCACAAGCAAACATAAGGAACAGATCCCATTGCAAGCAATGCAGATGGCAAATTGGCCCTGTCAGAAGCAATGCCAGGGACAGGGTGTCAGGAGAATGGCAGTAAGACAACCCTTGAGGTGGAGGAGTGGCTTGAAACTAAATCAATATCCTCCAGTCTTGCACTGAGAGGGCAATCAGCCCTCGCCTCCATTTGGGCCAGGTCAACGTGGGATGAAGTTCTACCCCAAACATGGAACAGGCCACTCTAGTCTCTGCAGCAGCCATGTATACACTTGGCAGCTGTCAGGCATCTAAAGAGAAACTGTCAGCACATCCCCCTCAGTTTCATAGTTTCTAGGCTAAACAACCCAGGCTAATTTAGGCTTTGCCCAAATAAGCTGCTTTGCCCAAAACTCTCTCTTAAGGGAAGTTTGGTTTGCATGGCAAGGTTTTGGTAGTAGGAGGGTTACAGGGATGGCTTCTGTGAGAAGCCTCTAGAGGCGTCCCCCATGTCCAGCAGAGCCAAAGCCACCTGACCCCAAGACAGACCTGCCATTGGACAAGGCAGAGCCCATCAGCAATGGTGGCAGTGCCTCTGGGATTTAGGAAAGGAAAAAATTGTGCACAGCAGCAGCCAGAGAGAGGAGTTATTGTATCTGAGAGCAATAGCCCTGCAGCCCCACAGGCCAGTGCAGAAGGAATGTGAGGAGGTGCTCCAAATGTTGGAGCAGGGATTCTCTTGCAGCCTGTGAAGTCCAGGGGTAGCAGGGACTCACTTGCAGCCCAGGAAGATCCACACGGAATCAGAGACCCACCTGCAGCCACCAGAGGTCCATCAGGCAGCAGAGACCCACCTGCAGCCCATGGAGGAGCCCATGTGAGAGCAGAAAAAACGTGTGAGAACCCTTCCCGAGGAGGAAGTACTGGCAGAGACATGGTGCGATGAATTGATCCCATTCCCTGTCCCACTGCACTGCAGAGGGGGAGGAGGGAAAGAACTGGGGAGTGAAGCTCAGCTGGGGAAGAAAGATGGGGTGGTGAGAAGATGGTTTTAGAATTTGGTTTTATTTCTCATTACCCTACTTTGCTTTGATTGGTAATAAATTCAACTAATTTCCCAAAATTGAGTTGGTTTTGTCCATGACAGTAGTTGGTGAGTGAGCTCTCCCTGTCCTTATCCCGATCCATGAGTGTTTCACTACATTTTCTCTTCCCTGCCCATCTGAGGGGGGTAGTAATGGAGCAGCTTTGATGGGCACCTGGTATTGAGCCAGAGTCATTCCAGAGTATTTTCCAGCCAGTCCCAGGTGAATTTTCTCCCTCCCTGAAGCCCAAGCCCCTGGCTGGACACCAAACCCAGAAGAGATGCCAGCACTACCAGGCAGAAGATCAGGCATCAGAGCCATAGCAGGTTTCTGGCAGGCTGTATGCCCATTACAAACGGGCATGACACCCCCTTTTGCATGGCAGCTGGTCACTACAGAGCAGTGTCTGCCTTGGGGTGTAGTGTTTGCCCAAAGCTCCCATTCTCTTGCTGAAGAGGGTTAGCTTTCCTGCCTCACATTCAGAGCTTTGTGCATTTATCTGAGCAATAACAAATAAATTTTTTCCCGAGGGGTGGGGTTTGATAGAGTTGCTCATGAACTTCCATCAGTTGTGTGTTCACTGACCATGACAGTGCTGAATGCTTTTGCTATTGATAGACCTGTCCAATCACTTTTCAGCTTTACCAGGCTCCTGGCCTTGGTGGCTTCATGTGGTGTAAATCATCTGGGAAAGGGCTAAGTGGTAACACTATTATGAATATATTGACACACAGGAAACCCACATCTCAAATGCCATATGCTGCCTAGTTGTCCCATATTAAAAGAGTAAAAAAGAAATTATCAGCTGTGAAAGATGACCAGGGTCTACTGTGTTGCAGATGGTGCAGTGCAGATAGATACCAAACTGTTAATGTTTCTTACAATAGAAAGTGCCAGAACTAATTGGGCATCTGGTCTAAATACAACAGAATAAATTACTTTTTACATTGCACATAATTACACAGCAAAACTCTTGACTTCAAAATACCCTGTGATAATAAAAAGTATAAATGTCTGTTCTTGAGCAGCACCAAATTCCCCAAATCCAATTATGCAGCAGATGGTAAAAAGATGTCATCACAAAATAAATAAACACATAAAGTAGGATCAGGAATTATTAATGATTAGTGGGTATTAATGATTAGCAGAGTGACTTTCCACACTTTATAAAGTTCACAAAGTGTTGATAAAATGCTGATATCCACAGCCTGGTGATGGGTCTGAGCTTCTTCCTTGGCTGAAGACAAAAGGGGACTTTCCTGTAGAAGCTTTATAGAAAGTATCTGTGGTTTGCTGTAGCTTTGTCCTCCATTATTATTATCACAGGAAATCAATGCATTAATTCCACTTCCATGGGAGAAAAATAGGATACAGCACCCAGCACACAGATATGACTAAGTGGATGGGAATGAACCCTCACAACAACCTTGGAAATTTCCTTTCAGTGAACATGGAGACAGCTGATGCGGAGCTCCTGCCATGGCAGCCCTGGCGAGAGGACATGGTGGGCAGGCATGGAGCTGGTTAGGAGACAGGGTCTGGGGGTGCAGGAGCAGGTCTGGCTTTCACACCCTCCACAGCCCTCCTCTAGGCCAGCCAGCAGCTGGTTGAAGGGCAATGCTCACCTGGAAAAGCCATCTGAGTCACAGCTGAAGTTGGCAGCTGCTTCCATAGGTACAGCCAGGTCACAACTGACCATGGAAGGCTCTACAGTGGGAAAAGGGAGCAGCCAGAATATGGGGGAAATAACTGCATGAGTGTTGTGTCCCAGGAGGGTAAACAGTCACAGAGGTCCAGGACCCCAGGTCAGGACCCAGCTATTGCAGGTCATGTTGTGCTTTCATAAATCTGTGAATGCTCACCTCACACTAGTTAGAAGCTAAGTCTTAGATTAGGAACACAAAATCCATGCATCCTTTGTGGGTTTCATTTAATCAATAACATTTATACACTACGAAGATTCTGCAGATTCTGCACCGGCATATAATTAATCCAAACCTTTTCCAGTTCCAGAGGTCAGTTCCTGATGTGCTCGGAGTCCTTGCTGGTGTATTAAGAGGAAGATGACAGCAGGATGATGTGGTGCAGATGCAGGAGGCTCCTGCATCATGGGCAGGGCATTCTCTTGCTGCCAGCACCTCTCCCAGAACCTCACATTTGCCAGGGGCAGGCTGGGACTCTGGTGCCCATAGGCCAGGCTGCAGAGGTGAGGATGGGATCTCAAGGCTGCTGCTGGATTTCCCCACTGCATTCCAAGCACAAGGCACTGCAAGGCATATAATGCAATTCAGATGCATTAGTTCTTGATTTGCAATTGCAAATTGAATTTCACCTGGTCAAAAATCCAAATACTCAAATGATAATTAAACGTGTATGGAGAGTTTGCACTCTCAGTGTTTACTATTTATAGCCTGGACCCACAAATGCAAATGCCATCACCTGCTCCCAAAGCACACCATGCTCCCTGTGCAGTCACTGAATTCCCAGGATTGTCCTAAGTGGCACAGCATGTCCTTTCCCACATCCAGCACTGATCTGGAAGGTGTGTGAAGCCTGGGAATGCCAGCCACCCAACAGTGATGCCTAGGGTGATCAGACACAAAATTCCCCAGTCATAACATAATTCTCCTCCTGCACAAGAGATGGGGTCGCAGCCCAGGGCACAGGGAAAGGATACAGAAACCAAACCACTTTTAAGTAGTTTGGGGGAGAGATGCAGTTCATTATCACTGTCCCACAGTGCTGATGAACACCTCTTTTTGTATCAAAAAACCATCATTACTCACTGATACCTAATGCTGACAGTGCTGAGCTTTTCAAATAATGTCTCTGCTCTCTGAGCACTCCTGTGCAGTCCAGAGCAGTGCTGGGCAAGCCAGGGATCCTTGGCTGGTGGCAAAGACAGGCTATGGAACAGTCCCAACAGCTAGCTCTGCAATAACCAAGTGGTTCTCACAGTGACCAAGTGAGAATGGATCTTGCAAAGAAGACATAACTGGCAAACTGTTCCTGTAAAACCTCTTGCAGTCACAGTTTTACTGTTGCCAGCTCTACCCTTGGCTTTCCTGTAGTTCCCTCCCCATAATGCAGTTAAGAGGGACAAGGAGCTTTGAAACAGGGCTGCTGGGAAAGCAAAATCAGGCTCACCTCCTCCTCACCACTGTGGACTGCAGCAGCAATGAAGCTCACCACAGGAAAGAGGAAGTCTCCTGATCTGCCAAGAGTGTCTGAAAAGCAGCACTGCACAACCTAGATGGGACCATTTTGATCACCTAACCTGCCACGCAGCTGCAGAATTAATGTAAATTCTGATGGGCTTCAATTTCCACTTCGCTGGAATTTGTCTCTTGTACACGGACACAGCAGATTAAATCTTTCCCATGGCAACGTGAGGACCCTGGTCTTCCACAGCCCTCCCTAATGCACAGACCAATTCTCCTACGACTAGGAAAGACCTTTTGAAGCGACCAAGTAAAGACTTTCAGGGGCCCTAGGACACTGAACTAGGGATGTATGTGCCCACATGTCTGCACACATGCACACACGCACGCACCAGTGTACTATTGCTGTGGGCTGGCCTCATCCGGGGGCATGGTCTAAGCTGCCATTCGGCTCCAGCTATGCCACATAGCCAGGACAACACAGGCTGCAGCCAAGGACATCAGCTGAACAGAGAGAAGCCTCAGGAGTCTCCAAGTCTGCCCAAAACCACAGCTAGGCTGAGCCACCTTAGCAGCCCCTTGGAACCACAGATTCCATCTTGGCTTGACTCCTCCTTCCAGTCTGCATTGCTCACAGAAAGTAGTAGGTTGCTGCTGTAAGGTAATAGAGGACGATTTGGGCTCATTTTTTTCTCTACCCCTTCACTGCCTCAGTGCTGCCTTTCCTGGGGATGGGGCAGAGCCCACACCTGTGCCTTCATGCACACCCGGAGCAGTACCCTGGAGAGCCAGAGCACCCCCAGCTGCAGAGGAGCTATAGGGCTGCGCTGGGGGCACCAGCCCGAATGTCGGCACCTATCAGTGCCCAGTGGTGACACCAGTGTTGCTCACTGCTATAGGCGTGACCGTGGGCCCAGGACACGTGCCTGCATGTGGAGACTCCCGTGCTGAGCAGAGGGGGCGCTGGGGTTTACTGGGGGTACAGCACAGAAATAGTTGGCACTAGGGCTACTAGGGGTACAGCACGGGGAGAATTGGTGCCCGGGGTTACTGGGGGTGCAGCCAGCGGCTGGGCAATGTGGGTTACTGGAGAACGATATCGGGAGCGGCGATGCTGGTTCCAGGCGTCCGGCAACAGGATGAAGGCAGTACTGGTGGTTTGGGTGCACGGCTCGGGGGGCTGGGGGCGGTGCTGGCCGCTCCAGGGCACGGCAGAGAGGCGGCGCCGGAGCCGCCGCGGTGCCGGAGCCGCCGCGGTGCCGCTCGGGGGCGGGCCGGGCCGGGTGGCCGTTCCGCCCCCCCGCGCTGCGGCCGGGGCTCGGCCCCGCTCCGTCCCGCGGCGTAGGGAGCCGGGCCGGTGCCAGGGCCGCCGCCCGGCCGGGCCGCAGCCCCCGCCGCCATGGCCCGCGTCTCGGCGATGATCAGCCCGGTCCTGGTGCTCTTCGGCTGCGACCTGTGTCTCGTACGAGCCAGTAAGTGCGGCCGGGCCGGGAGGGCACCGGGGCTGCGCGCCGCCGCCGGGCTGGCTCCCCCCGGGCGGGGAAACACTCGGGGGCGCTCGCCCCTGCTGTGGGCTGCGGTCCTCGCCAGGCCCCCCCGCTGGCCTCACCGCATTCCCGGCCTGGCCTTTGCCGCGACCCTCGAGCACTCCTCGGGCACCCCCGAGGCGCCGCGGCCTCCGAACCCCTGTGCATTCGACCGGGTCGTGTCCCCTCCCCGCGGGACGGCTGCTGCCACGCTGCCCTTCCCGAGGGCTCCCAAGGGCTCCCGCCGCGGGCGGGGCGCGGGTAGGAGTGGACACTCTGCGCCCCGCGGAGCGCAGCCCCCGCGTCCCGCCCGACCCCGAGGGAGCTCGTGCCCCGGGTAGGGACACTCAGGGCTGCGGCGGGCTGGGGCTGGCCGGGTAACGAGGATCGTGTCCCTTCCTTCCTGTGTTCGGTGGGACATCGAGGTCAGTGCACCCGAGGCACCGCTGTCCTTGTGTCCTTTGACTCGTCTGGATGACCTGCTGTCAGCAGCCACCTCCTGCTGTTTGCCCCTCGACAGGTTACTGAGATATTAAATCGAATTTCGAGTACCAGACATGTTATGCTACGTTGTACCGTGTTGCAAAACACGTACTGGCGGATTCAGGAAGAGATGCAGTCAGGGGTGTTAAAAAGGGGACGCTTATTTTTAGATGTACAGTCTGGTGCTTACTCCTTGCTGCAGCAGTAAGTTGGGGAAACATCTGGGTGCCCTTGAACAGCAGCCCGAAGGGCATGGGTTGTGGGGACAGGAGCAATCTGCTCTCCAGATCACAGCAGGACAGGGAGGGCACCAGTGGAGCTGTGCCCTTCTCTCTGCAGCACCACATCTGCCAGCATCCCTCATGAAAGTTATCTGTCCGGCCCTTTGCTGTCCCATGGAGCTGGGATGCATGTCAGATCTGGCCCCATGTCCAGCTGCCCACCAGCCATCCCTCCCACTGCCCACTGGCCATCCCTCTGACTGCTCACTGACCACCCCTCCCACTGCCCTCTGACCATCTCTTCAACTGCCCACTGCCCATCCCTCCTACTTCCCACCAGCCATCCCTCCCACTGACCACTGGTCATCCATCCCACTGCCTACTGGCCATCCTTCCCAGTGTCCAGCCACAGGCTGCAGTGCTGCCAGTTCCTGTATACAGCCCTGCTCTTCCCACCCCTCAATCAGGCCCAAAAGGAGCACACTACTGTACACAGAGGAGAAAACCTGTACCAGGCCTTAAGTAAGTGACACTGCTTTCTGTGGAAGTGTCCCTTTTGTAATATAGCTTTAATAAAAAGTGAAGCTGGATAACTTATAAGTGATGTAGAATCATTAGCAGTTAATGCATTGAGCTAAACAGTGGCACACTTTTCCCAGAGAGCCCAGCAGCATCTTGACTTTATAGCCAAAATGTGTTGACTTTAGAGAGCATGGTTTTTGGAGCACTTGCATTCACAGATCTTTATGGCAACAGCTCTGCCATGAAGCTGCTCTGATCTCAGCTGCAGAGCAGGCTGGATAGTATTAGATGCAATGTGGGGATTATACACAAAGCTTTGTCCTTTGGAGGTCTTATAACAACTTTGAGGTCTCATCTTGACTTTCATAGAATCCTGAGATAATTTGGTTTGGAAGGGACCTTGAAGTCCATCTCTTTCCACCCTCCTGGTATGGGCAATGACACCTTCCATTAGACCAGGTTGCTCCAAGCCCCATCCAACCTGGCCTTGGACACTTCAGGGACGGGGCAGCCACAGCTTCTCTGGACAGCCTGTGCCAGGGTCTCACCACCCTCACAAGGAACAATTTCTTTCCAGTATCCCATCTAACCCTGCCCTCTGACAGTGAGAAGCCATTCCCCCTTGTCCTGTCACTCCAGACCTTTTTTTCAAAGTCCCTGTCCAGCTCTTTTGGAGGCCCTTTAGGCACTGGAAAGGGCTCTAATATCTTCCTGGAGCCTTCTCTCCAGGCTGAACAACCTCAGCTCTCCCAGCCTGTCTCCAGAGCAGAGGTGATTGGGATTAAACACTGCTTTGTGTATCTAGAGTAAACTTCTCAAGTTTTGATTTCTGAGGTTTTTTATCTCTTCCTACCAGGCATGCAAATTCCATATGCTCAGAAATGTATTTTCTGCAGTTCATTCAACATCAAACTGATAAAGGCACTCTGGTTTTCCTAATGCAGAACTGTAACCTGGACACAAGGTCTCCTGTCACACTGGTTCCGGGCTGCTGGCCTGGAGTCTGCACCAAGAGTGCTTAGTGTGCATGCAGTCTGGTGCACTGACAAGTCATGTGCATCATGGCTCCGCTCTACCCCCATGTCCTCTCACCCTTCTGCTGCCAGTGAGTGGCAGTCCCTGCTTAGGGCCAGTGCAAGCTCTGGCTAAGTACAGCTGGAACACTTCTGTCCGCCCTGCGTGGACTCAACAGCACAGCTTGTGGATCAGTGCAGTGCCTTTGTTCTCAAATCATCAAGTGGCTCTCAGTCCCAGGACAGTGTCTCAGCGTCCCCAGCCTGAAAACCGCAGGTGGGCCAGGCTGGGCGCCCCGCAGAAGCTTGGAAAATTCTTGTGCAGAGCTGGGCAGCTGCTACAAGCTCTATCCACAAACTTCTGTGTTGCAGCAATGTCAGACCCTGTTTTTAATTTCCTTACGTACACTTAAAGGTTGGTAGTTGAGCTGCCTCCATTGAGCATATACAGGACTCTTTTAATTCTGTTAGATGTTAAAAAAAACACCTAATTCATTACTGTGGATGTATCCTGTGAAGCATCATGTCGTATTCTTGTCCTGAGGCTAGCTGGCAGGATCTGGTCATATCCATGGTATTGATATGAGTTCCCTCACGAGTTCCAAAGAGGGAGGTACATCAGTACTACCTGCTAGAAATGGTTTCTGGCTCATGCTAGCTCCCAAGCCATGCCCAAGAGTGGTTTGGGCACATACTGGCTGGTGCAGACCAAATCAGTTCTTGGACCAATCTCCACCACTGGATTCTTGGGCTGTTCTGACCCCACCGTTTGCTAGCACAGTGATAACCTAGGACAACTGTTCTTCTGCTTGAAAGCGAGCAGAAACATGCAGCCCCCCCATATATCCACACTTTGAAATGCCTGTTTCTGGAACAGTTGTATGCTGACTGACAGGGTGCTGCTTGAGCTCGCGGCTGAGGGTGCTTCTGACACCAGCTGTGGTGGAAAGCCAGACCAGGCTGGAAAACCATCCAGTGGAAAAGGACCTGGGGGTTCTAGTTGACAGCAGTTAAACATGAGCTGGCCAAGAAGGCATAGAGCATCCTCGCTGGTGTCGTCAATAGTGTGGCAGCAGGACCAGGGAAGTGATTTTCC
Organism: Lichenostomus cassidix; assembly: GCF_008360975.1. Lineage (NCBI taxonomy): Eukaryota > Metazoa > Chordata > Aves > Passeriformes > Meliphagidae > Lichenostomus > Lichenostomus cassidix. The sequence goes on along the minus strand of NC_139483.1, from coordinate 113,255,116 downwards.
CCCAGTGCTAGACACTGCTGAGGCACCTTGAATCCTGCGGTCAGTTTTGGGCCCCTCATGACAAGAAAGACAATAAGGGGCTGGAGCATGTCCAGGGAAGGGAACAGAGCTGGGGAAGTGTTGTAGTGTGCTTATGCGGTATCACGATTCATAAACGGCCACCCCACGCTGCAGGGAAGGGACTGAAGCACTAGTCTGATGAGTGGCTGAGGGAACTGGGGGAACTCAGACTGGATGAAAGGAGGCTCAGGGGGGACCTTCTCACTCTCTACAACTCCTTGACAGGATGGTGGAGGCAGGTGGGGGTCAGGCTCTGCTCCCAGGGAACAGATGACTGGACAAGGGGAAATGGCCTCAAGTTGCATCAGTGGAGGTTCAGATTGGGTATTAGGAACAATTTCTTCACTGAAAGAGTGGTTAAGCATTGGACAGGCTGCCCAGGACAGTGGTGGATTCACCACCCCTGGAAGTGTTCAAGAAATGAGTGGACATGACACTTTGCAATATGGTTTAGTGGGCATGGGGTTATTCGGTCAGAGATTGGAGTTGATGATCTTGTGGTCTTTTCCAACCACAATGATTGTATTATTTCATCTGCAGGAAGCTGAGCTTCTGTGCCCACAGATATACATACACCCCGGGCAGTGGACAGGGCTGGGTCTGTGGCTTTGTTCAGCCGGTTTCGCTGTTGGCTTGTAGGTGAGCAGGGTGTGCAGGAGGACATGGCTTAGTGACTCCCTCCCTCTCATAGGTTAGTGATGAACCAGATTCCCACTGGCAAAACTCTACAGAGACACACTCTTTGTGGGATAAAGGATGTTTGAGTGTACCTTTGAAACCTTTCCAATTTTCCAGACTCCTTTTCTGGAGGAGAGAAACAGAATCCTGTGGTGTCCTTGTCTCTGATGACCCTCTCTCCTGGTGGTGTGTCAAACTTCTGAGGACACACTAAGTCCCAGGGTCTCTCTTAGAACATGTTTTCTGGGTTCTCCTCTCTGTTTTAATTGCCCTTGGCAGACCACAACCCTTAATTTTTCAGAGTGGGAACCACAGAATTCCTCTGGTTTGATCTGGAGCTGTGTATATTCTGATGTGAATGAATGCACTTAAATAGCTGGCCTGCAAAAATCACCTTTCCTTGTCACTCTAACTGGGGTTGTTGTTTGGGTCACAGTTGTCCTTTCTCTTGTTCTCAGGTGCCCCCTGGAGCTCTTTTTCTGTATAAATCACAGCATTGACCTTGTGCTGCACAGACATCTTGTAGGACACTGACTTATTTGCAGGGAGTGAGAGCACACAAACAGCCTTAGTGTCTTTCATGAGCTCCTGTGTCTAATTTCCAGACAAAATTTGGCTTTGTGTGCAGGACTGTGTGGGATCCTGTTGTGCTCTTACTGCTGTGAAATCTCAAAGTGGCAGTGGTGCAGACCATAGGTCAGTCAGGTCAGCTTTCCATAGAACAGCAATGGCAGAGCATTGCTGCCAGCTTTGCAGCCAGTGGCACTGCACTGCTAGGACAGCCAGCTCTGCCTTCAGCACTGGCCTTTCCTCCACACCCTAGAGCAAGGAGTAATGCCAGGCAATGGAGATGGCCAGATTGAATTCCAGAGTGTGTTTACTCCAAGCTGCTCCATTTTTCTGTCGCAGTTAATATATCATTGCTATGTCTGGGATGCTTCCTACGCAGTTCTGAGTGGTGTGCCAGGCATTGGTGGTGTGCCCATCCACAGGACAACCCCAGAGCTCTGTTGCCTGCACACTCCTCCTGCACCCAGTAGGCAGCTGCCTGCCAGCCCAGGAAACACCGTGTTATGCATGTGTTGCTACTGGCAGGGCTCTGGCTTATCCATATGCTGTGCCACTCCTCTCCTGGGGACAGGTTCACCAGAGAAGGTGCTAGTCTTTTGCCCTAGCCAATGTGCTGCCATGGGCAGGTGTTGAAGATGCCCCATGATGATGTGCAGGGCTGAGGGCCTGTTCTGAGACATCTTCTTTTGCCTCTTTCCTGTGCCTCTCCTCGGTCCATGCCTGGTCCCCAGACAGGCCGCCATCCCCTGTCAACGTGACTGTGACGCAGCTGAAGGCAAACTCTGCCACAGTCTCCTGGGATGTCCCAGAAGGTGACGTGGTCATCGGCTATGCCATTCTACAGCAGGTATCCAGGATCTGTTGCCAGGGGGCTGGGGACACTGATTACCAGTATTCTCCTGTGTCGGCCGTTTTGCCATGGTCCGGGGCTCCTCTGGCACCTGCCTGAGGACATCTCTGCTGCTGAGCAGCCCTTGCCAGAATGCCCCATCTGTGCCATCCATCCTGGTGGAGGGCAGAAGGCCATGGGTTGCATTGGGGTAGTCCCTCTAATGGCTTCCCTGGGATTTCTCTGGGTAAGGATGGTGCTTCAGCCATGATATAACCCTTCTTTGCTTGCCTTGTTCCACCTAATACAGCCCTGGGTGATGGTGGCTTCTCCAGAGAGGTGCCTGGCTCTCAGGCCATGCAGGGATTCTGAATAGACAGTGCTGGCCAGTCTGGCCCACCCTGGGGGTGTATGGTTGCCTGGGAAGGGAGGAGTGAGGGCAGTGTGTCCAGCACAGCCCTGCAGCTGGGGGCCTATGACTGGTGCGGCTGGAAGCAGCCTCCCAGGGCTGACAGCTCTTCCCTCTGGCAGCGGCAGGATGGGCAGATGCAACGCTTCATCCGGGAGGTGAACACCACCAACCGTGCCTGTGTGCTGTGGGACCTGGCAGAGGATGCTGACTACATCATCCAGGTGCAGAGCATTGGCCTGTATGGGGAGAGCCAGGCTAGCAAGCGTGTCCACTTCCGCACCCTGAAGGAGACTGACCGCCTGCCTTCCAACAGCTCCAACCAAGGTGAGGCACCTCTTTCCAGCTTGCCCAGGTGCTGCTGGTGGGGCCACACCTGTAGACCTGTACAGCAGACAGGCTGGGATTCAGCAACCAATGAGGAAGGTGCTGCCCTGAGAAGTGGGTTGCTGGGGACTCACAGGGCTGTACAGGCTGCTGTTGTGTCCACTATGTGTTGTGTCCACGGTAATGTCCCCAAGATGTGGTTTGCAGCCATCCTATCCTAGGTCTTGGCACCCATTCAGCTAGGCAGACTGGCCAGGACAGCTGCTCCGGCCTGTTCAGCTGCTGCCCGTAGGAAGCCAGTACTGAACAGACTCTCAGATCTTCCAGATCTTCCAGTCTGCAGGCTATCAAAAGACAAATGACAGAGCCCCATGGTCTCCTTTACTTCTAATATCTTTGTTGCCTTGGGGTTGCCTGCATGTTGGTCCATGAGAGATAATCCAGGAATCCAAGAGATACGGTGCCCATAGAGGGCATGGGAGTCTGTCTCCAGCACTAACTGTGAGAGGGATCTTTATTATGGCAGGGCAAGCAGATGGCTGACTTTCCTCAGAACTTTTGTGTTCAACTGACCTGTCCTGCCCTGGTCACTGTGTAGAGAGTGACCTTAGGGACTACTGGCATGCATTGTGCAGTCCCTACATGAACCCAAACAAGCTGTCGGAATCCCTGACTATCTTTGTGGCAAGGACGGTTTATCTGGCACAGGAAAGCCACAGGATGCATGTCCTCTCCCCAGACAGGATGTCATCTCACACCCATCCTTGTTTGGGGGAGGTGAGCTTCTCTCCTTTGGAGTTTCTCAAATCCTCTAGTGTTGCTGTAGTGGGAGGGTATCTGCTGCCAGCCCTGCTTGGGGTCTCTTCTCTGCAGGTGACATCACCATGGAAGGTCTGGACAAAGATCGGCAGCTGCAGACAGGCGAGATTATTATCATCGTGGCTGTGCTGCTCATGTGGGCAGGTGAGTGCCACAAGCAATGTTCTGGCTGGCTGGGACAAAGGTACAATCCATGGTTCACAAAGAGGATTTGGCTCAAGGGAGTGCAGAGGCACATTGGTGGAGGTCTGACACTCTTCAGTAAGTCCATTGAGTCTCCGTAGGAGCTGGAGCCAGTGGGGTAAAATGAACAACCACAGGCAATGCTCAGCAGCAATGGCTTGGAGTATGTGGAAGAGCAGCAGACAGAATGGGATCTGGAATTACAGGGTGGAAGCATCCCAGCTGACAGTAACGATCGTGTTGGTTGGCCTTAGATGTCATGACAGGTAACACTGCTGCACTAACTGGTAGTGGCTGTGCCTCAGTTTACTAAAGCTGTAAAGTGTGTGATTTGCTCCTGTACAGCACAATTAAAGCCAGTGTTCCAGTAGGCAGCAGGCTGCCTGGGAGCATGGGAGCCTAGGTGGTAAGTCAGTTCCTGACTGGTCGCTTGCAGCTGCTGTGAATGGGAAGTCATTGATCCCCTACTCCCTTCCCAGTAAATGTGGATTTTATAGTGGCATTTGATGACAAAGAAATTTGTCCTTGCCCTGGCCTTGACACTTTCGTAGTGCACTGGGAGAAAATTCAAGAGGACTGCTGGTAGTTTACACCTGGCACAGGTTTGTGTGGCAGGATGCCAGATGGGAGGAGTCAGGCCCAGTCTGTGCCTGACAGTGCCTGTGTGTTATCACACACACACTGGGGTTTGAGTGAGTCCAGCACAGTCACACTTGGGGGCATCGCTCCAGACTCCAGTGCCCAGGTTCCCAGATGTGGGACATGCTGCATGAGATGTGTGCTGGGAAACCATGAAAGTGACTGACCCCACAGCCAGTTTGCATGGACAAAGACAAGGGCTGGCTTTTGTGGGGGTCACAAGCACCAGCTCAGTAACTAGTGCCTTGCTGGAGGCACTCCAAAACCCACGCAGCTGCCCACTGACTGAACTGTTCCTCTCTGAGTGCCTCAGCATCTGCCTTTGGTGAGTGCCAAGCACCTCACATGTGCCCCAATGGCCTTAATCACGTCCATGCCTGTCTGCCCGAGGAAACTGGCCTGGCCACACATGCAGAGCAAGGAGTTGACAGCAGTTAAACATGAGCTGGCCAAGAAGGCACAGAGCATCCTCACTGGTGTGCAGAGGGGTGGTGCAGGCTGCTGCAGGTGGAGGTGTGGGTGTGCAGCACCCCAAGGAGCCCTGGGTGTGACTGCTCTGCAGCTGGGATGCTGTGGGGAGGGGAGGCAGAGGCAGCCACTGTGAGGGTGTCCTTCATGCAGTCTGTCTTTTGGCAGCGGTGATTGCCCTGTTCTGCAGACAATATGACATCATCAAGGATAACGACTCCAACAACAACAAGGAGAAGACAAAGCCGTCCTCAGAGCATAGCACACCGGAGCGACCAAGCGGAGGCCTGCTGCGGAGCAAGGTGAGTGGGGAGGGCTGTCAGGAGGGTGAAGCATGTGGTGTCTTCTGGGGCTTGCAGCCTGGACAGAATCTGGCACTCTCCGGAAAGGGAAACACCCCAACTCATGCTGTCACCCCAAAGACTGAGGGTTTTTAGGGTACAGTGAACCTTGTTCTCTCTGAGGCAGCGTGTGTGCTCCATGGGTGATTGCAGGAGAAACATTGGAAGAGATGACAGGATATAACAGCTGGGATGGCTCTTGCATTGCAGGGTGGTAACTGACCTCTCACTGTAACAGACCCTTCACCATGCCCTTCCAAGGCTGCACCTCTCCTGCACCGATGGACAGGTCTGGCTCCTGCCTCTTCAGGCAGGAGTGGACATGCTTGGCTGTTCTCATGGTTCCTGCACTGGTCTGTCACTGCTCACTTTCTGCCTTCACTGCAGCTGGCTCCAGGTCTTCACCACACAAGTCATTCCAGAGCCCCTTCCTCACCCTGAAGGAAATGCTATGCCAGGCTCTAGATGGGGAGGGAGCAGTACCTTCATCTGGCTGTTCCCTCAGCTCCTGACATTTCTCCCTTTGTTACCTGCCCAAAGACAGTGGTTTATAGCCCTGATGCTCTAACGGGACTGCATGTTAGGTTTTTGCTTGTGTTTCATCTGCCGCCTCTATCAAGGGTGGGAACTCCCCTCACTGTGTTGCCTTGACTGCCCCACTGATTCCACATCTTGGTTTCCAGCAGATGTCTGGAGCAGAAACTTCCTGTTTGGACTTCAAGGCCCCAGTTCCCTTCCTCCAGATTTTTCAGCTTGCTGATTACTCCTTGTCAAAGAGATCCCTCCTCTTGGATCCCTACTCCAAACTGACCCTGCTCTGCTGAGGTCTGCTGGTCTTGATGCCTGACACAGGCTGAGGGACTCTGCCATGGGGTCTGATCCCAGGGGTGCAGCAAAACAGGGTCTTAAAGCAGATTTTTCTCTCATAGAAGAAATCTCCCTCGGTCAATATCATCGAGGTGTAAGTGCAGCACCAGCTCTGCCGTCTGGCTTCTTGGGTGTCCTGCCAGAGCCAAAGCAGGCCTTGGAAGAAGAGACAGCACCAGGCACCCAGCCTGGAACTCAGCATGCAACGATCCACGTATCAGAACTCCCGCTTTCCTGAGGGCACCTGTCCGGAGATGTGCATGGAGCCAGCTCCCAAGCCATGCATGCAGAGCATGGCCCTGCCCATCCCGCACACCTGGCCCCCCTCCCCTACCGGTGCAAAGCACGGAGCTGAGGACAGGTGAGGGGCCACACCACCGGCTGGAGTGAGGGGGAGCCAAGGGGCTGATGCACTGGCCTGAGGGGAGGCCATGTCCTTGTGCACCAGCTTGGCCAAAGCCCTGGATGCAGCTGTGGCACTGGATGCCTGCCCAGCATCAGGGCGCAGACCTTGCTCTCAGCTGCCTGTTTGGGTTTGTAGAGAGCAGGAGCTGCTCCCCTCAGGGCCCTGGGGCTGAGGGAACGGGGCAGTGCAGGCATTGCCCCAGCACTGCCAGGAGAGCTGTGGCCAGATGGTAGGAGGGTTTGTCTGTGGACCCAGCCCACACAGGGGAAGAGTGGATTGCTGCTGGAGAACAGGGCTCCACTGCACCCCATCATGGCTTTGAAGGGGCTTTGAAGCCTCTGTCTACTGCAGAGGACAAAGGCACAAGGGACAACGAGAAGCTAGTGCTGTCAAAATGCCTGGCCAGTCCACAGAGGCTGCAGCTGGGGCAGGGAGTGCTGGTGGGAGCCCCACAGGGCTGGAGGAGTGGGCAGTGCCAGGGCATGGCTGTGGCTATGCTGTGTCCCCAGTGGGGCTCAGAGTTGGCACATTCAGGCTGTTTGAGGGGAGCTGCCAATCACTTTTGTGAGCAGCACAGAGCCTGTGCTGCCTGGAGGAAACAATGTGGCAAGGCCTGCAAAGTCTCAGTTGGAGGGAATGGGGTGAAAAAACGAGGCTCCCTACTGCCCTGGCTGCTGCTCTCCCTCCATGCTCTGCTCTGCAGCCTGCCTCATACAGGCTCTGCAGCCCTGGACTCAAGCATCACAGGATCCAGTGTCTTCCAGGAATAAATCTCCCAGTAAAAGCACTTTCAGGACTTTTCCTTCCAGGTGCTGCTCAGCTCTTGCTGCAGGACTAGGTGGGGAAGGGACAAGATAAGCGACTCCTGTGGCAGGGTCTTTTCAATAAAAGCATCCTGGCTCAAAGGCAGCATCAGAGCTGCAGGTCACTGTGTATGTCCATGCATGCATACATGTACGAGGTCTTCAATATATGTGTCTGGCCCATAAGAGAAGATTTGTTCTAGAGTGCTGTGCAAGAGCTGGAGGTCCTCCATGGTCACCTCAGGCCCCTCTGGCCCTCCAGGGAGAGCTGCTGCTAAGAGCTGGGCCATATCATGCTGCTGGACCAGCTGCAGGCTGTCCCACTCAGAGTGACATCATAGCTGCTTCTCTGCAGAGAGCAGAGGCATCCCAGCAGCAAGCCCAAGAAGGTGGTCAAGGCCTGACCCTGACAGGCTGCTGGCTGGAGGGGCCTGTGCTGCTCCCTGCTCAGGTGAGGAGAGGGGTACCTGAGGAGTAAAAGCACCATGGTGGTGGGATGCAACTGCTGCTGGGCTGTAACCTGGGTGGCAGGGAGCATAGCCACAGCTCCAGAGACACAAACATCTTGTTTTGCCCACCAGGTTTTTTGGTGGTTTTTTTTTTTTTTTTAGGGAGGTACATTAAAGAAACTGGGGCTGTCAGGGAAATACAAGAGTTTTAAGGAAATTCCAGTGATCTGGAAAATGCTTAGAAGTTCTGTTTTGGAATGTCATAGCAGATGTGCCTGCTATCATAAGATTTTTAGCCAGGCCAGAGGCACACACAAAGAATCAAAGTATCAGGTGATGTGAGGAACTATGGAAGGCATCAAAAAAAAAAAAAGTCAGAATGCAGGGGTTGTGACCAAATAAGAAACAGAGCACAAAAGTCTGACATTAAATGAAAAATCAGGGTGTGTTGCTGAGGGAAAAAACCTTCCCCTCTGAAAAAAAAAAACCCAACAAACCAACAACAAAAAAAAAACCCCACACACAAACCACAAAACCCCAAGCCACCACTTCTTCCCAGACTACTAGGAGGGCAGGGAACTGCAGCAATGAGTGGTAGAAGCTGAGGGCCTGACAATCACCTGCTCACCCTAACAACAATTACAGGTTGCTCTGTCCCCCAGCTGAGGGTGAAAAGACATGAAACTAGATTCAATATGCAAAACCACAAGTGAAAAAAACCCTTGTCTAGCTTCTGACTGACCCATAGCACCCCAGGACGCCCCAGTGCCTGTGGCACTCACTGGGAGACTGGCCCTGCCATCCCAGCTGCAACCAGCAATTGGTGCTCGGCTGGGCTGTCAGTGACACCAGCCTGAGAAGGGCATCTGTGTGGAGATGTGACAGGAACCCAGCAGCAAGGGCCTCAGCCAGAACACAGCTGCAAGCTGTTAATTGCCAGAGAAACCAGACATCCTGATGGCTGCAGCCTCCCCTGCTCTGTCTGGGGAAGGAAACCAATTGCACATCTTGCCTGTGTAGAGCACAGCTGGGATGCAGCAGGGCAGAGATACTTCAGAGCAGAGCAGGCAAGTGGGAAGAGCACAAGAGCTGCTGACACACAAGTGCTTGTGTCTGCCCAGGCCTCAGCATGGTTAGCATCAGCTCCCATCAGTCCAGGTGACATTCACAGGTGTTCAACACACCAGTACAGCACAGCCTGAACCTGCTCCTCCCAGGTCATGAAGACACCCTGGCCCCTGGCAGCCCTCAGCACAGGGAAGAACAGGAGGAGCAGCGCCCTCAGGGCTCACAGCCAAGGAAAATGTGGGGGTTCCAGACTCCATGAGCTCGGGGCACAGCAATTCTCACCACAGGCAATGCAGCAGACGCAGTATCATGCATGCTTACACATGGCACCCACCCAGCACTCAAATGAGAACGGTAAAAAACTCAGTTTATTTCTCTATAAAGGCAGAGCTTTCCTTTAAAAACCAGTTCATTTCACTCGTGAGAGGGTATGGGGCTGAACTGCAGGGGCAAGGCCTTCATCACGCACTGCTCCAGGCCAAGAGCTATTGCTCCCTGAGTATGTACACTCCCTGCACTAGGCAGGCTCAGAGCACTCGGGGTGGTCCTGCATGGCCTGGGAGTGAGCAGGATGAGGAGCATGAGTCCCCCAGCCCAAGCTGGGAGCAGCTGCAGCTCAAGGCAGTTCATGCAGCTGTTGCAGCAGCCTGTGCACTCCATGGCAGCAGCGCCAGCAGCCCCTGTGCCGCAAGGGCAGTGCCAGGGCAGGGCAGGCACTGGCTAGCCCAGGTGCAGGCACAGGGTGAATCCTGAGTAGCTGGTCCGTTGTTGCAGAGATTTGGCTTAGCCCAGGGGAGTCTTGGGGCCAGCAGTCTTGGGGCCAGTGGTGGGGAGGTCTCCAACCCCTCCCAGCACCGTCCAGCTGTCCAGGGGCTGCCCCAGGTGGTAGCACAATAGCTGTGCTGTAGGAGAGCTCAACTGGGGCCCAAGAGGTGTTAATTCTGAAAAGTGAGAGGAAGACATGGACCATGAGGCATATGCTGGGAGCTCAGCACAGCCTGCAAGGGGAAGCAGACCTTCCCAGGTAAGCATCAGCCTCCCTTGCCTTGCAGAGGACATGTTGGGGGATGAGCTGATGCAGCACTGAAGGAACTTACCTGCTGGGCTGTGGGATTCCCTCCCCAGCTTCTCCATGCTGCTTTGGAAGAGAACACAGCATCCATCATACCCCAAGCACATCCTCCTGAGAGACATGGCATGCTCATGACCCTGACAAGGCAGGAATGGCACAGCAGCACCAGGCACTGGGAGTGCAGAAAGCCCTAAGACGCCTTGCTACCAAACTCCATCCCCAGGCCAGCCTATCCCAAGACTGCAAAGCTGTATCTCCTTCCCATCAGGAGCCCCATGTCCAAAGGGGTGCTACTTCATCAGGCTACACAAACAGCTCCAGTCTGAGCACCACTGGTTGCCACGTGACACTGGCTCAGCTCAAATTCAGACCTGGCAGACCCCAGCTGAGTGCCTGCTGCCATGCACATGGAGAGCTGCCATGCACATGGAGAACAGCCATGATGGAATGGGCTTCTCAGGCTCACCACCAGCACTTCTGCCAACCTGCAGGTTAATCCTCTGCTGATTGACTGTTCCATCAGCTCCCCCCCAACATAAGACACACATCACCAAGCTCAGCCCACAGCCCCAGTCCATGCAGAAGTCAGCATGATCACGCCTCCATCCTGGTCCAACCCCAGGGAAATCAGTGGGAGAAGAAGGACAACTCTGAGTCCCATTTGAGAAACATGTCTGGACAGGCTGGCCTCAGCTAAGACTGGCAGAAACAGAGTAAGAAACATCTCTGGATGCATCCTGGGGGTCAGTAGCTGTCTCCCGCATCTCTGCTGCAAAAGATGGACTGCATGGTCTGTCCCTCCACCACTCAACCTTCTGTTCACTTGAGCTCTCAGCTGATAGAGGCAAAGAAAGAGCAGGAAACCTCCCCTTGGTTCCATGCAGTTCTCCTCCATGATCCCACCATGCCCATGGCCCCAGCAGCTCCCCTTGCATGGAGCACGGAGAAAGAAACAAGACAGTTCATCAGAGACATCCCTGAATGCAAGCAGCAGCTCACCACCTACCCAGATAAGGTTTCGCCGACATTATCATCTTCCTCCTCCTCCTCCTCCTCCTCCTCCTCCTCCTCCTCCTAGCAAGCAAACAAACAAAAACCCACCATGATATCTCACTGCATGGTCAGGTCTCTGCCAGGAGCAAGGCTGGGCTGCTCAGAACCTGTCTGGCCCTTTCACAAGACAGTCACTCCCCAGGCACAGCACAAAGGGCTCTCACAGGCAGTGGGGGAAAAGACTGGAGTGCTGGGCTGCCAGAACCTGCTGGGCTCAAGTACACAAGGACAGATAGGCCATGGCTCATCCCACATCCCATACCCCCTCCAGGAGCAATGCCCCAAACACAAGCTGTGAGCATGGACCATGCTGACACAGCTGCTGACACAGTGCACCTCTGCCCAGGGACAGTGGTGGGTAGGCACACCCTGCAGCTGAAGGGGCAGGCAGAGACTACCAGGAGCAGGCTGCACACAGGTACAACCCCAAGCATTGCCAGGCTCGACCCACACTGGAAGCATGAGGCCAAGGACCAAGCATCCAGAAGCTCCCAGGCAGGGACATAGTGAGACCAGCATAACAATGCTCCAATTGCTGTGGCCATGCAGGAGGTGCAGTGCAGATGGGCTGGGTTGAGCCTTAGCTCAGGCTGGCAGGATGATGATCCAAGGGTCCTCGCCTTCAGAGGCAGCTCTCACCCCCAGCCATGAAACCAGGTGTGCAGCACAGGTCCCAGGTTCCTGTGCGACAGGGCCGGCAGAGCAGGGCTGAGGCTGCAGCAGAACTGGGCCTGACAGCAGAGCTCCTGAAGCACAGACACCAAGGAACTTCACCTGCTGTATGAACCACAGAGCCCAGTGCACCACCTCCCATCAGGCTGCCATGTGCAACGGGGGCTGTGCAGGTATCAACAGGGTTCTGGGAGGGCAGGAGCAGGGAGCTGTGTAAGGGTCACTCTGTTCCTGCCCTAATTCCAGACATCCCTGGGCATGGGCCTGACTTGCACATACTGTACCCCAAACTGGTGTCTGAAGGGAGTGCTCCCTTTTGGGGCTGGCTGATGGGGTCTGCCGGGCTCACTGCTCTCCAAGACACATGAAGGGTGAAAGGGTTGTTCCTGCCTAGAGCCTGGGACAGGGCAAAAGCAGCTGTTAGTGCCTGCAACCTGGAGAAAGTCCAGCTGGGAATGTACAGGCAGGACTGTGGGCGAGGAACAGGGTACCCCTGCTGTGCTGGAGAGAGAATGCAAACAAGGGTAAAGGATCACCACTCAGGGCAGGCACCACCAGGCCCTGAGCTGGGCTACAGCTCAGCAATACACAGCAGTTAAGCATGGGAGAGCAGGTACATCTCCAACCCCACCCCAGCCTGAGATGGGGGAATGGCAGAGAACACAACCACAAGGACAACACTCCCTGCCTGGTGTGTTTCACCAGCCAGGCAGCAAGCCATCTCCCCTCCACACAGCCCAGGACAGGGTCTCACACCAGAGACATTTATCCCAGAGCTATGCAGAGGGACACATCTGAGAAATTCCTCCTACCGGCATGTGTTGCTTCCCAAAGATCCAGTGCCATCTGAAAGGCCTGGGCCACAGTCAGAGTCACAGCCTGGGCCTGTGAACATGAAAGAGAGGGAATGCCTGCTTCCATCTGGGTCCTCAAGCCAGGATAACCCCGCTGCCATGAAATCTGAGACCCCACAGCATCCCTTGCTGCCTTTCCCTGCAGAACACACAGATGGAAGGCCAGAGCTCAATTCTGAGTCCTGTCTGCCGCTGGGGGCCAGTCACCCCCAAGAGCAGACCTTCAGGAGCTGGGACAGGAAGCCCTCAGGAGCTGGGATGGGAATGGGGAATGCCCCTTTGCTCACTCCCTGTCTTTGCAGCACCTGTTCTCTGGCTCCAAATCCAGCTGAGGTTCACAGAGGTAAGGGCCTTCTTTTGCTGAAGGAAGAGAAGGCAGGCCCTTGCTCCCACCCTTACCTCACAGAGTCAAGAGCAGAAGGCAAGTGCTTACAATCTTCTTCTTGGGTGAGAGGAAGGCATGGCACTCCAGTGCCCCATTCTCCTGGCTCTGGGCAACATAAGCAAAGACTTTGTTCTGCAGTTTGTCTGTTGTGCAGTAGGAGATCCTGTGGTCAGAGAGGAGCTGTCAGAACAAACCGGGACCCCAGTACAGGACTTCTGCTGCACTCCCAGCACATCAGCAAGCACTGCTGACAACCTGAGGCTTTCACCTGCCTGAGCTGACTAGGCAGCCCAAACCCCTACCAAGGGCCAGAGGCTGCCTGGTATGTGCAGCAGGTAAGAGATCACTGCAGCCACAGGCACTCCCTCCTGTGCCCGCCTGTGTGGCCTGTAGTTTTCTGATGGCCAGCTCAACCCAGTGTGTGAACTCAAGCACTGGGACAAGAGGAGCACAGAAGGGTGGGTGACTGCCTCCAAGGACACAGCTAGAGGCCAGGCAGAGGGATGGTCTGACCTGGCACATCACCTCTGGCAGTGAGACCTAAATTTTGCACCAAAGAGATGTCCTGTCTCTGTTTCCCATCTAGCCACTAGACTGCACACTCACTGCCCTCACACCCAGCACCCACAGACACCTAACCCAGCCAAAGGACAGGTGGCAGGAGAAATCAACATCAGCTCTTACAGCAACTGCCTTTAACTTGCCCAAGTAAGCTGCAGTTTCTGGCATCCTGCAGCCAGAAGGGTGGTCCCAGAGCAGGGGAGACAGACATGCAGTTCTGTCCTGGGGGGCTTTCCAACCACCAGCCTCAACATCCTCCTGCTGAATGCCAGGAGAGACAAGCAGGGCACAGGGAGATGATGGATGGGCGGATGAACTCAAGGCCACCCAAGGACCCTGCATACACTCAGCTTCAGGCAGTGCTGGGGGCATAGCAGAGAGAGAGCACAGGCCTCAGGGAGCCAAGGAAAGACCTAAACTTAAAGGTACTGCTGACAGAAGGCCCAACCCTCCCTGACTGCTCAAATTCCCGTTAGTCTCCAGCTGGCTGCTGGGGAACACCTGGCCCACCCCCATGACATGCCCACCTGTAGATGGAGATGTTCTCCACCATCTCCTTTGTGTCCGCATCCTGCAGTGAGATGCCCTTCGGAGACACTGTCAGAATCACTTTCTGAAACTTGCGAGCTCCCACCCGTGCCTGGCAGTGGAAAGACACCAGCAATATCTGCAAACCTGGCAAGGGCCTTCGCCTCACCCCCTGGCTGGAAGGAGCCCCCCCAGACTCTGCACAATATAATTCACTTGGGACACTTGCTGCAAAGGCTTCTGCTGTAGGGATGGCACAGCAGAGCCTGGCAATCAGGCCTGCCCTGCACGGAACACTCCTCAAATCTGTTCACACTACTGCCACGCATACAGAAAGGGACAGACCTCACCTCCCCCAGTACTTCACCCTCCTCTCCATGCTGTGGCAGGCACAGCTCTGCTTCCAGCTGGGTTCAGGTCTGGGAGCAGGTGGCCGGGGCTGTCCTGCAGGAAGGCAGCTTCCCCACAGCACACAGGCAGACACCAGCAGCCTCCTGCGTAGCACCCTCCTCTTGGGAAGAGCACAGTCCCTCACTGGAGCTCAGGGGTAGTACACAGTCACATGCCAGAGTCCAGGGGCTAGGCTCTGACCCCAGCACAGCAGGGCCCCAGGACTAGGTCTCACCGTGGCCACGATCCTGCGGATGGCGGCAGCAGCCATGTCTTCTCCTTTTGGTTTTTCTACCAGTGTCATGCCCAGATACTTGAGGGTGAAGCACATTCCCTCAAGCAGTGGCTCCTGCATATCGGCCCAGCTCTCCGGAAGCTCTGCAAAGACAAAAGCCCTTAGAAGCCATGTGCCAGCAGCCCCACAACTAGGCCTGGAGAAGCCACCCCGCCCATAGCTCCCAGCAGCAGTGTTGTTCCCTGCCCCCAGCAGGACACTTTCCTGACTCTGTGACACTCTCATAAGAGGAACAGGAGTGGGCAGTTCACCCTTGAAGCTTTAGTCCTCCAGCCCTGGAAGTCCAGGCTCTGTCAGCACAGGCAGACAGCTCCAGCATATCTGCACAGGGCTGAGGATGCTGCAGCCCTCTTTGCTGTCTGCAAAAATCTTGCGTTTCTGGGTCTCATCTGTTTCATCACAAACAAAATGTTCTCTGTGGTGCATTCCTCTCATCCACCTGAGCTGCTGGCACACCTGAAGAGCAGCAGCATTCATTGCCACACTGAGATCAAAATCCCCAGATTGCCCCAGTGCAAGCAAAGCCAAACCCCTTGGCATCTCATTTGCAGCAGCAGGCTGCCAGGGCAGGGGCAGCTTAGTCAGCACTTGTGATCCAAGCTGGGGTGACTGGGAAGCAACTGCACCACAGAAATGCTGTGTCAAGAAAGAGCTGGGAATTGTCAAGGTGTGTACTGTTCATGCTGAGCTAATACTTTTCAGGGTTATTTTCAACTCTTCCCTGGGATTTGCTCCCTGAGCATTACTGGCACACTTGCAGAAGGGTCCAACTCATAATTGGAAAAATCTGAACCCACAGGGAAATCAGGAGACCTTATTTGCACAGCATATTCTTGCACAAGTGACAACTGTCAGGGAGCCTGCCTGGTGCCATACAGACACCAGTGACCTCCACCCTGGGCAGCAGAACCCTGTGACTCCAAACTCTCAGGACAGTCCACGTATGCCAGGCCTGCCAGGGTAAGCACTGCTGCTCCAGCAAAGCTTTGGGCAGCTGACTGAGAACAGCCAGACATGACCCTCCTGTGCCACAGGGTGCCTGTGGGGTCATGGAATCATGGAGTGGTTTGGGTGGGAAAGAACCTTAAAGCTCATCCAGTTCCACTCGCCTTCCACAGGCATGGCCACCTTCCACTAGACCAGTCCAGCCTAGCCTTGAACAGTTCCAGGGATGTGCCCGTGGGTCGCTCTTGGATTCTGCCGTGCCGCAGACAACACGGGCTCGCATGGCAAAGGACCAAGCGCGGCGGCCCAAGGGGACCGAGGTCCGCGGAGGCCGGGGAGGTTCCCGGTGCTGTCCAGCGTGTTCCAGCGCCTGGCGCGGCCGCCCGGGCCCGTCAGTCCCCTGGCGCGGGCGGCCTCGATTCACAAGTGGGGCATGAGGCGACAGACCGGGGAGCGGGGCATGGAGGCCCCGGCGAGCAGCTGCAGCGCCGCCGTGCCTCGAGGCCGGCAGTGCCCCGGCCCCCTCGGCCTGATCCCCGACCCCCTCGCCTCCCCTATCTCGGCTACCCCTACGGCCGCCCCCGCCCCCCCTAGTCCTCCAACCCCCTCGGACTGCCCTGCAGCAGGCAACGGCCGTATCCTTGGCCCGACTGCGCCGAGCTGCGGGCTCCCCGCCCGGAGCGATGCATGGCCCCGACCCCCGCCTCACTCCGCACTCACTGCGCCGCCGGCGGAGACCTAGGCCATGGCGGGAGAGGCGCGGGCTCCGCAGCACGGCGCGCCCCGCCGCCCGCAGCGCCTCCATAGCAAAGCCGGGATCAAGCCGAGCCGAGCCGGACCGATCCCTGTCGGTGTCGCGGGGGGGGTCGGTCCCCGCGGGCTCGACGCACTGGCGTCAGCGCGGTGGAGGCGGCGGGGTTGCCGCGGCAACAGAGGCGGGGCGAGGCGGGACCCGTGGCGGCGGCGGCAGACGCAGCGGAGCGGGCCCGTGGACCCTCCCAGCCCGGGCCCCGGCCCCGGCCCCGGCGTAGGGCGCGATGCAGTTGCGGCACGTGCGGACCTTGCTGGCCCCGCAGGTCGGGCCGGGCCGGGCCGGGCCGGGCTGGGGGGAGCGGGCTGCGGGGGAGCGGGCCGGGTTGGGCTTGGTTTGGTGGAGCGGCCCTTACCGGTCTGGGGCGCGTAGCTCCCGGTCTAGCGGCGGCGCTGAGGCTGTTGTGTGACTGCTGAGGTGTGCGTGCCCAACCGCTGAGCAGTGTGTATCCGCTGAGCTGCGTGTGCCCACTGGGGCTGTTGTGTACCCGCAGGACGGGACGGCGCGGGTGACCTGCATGGCCTGGTCCGCCAGCAGTGCCCGATTCGCCGTGTGCACCGCGGAGCGCGTAGTGTTGCTCTACGACGAGCAGGGCGAGCGGCGCGACAAGTTCTCCACCAAACCGGCGGACGCCAAGGTGAGCGGGGCCGGGCCGAGGCGTGGGCCGGGCAGCGCTGGGGCAGCCGACCTTCCCGCGTTCACACAGACCCTCTCCGCAGTATGGCAGGAAGAGCTACACGGTCAAAGGCATGGCTTTCTCCCCGGACTCTACCAAACTGGCCATCGGGCAGACGGACAACATTGTCTACGTGTATAGGATCGGCGAGGAGTGGTGAGTCTGCGGTGGGGTCCAGCGCACTCCATTCCGCCCTGCCATGGGCTCTCTTAGCCTGATCCTCGCCCTGGCACACACTGCAGCATCCATCACCTGACCCACAGGGAGCCAATTAGGTGTCCATGGGGAGCAGCGGGTGAGGTTTCCTCGGCAGGGCCCTTGAGTGGAGCCCTGGCTGTGTATGCAGCCAGCTGGAGCCCATGTTGCCGCCCTGTGTCACAATTTTGGAGCCGTAGCACACACCTGCCCCACTGCAGCCTTATTTGCTGGCATGAGTTGTGCTAAGGGCACTCAGAAAGGCAGTTCTCCAGAGTTTTGGGAGCTCAGAAGTTGGGGTCTTTTTGATTTTTTGTCTAAAGTTGTGATAGACAAGCAGCATGCAAAACCTCAATGGCCTATGTTTGGCAATACTAAACATACAAACTGCATACGAACAGTAGGGTGAACAGAATGTGCAGTGTTGCCAGATTTGCTAATAGCAATTTTTTTTACATTTTCCTGCAGGGGTGACAAGAAGGTGATATGCAACAAATTCATCCAAACGGTGAGACCCAGACTTCTGTTTGACTCCATTTTCTCCAGCATATGTAGGAAAAGACAATGAGAGGTCTCTCTTCTCATACGCACAGGTGTACTTGGCCCAGCTATATTTGATCTTTAAAGATCTTAAGAGAATCTCTAAATTCTGAGGCACATATTGCTCATCAAGCTTCAGAAGTCTCCTAATGCCTGGGTACAACACAATAGCTAATTGCTGAATGATCAATGCAGTCAGTTACAAAACTTTAAGGACTACTTTAGGCATCAGCGGACAGAATATTTTAAGGGAGTTGAAAGGGAAAAATACGAGAGACTCAGAGCCCAACTATTTTTCACAGGTTGGTAACTCTAAACTCTAAGATTCCTTATTAAACAAAATGGAATGTGCGCACATTTCAAACTGCATTCACAAATATCCACATGCTCAAATGCCCCAGGTTTGTGATTTCAGTCAGGTTTGCTCTTTGGTCACCTTCATGTTCTGCTGCTTTGGCTCTGCCTGCCTGTGTTAGAGAGCAATCTGCCCAGTAGGTGTTTGTCAAGGGATGGTGTTTGCCATCTGGAAAAGGCAAAGATGTTACGAATTCCTTGCACAGAAAGCCATTGGAGTGAGAAAATACAGTGCACTGTCTATTTCTACCTTCAGAGGCGAAAGTCCAGCAGCTGCCCAAGGCTTTCCAGGCAAGTGCCACCCCCATGTTCTCTGTGTCACCAAGAAAGTTCTCTGGAGGGTAGGAGGAATTATCCTCCATGGCCAAATCCCCAGAAGACTTAGACAGAGCTGCTCCTGATGGAGTTGCTGGCTTCTCTGTGCCAGGCTTTCTCAAGCTGTCTCTCAGGTGAAGGACAGCCTCAGCCCCTGGGTCAAAAGCCTACATCTCAGAGTTGGGCCGTGGCCTACCACTGTGGCTGCTCTGACTGCTCTCTCCTGGCTGCTGGAGGGAAGCCCAGGGAATTCTGTGGCTCTGCCAATTGGAAAGCTGCTAGTCAGCTTCTGTTTCTCTGTGGCTGAGCTGCTGCACTGAGTGATCATGAGAATAGAGTGTGATGAGGAAATGAGAGCAACAGGAGCTTGGTGTCTATTTGTCCCTTTCCTGAGCAGGGTGGCTATGCCAGGTGTGGGCACCTGTAGTATCCCTACGGTGAGTCTCCCTCCCTTTCCTTTTGCACCGCTTGCTGCCTGCCCCTCCAGCTGCCTGCCTGGTGGGGACCTGCTTGCCTCTCACAAGCTCAGATGCTGTCCATGGCACGCATATAGGTTTTTGCATTTTTCATGTAGAAATTCAGTAATTCTTTTCACTCTTTCTCTCATTTTCCCATGCCTTTTCTACCATTCGTAACACAATAAATCCTTTTTTTTTCTGGTTCTTTATGCATGGGATTTTACTGCTGTGTTTGGCTTTCTCCTGTAACTAAATACTGTTACTTAAAAATTTCTTATGTGTTCAGTTGTCGCTGTTGAGCCGCTAGCAGAGTAAAGAAGCACCAGTTCTCAGTGGCAAGAAGGAAAAAACCTTTATTGTTTTGATTTCATCATATATATAGAGTTTTCAAAGGTCGCCCAGATTGGTCGGTCAGAAGCCTCCCCCTAGGCCTGATTGGCCAGGCCTGCACCGTCCAAGTCTTGGGACACTGTTCCAATAACATCCAAACTTTATTTATAAAACACAAAAGGAATTCTCATGGGAAAAGCCTGTGCTAGCCACATTCAGTCAATATGAGAGATCGTTTATTGAGCCCTTTCCCTCTCCTGTCACTGGGCACTCTTACGTACCCAGTGATCACAGTATGTGATCACACTGGCAAGCCAAGCCTCCTGCTCAAGGGCCGGGAGGACAAGCAGTCAGCACATCACCACTATGCAAGGCTTGTTCCCAGGCTTTTGTTGTGTTAAACTGAAAACAAGAGTCTGGCAGAAAATGAGGTAAATACACAAATTCCTGGGAAATGGGTAATGAAAATGGGTCTTGGTTATTGGTTGGACGTTTAAATTATGAACAGTTTGGTTACCTTTGGACATTTTGTTGCCTGATTGTAGCTGTGTTTACTGATATGAATGATCAGAGTGCAGATAGAAGATGAGGTGAATAAATGAGGGCATATATGTATCTAAAGCTTAAAATGGGACTGAGCAGCCAGTGAGGCTGGTTGCTGGTGGCATAGTGCCAAACACCAGCCTTTTTACTGACCAGAGTTCTGCAGGATAGATGTGAAGGGCTTTCATAAACTTTTTTGACGCTCTCTTACAGTTGGGTTTTGTGGTCAGCTTTATTCATCCTGACCCCACCTCACATTTTGAGAATACCTTTGGTTTGCATTTAATGAGCCTATTTCTACCTGACCTGCTTGGTAGCATCTAATAACCAACCATCTTGCTTGTCAATGAAAAAATAGAGACTATTTCTGATTCATCAAATGAAGATCCAATATACAAGTATTCTCATAGCTACTACAGAAGTTGGCACAGTCAAATTATTTTTGTATTTTTTACTTGTTGCAAAAAATCTTTTAAAACAGCCATGATTTTATACATGCACTGATAGCATGTGGCAAGCCAAGCACCTGCTCAGTAGTACTCTCAGAAGAGCTCCAAACTGAACACATCCATACAACTTTGCTGCCCTCCTTTAGTCCTCCTGAACTCAATTACTTTGCCTCAACTCACTATTATCTAACTTAAGCTTCTGCATGGAGTAAGGCTTGTCCAGTAGCTTCAGCTACTGTAAGGCCTGGCCAAATGCCTCCTGCCTGAGTGGTGTCTGTTCATGAACTATTTTAGGTGGCATGGAAGCTGATTAGGTTGGAGCTCTTACCTCTCTTTTTACCTCCTCTTTGGCAGAGTGCCGTGACCTGCTTATTGTGGCCAGCAGAGAATGTCATTGTCTTTGGTCTTGCTGAAGGAAAGGTAAAGAAACTTGTTATTTGCATGACTTTCTTTCCCTTCCTGGGTATGCCAGGGTCTGCAAGTGGCTGGGCTATGGGATAAGAGACATAACTGGGTGCCACAGTAGTAGTAACAGAGGGATTACACCATGGACTTGAATTTTCTGATTCTCAGTTAGTCCCTGGAGATTCTGTTGGATCATTTGGATCTTTCCCCAGGCCTCTCTAGTGACAGGGAAATGTGACTCCAACTTTTCCACTTCTACAACCTACTGAAAAGCAATGAGCTTGCTGTGATTTCTTTCACTGGTCATGGACTGAACCTCTGGGAATATTACTTACACAGGGGGAGATCCACCTTCTACAGACAAAAAGCAAAGTTGATCAGATTCTCTTTCTCAGGTCCGTTTAGCAAATACAAAGAACAACAAGTCTTCCACCATTTATGCGACAGATTCCTACGTGGTGTCACTAACTTCCAAGTGAGTATGGCATTGCTTTGGCCTGCTCTGCTTTGGCTCAGTCTCCCACCTGCTGCTGGCCTGGCATAACGGGCCATTATGGGAAGTTGCCAGTGTTCTTTTGCTGTTAGTTACTTGTCAACATAATAACAAACTGTTCTCTCTAGAAGAAATTCCTTCCTAAAATCTGGTACCTGGCTGTGCCACACAGGCACTCTGGTTGTTCCTCAAACACAGTTGAGTTTGAAAGTCTCCATGGGCTTACTCATATACATAGATGTATTTGAAGCTGTGACTTTATAAGGATTGCATTTGTCAGCTTCACATAGCTATTTACTAACATTAATCAAGTTTAAGGGCTAAAAAAGGTAAGAACATTCTGCCAGATAAAACTCTTGACAAGGCTCTAATTAGGAAAGCAACCCTAAAAGTGTAATTTAAAATTATTCTTATTAATAAAATTTCCTTTTAGCTGCTTTAGTATTCTTTATCAAAAAGAAAAATTAAGATGTTTCATTGTCCTAGGAGTGGGATTTTCATTAAATGCTGTTGTTCTGGTGACATATGTGATTGCTGGGTTGTGACAGTGTCCATAGAATTTGTATTCTGTTCTTGAATCTTCATCACTAAAAAGTGTTTTTCTGGGTACATGATCTTCAGCCTGTTTCTTCTTCCTTGCTTTCTTCTCCCTGCTTGTGTCCAGAAGTACAGGGCATCAATGCTGTAAAAAATGGACTTAGGCCTGGAGTTTTTGCCCAGATGTTTTTTGCCTACATTGTGTTTCTTTTAGGGATTCCCAGTATCATAATACCCAGCCTCACTTCTGGAACAATTCCAGTGCGAGGGCTGTTTGATACACTTTGCTGTAAGCACTTCTGAGCGGAGTCATTATTCCACTGAACATCACTTAGCTTCTCTGGGTTTTAGTAATACAGAAAGTTGTTTATTGTAATTTCACATGATGAAGCTACTTAACTGGCTGCTCTCCACTCTCTGTACTTTTGTCTGATTTGTTTTTACAGACAGTGGCACAGATACTCGATATTATTCTTGTCTTTGGGGAAGGTTCCTGGATCAGTGATGACCCTGGGAATGGCTGCTCTGGGCGGAGATATGAGTATAAAGATGCAAGTCTTACTGCAGCATTGTATCATCCTGTCTATTTTTCTGCAGTGTGTCCGGTAGGGGAATCCTGTCTGGCCATGCAGATGGAACCATAGTGCGCTTCTTCTTTGCTGATGAGGGCTCAGGTGAATCACAGGTATCAAAGATCATTCTTCAGTGAGCAGAATTCCTGTTTGCATAGCCTGCTTCCCAGCTCCAGAGCTCTGGAAAGGGATCAGGCTGTGGAGGAAGTGCAAGTCTGGAGAGGAGCTGCAGGCTGTGCTTGCTAGTGAAGGTTTTGGGAAGCACTGATGAAGGCAGAACGGTGACTAGATGCTTTGGAATGCACTGAGGGCAGTGGTAAGGGGGGAATTCATGTTTTTGTGTATGAGGCATAAGGCTGTTCAGGTGTCTGGAAGGATCTGATGTTCCAAGTGTCCAGGAGAATGATGCTCAAAGAGGTGTGGTTCCATGGAATGGCTATTGTAATCTCTGCACTAAGCAGTGTGTAGTTACCACAGTTAATATTGAATTTCAGGCTCACATTTTGTCCTTGGACACCCAGCACTTTTCTGAGCCTCCTCCTCTGCCAGGAGTCTCTCTGTGCTTCAGGCTGTGGTGAAGGGGATGTTGTTCTCAGATCTTTTTTCTCCACCTGAAGCAGTTTGAGCATGGCTCCTCTCTGCCATGATAACCTGAAGGCCCATTTATACTCTGCAGGGTTGGGAGTTCAGTCCCAGTCTGGTTAATGATATTAGTCTTCTTACTGGCATCAGGAATCTTCTCTCACAGTTAAATAAATGTAATAGTTGATACATCTCTCAGTTCTGTTTTCTGTCTTCCTACAGACTGGACAGGCAGACAAAGATGTCTCTGTGAACTGGGCTTTACAGAAGGTCCTATACTGATCCCACTGGGATAGCTGAGTACAGAGGCTGGTTGGGGGCTAGGGCCATTCAGGTGTTCAGGGTGTTCTTGTCTGTTGTAGGGCAAATTGGCAGTGCATCCCTGTCCTCCTTATGCCCTTGCCTGGGCTTCCAATGGCATTGTGGCTGCAGGCTGTGACAAGAAGATCGTTGCTTATGGGAAGGAAGGCAGCGTGATTCAAACCTTTGACTACAGCCGGGACTCATCGGAGAAGGAATTCACCACAGCAACCACCAGTCCCGGTGGCCAGTCCATTGTCATTGGCAGCTATGACAGGTACCATGTCCCTGATGGAGAAGTCTTCTCTTTATAGTCCTTCCTCTGTCAGCCGTACACAGTTTTTCATGTCTTTCCTATCTGCTCTCTGACAGGTTGCGGGTTCTGAACTGGAGCCCACGCCGCAGTGCCTGGGAGGAAGGCAAGCCCAAAGAAATAGCTCACCTATACACCATCACAGCTTTGGCGTGGAAGAGGGATGGCTCACGGATCTGTGCGGTTTGTATCATCAGTCAGGAGCCCTGAACCCTCAAGTCCCATAGCTGGGTCACCCTTATCCATGTTTGTGCCTGGAAGCAAAGTGGTGTGGTACAGGGACAGCTTTGACTGTGGTCATACTGATGTGGTAGCACCATCAGCCAGGGGTACAGTGCAGATGCTGAGGCTGAGACCTTACGCTAGGAAACTACTGCAGTCATGTGTGCAGAGTGTGAAGCTGTAAAATCTTGTGGCTGTTGGTGTGATGGCTTGCTGGTTGCAGCAGCACTCCTCTTTTCTGAGAAGCGTAATGAGGTCAGCATAGCTCCTCCAGAGGAGTCTCAGGAGCATTCTTTCCTCTTCTGTGAGAAGCCGTATACAAACTGACCTGCTAATTAAAGAAGTCTGTGTTTCTGTGCTGTGTTTCCAGTTCAGCATGCTCTTTTGTCTGCTTTCAGCTGTCGAGCCTTAATTTGCCTTTCTCTAAAGTCAGATAATTCTTTAAATCTCTTTAAGTTAATCTTTCTGCCTATTTTTCTGTAGTAAGTTGAATAACTCAAAACACTTAAATTATTTAGGAAATTATTTAGGAAATATGCTATTTACAACTTTTGTTTAATAATTTTCGCATATTTTTGTGTTCAATGATCAAGAATCCTTGAAGTATTTTCAGACCAAAAGTTACTGAACATGTGAACAAATACTTGCAGAGACAGGAAAGGGGCTAATGGATAGGAGATTAGTGAAAAAATGGGGATGTTACACAGAAAGAGATAAAGCTGAAAGGATTTTGCTGGGAGGGAGGAGAGATTGCGAGGCTGGGAGAGGGAGAAATGAGAAACAGAAGAATAATGGGGAAGATGGGGGTAAAGGTGGTTTTTAACCCCGCCTCCTCCTGTCCTGGATTCATGCCAGTGTTTGGTGGTCTCCACTTTTCTGAGAATGGCTCAATCTTTCTGATGTCTCAAGAAAGTCAAAATAGGGCTGGTCCTCCTGCATCTAAGTGCTTGAACCTTGTTCCCCAGAACAGCTAGGACTGGTGTGTTTGTGTCTGACCTCTGATCTTCTTCATGTAAGCAGAGTCTGGAAAATCTCTCCTTAACAGAGTTCACTGACCACACAATGTGTTTTTGTCCCCAGGGTACGCTGTGTGGAGGAGTTGAACAGTTTGACTGCTGCCTTCGCAGAACCATTTACAAAAATAAATTTGAAATTACATATGTGGGACCAAGCCAGGTGAGAGAATAGCTAATGAGGTATGAAATTCCTGATGAAAACAGGATGTTTGCCAGAACTAGACATGCTTGGAATTCTGCACCTACAGTTTGCTCATACCAATTTGTCAAGAAGGGCACAGGGGATATACCAGGGACAGGGCTAAGGTTGGGTGGGAATTGGCTAGGATAAAAGGCCATGGAGTTAATGTTCTGCTTTGTGAATTTGTGTGAGGTACCTCTGTGCCAAGTGCAGACTCCTGAAGTGGTTTAATTTCGGCTAAATTTACCTTGTTCAAAATGAGGCAGTGAGGGTAAGCTGGCAGCCTGGGCACCCCGCTACAATCAGGAGAGAGACTGCAGGACTCTTCAAAGAGGGCTTATCCTTGGGGGCCAGGGTGGGCCTCCAGATGGGCTAGTAACTTGTAAATGGCAAAAGTAAGAATCTCGGGTGTCTACTACAGCTGTCATCCCATGCAAAAGGAATGGTAAGGTCTTTTAAAAAAGCAGAGTGAAGTGATGTGAGGGGATGCCTAAATATCCTAGTATCCTCTGTTGCCTAGTCTTCCATGGGGCAAGAAGGCTGTGCTGTTCCTCTGTGCATGGCCTCATATTGCTTTTTCTCATTTTCTCTAGGTCATTGTGAAGAACCTCTCAACAGGAACTCGAGTTGTGTTGAAATCCCAGTATGGTTACGAGATTGATGAGGTGAAGATCTTAGGGAAGGACAGGTATCTGGTGGCCTATACCTCAGACACGTTACTGCTGGGTGACATCAGCTCCAACAAACTCAGTGAGGTACTGGAAAATCAGTGGCATTTTTGAAGTGTCAAATGCTTAACTTGGTAACTCAGAGGATATGATTTCTGCATGGGAACAATACCTCTATTTTCAAAGAATCATAGAATAATTCACGTTTGAAGGGGCCTTGGGAGGTTTCTTATCAAACTTACTGCCCAAAGGAAGTTCAGTATTCAATTCAGATGCTGTTACTCAGATCCCCTGGTTTCTCTAGTCACCTGTTCCAATGCTTTACTGTCCTCATGGAGGAAAGCCTTTTTCCTAAGTCTTGCTGATATTTTGACTGCTGTTTTATGACCACTTCTCATCCTTTCACTCTGCATCTGCCAGATAAAGCCTTGCACCACCATATTAGAGGTTTCTTAAGCCTTCCCTCCTCCAGACTGAAGAAGCCAAATTCCTTCAGCCTCTTCACATCAACCGTCTTGATGGCAGTCTGCTGAACTTGCTCCAGTTTATTAGTCTTTCTTGTACTTGGGGGCCCGCATCTGGATGTTTTACGTATATACATTCCAGATGGGAATGTACAAATCTTTGTGTGTTTAACAAAACAAAACCAAAAATAGGTCAGAAAACCATCCATGCCTGCATCCCACATCTTATGCCAGTGCCATTTCTGGTAGCAGAAAACACAAAAATTGTCCATCCCCGAGCCTCACAGTGTACTGAGTGCTGAGCCCATGTGCTGAGCTTAGAAATGCAGGCCATAGGCTAATGTCTGGTAAAAGCATTAAATAGGCTTCAAGGACATACTTGCTTTGTTCGCAGAGATATCACATACTTTTCATCAGACTAATGGTGAGCTAATCAATCTCTCTTGTAGCAGGATCTCTGACTGGAGATTTGAGCTGGAGAATGCTGATGCTTAGTAATATAACTGAGAATCTGGCCAGACTGAAGCTCCCAGGTTTCTCTATATCTTAACGCACAGAGTTTTTGTTTCAATTGCACAGCTCTACTCACTTCTCAGAAAGAATAGGGCTGTGAGGTATCCATTTGTTATCTTCTTGTCTCACTGGAGTTTTGTTGAAGCAGTAACTTGTAGTTCATACTCCAGGAGGGAAGAGGACTGCTGTAGCCTTGGCTTTCAGTTTTCTGCTTCTCTGGCCACTTGTCTGCTGTTATCACAGTAGCTATTGTATTATATCCAGTGCTCTACTCAAATTGCCCATCAGTTGTTCCCCCACTGCCACTGTGCTGATTAGTCATTGCTAGCATGACTCCAAAAAAAAAGGTTTCAGCTACGTGTGGTGGTGTGGAATTTCTGCCCCCACCAGTGGTAGCAGTGATTCTGTGGCTATGATTAACAGAGGCAAATGAGTTATTAGGGTGCTTTTTGTAATAGAGCTGGGCTGGGGAAGGTGGAGAAGTGCCTATGAAGGAATAAGACAGAGGGAGTACCTTGATCACGTGAAGGCCTCTTGTTCAGAAGGCAGTAATATACTATACACAGAGAGCTGGAGTCTGAAGCTGAATCTAAAGAAAGGAGAGGAATGTGTGAAATTTGCAAGCTGGGAATGACTGAAAAACACTGTTGGCAGCTAAAGTGATGGAACACAATCCCTTGTGCAATGTAACTCTTGCTGTCTGTTGTGAGAGCCGAAAGCTGGACAGTGGGCCCCAGCACCTGCAGACTGGTCCTGGTGGATCTGTCAGCCTCACCCTGTGCCGTTGCTTTGCAGGTGGCCTGGCAAGGATCTGGAGGGAATGAGAAGTTCTTCTTCGACAATGAGAATGTACGTAGGATGGGACAGAATGCTCCCCATGAATGGTGTGTAAAGCTGTCTGTACACCAGCAGGAAAAATGTCCCTGGGGTTTCTGGAAGACCCTGTTTCTCGGCAGTTTTCTGGACTTAGCCTCTTCATGCAGATCCCAGTCTGCTTCCTCCCTGTCTTTGCCTTTTCCACATGCCAGGTACAAAACAAACTCAGCATGTGGACTGACAAGTTATATAAGTCATAATCCTGAAGAAGAGAGAAGCAATAAAAGAGCAACAGCCAGAGACAGTGTTAGAGATACAGGATACAGCTGTCATGGGGACAGCTTGACTCCTGCAGGACTGATAGGCCCACAACTAAAATCCCCAATCTTCAGGAAAAGCTGTCAGTCACAGCAAGAAACCAAGGACAGCTCCTTAGTCATCTCAGTGTGTTTGAATTTAGATTTGTGTGCAGCAGAGTTCTTTTCTGCACCCCTCACTGGCAGGTGTGGGTGTTTGTGTGGCTTTTTTCTAAGAGTGCATTCTCCTCTTGCCACCAGGTCTGCATGATTTTTAATGCTGGAGAACTGACACTAGTGGAATATGGGAACAATGACATTCTGGGGTCTGTCCGCACAGAGTTTGTGAACCCTCATCTGGTCAGGTAAGGGCTACATGTGCTTCTGTAGCTAACACAGGCATTTAGTGAGACTGAGCTCAGACATACAACCTTGAAAGTATCCCTCTCTGTAGAACACAGCCCCCAGACACTGGGGCCTGAGTAACCCACTTCTCACAATGACCAGCGATGGGTTTAGCTGCCAGGTTATTGGCTGTCAAGTTTTAGAAACACAAGAGCCTCTTTTCCTCTGATCCATGCTTAGTGCAGCCTGCCGTGGTTGTTGCTGGACAGGGACCTCCTGTGCATGTTCTCAGGCAACTCTGCATCCAGCTGGTCCTGGTAAAGCATCATTAGGGACTCAGTTGCCAGCAGGACCTCCTCAGTCACTCTAAAATTCTATACCCCATGTTCTGATGTGGGAGAAGGGAGGATCATAGGCTGCTCAGAGCAATGTAATTAATGTGTTATTGGGGACCCCTACTCCAGAGGGGTAGCTTCTGGGGGAAAGCCATGGATCAGAAAGGGTTTTTTCTCACTTGAGGCAGCTATAGGTGCTGGGCAAGTGTCACAGGTCAGAGAACTGCCAGAGGCTGCATGTGCTCAGGGAAACTGCAGCAAAGTCAGGGAGGGAACTGTGTGATTCAAATGTGAATTTTTAGACTATTGAAGGTAACAGTCCTTCCCTTCAAATCATAGTGTCCGTATCAATGAGAGACAGCAGCGAGGCATGGATGAGAGCAAGAGACTGGCTTACCTGATGGACATCAAGACTATAGCAACAGGTGACTGTAACCCTCCCACCTCTCCCCTGTATTTTGCCAGCCTTCCTGATCCCTTTTCATTTTCTGCTCCAGGCAGCACATTCCTGAAGGTCCTCTGTGCATTCCCTCTACCAAGCAGCAGATTCCTGAAGTTCCCCTTCCCTCTGCCTAGCAGCAGTCTACTGGAGACCAGGCTGTACTGCTTTCAGCAGGATGCTGCCTGCTATGGACACAGCCATGGGTGTCTGTGACTGTCCTGGACCCCGACTCTGTGTTGCCTGCACTCCCCATGAGCTGTGCATGCTCACAGACAGTGGGGGAGAGTTGCTGCTGTTGAGAAGGTGTCAAGATAAAATGTCACTGCTGCCTGGTTTTCATGTCACAGTGTCTTTGCTGGGGGCCTTGCCCTAATTAGGTTCCAGGCATTTGATTGCCCTGGCACAGCTTTAAATGTTGAGCACTTTGAGGTACATAAGGTACTGATGTAGCTCCAAGTTCTCAACTTTCAAAGCTTTCTCTTTCTTTCTTTCCTTCCCAAGTGGACCTTGTTGGTGGCTACAATGCTGGCACAATCAGTCATGACAGCAAGATCGATTGGCTGGAGCTGAATGAAACAGGTCACAAACTGCTCTTCAGGGACAAAAAGATGAGGGTGAGGCAGGCCATGTGCCTGGATGGCATGTTTGTGGCATTTAGACATGCCTAAATTGAGGGAGGGGGGTGAGAAACATTTGAAGTTCTCCTGATTTTTTTGCTTACTGCTCCTTGGAGAAAGATTGACCATGTCCAGATTGCCTGAGCTGGCAGTGTTGCATTCTTGAGTCATAGCTAATGCTGAACTTAGTTACTAAACATCTGGCTTCATCCCATCACACCAGAAAATAAAAATGATAGATTATTCTGCTGTACATATGTCTATGGTATTCAAAAAGTCATGTCAGTCAGGTGAAGCCCCAGGTGACTGGAAAAAGAGAAGCATTGTACCCATCTCTAAAAAGAGAAGGAAGGAGGACCCTGGGAGCTACTGACCTGATAGCTTCACCTCTGGACCTTGGAACATCATGGAACAGCTCCCCATAGAAGCAGTGCTAAGGCACATGGGGAACAGAGAGGTGATTCAGGACAGCCAGGGGAGGTAATTCAGGACAGCCAGCAAGGCTTCACCAACAGCAAGTCCTGCCTGACTAGCCCAATGGCCTTCTCTGATAGAGAGACTCCCTCAGTGGACAAGGAAAAGGGCTATGGATGTTGTTTATCTAGACATGTGTAAAGCCTTTCACATAGGCCCCCACAACATCCTTCTCTCTAACCTGGAGAGACATGGATTTGATGGGTGGGCTGTTTGGTAGATACGGAATTGGGTGAGCAGTTGCATCCAGAGGGAAGTGGTCAACGCCTCAGAGTCCCGGTGAACATCAGTGACAAGTAGTACCCCTCAGGGGTCTGCATTGGGACCAGTGTTATTTAATATCTTCATTAATGATACAGACGAAGGGATTAAGTACACCCTCAGCAAGTTTGCAGATGACACCAAGCTAAGGGTTGAATGGCACACCTAAAGGACAGGGCCATCCGAAGGAACCTAGACAAGCTCTAGATCTGCACCCATGGGAATCTCATGAGATGTAACAAAGCCAAGCATAAAATATGTGCTGGACCAATCCCACAGTGAGGGCATCAGGGGAGGGTGGATTCTGCCCCTCTGTCCTATTCAGGTGAGATCCCCATCTCCTGTGCTGCCTCCAGCTGTAGGGTCCCAGCATAGGATGGACATGGACCTGCTGGAGCAAGTCCAGAGGAGGCCACAGAGATGGTCAGAGGCCTGGAACACCTCTTCTGTGAGGAAGGGCTCAAAGAATTTGGATGGTTCATCCTGAAGAGAGAAGGCCCCATTGAGGCCTTAGAGTCCCTTCCAGTGTCTAAAGGGCCTCGGAAAGAGCTGGACAGGGACTTGGGACAAGAGCCTGGACGGACAGGACAAGTGGGGATTGCTTCCCATTGCCGGAGGGGAAGGTTAGATGGGATGTTGCAAAGAAATTTTTCCCTGTGAGGGTGGTAAGGCCCTGGCCCAGGTTGCCCAGAGCAGCTTTGGCACTTTTCATCCCTCAAAGTGTTCAAGGCCAGGTTGAACAAGACTTGGAGCAACCTAGTCTAGTGGAAGGCGGGGGGCAGGGGGCGGGGGTGTTGGAACAAGATGCTTTTTAAGGTTCCTTCCAATCCAAACCATTTTGGGTTTCTATGATTTCTCCAACCATTTTGGTACAGACTGAAACAAGGACTTTCTTGTTGTCTTTTGATAGGTGTGTCATGAGACTAGCACAGTTCTTTCTCATCTTTTCTAGGTGAAGACAAGGAACAGAGACAGTCTGGGACTTTATAGTCATGAGACATCATATGTATTTAATAAAGTTATGCCATGTGTCAGGTTACACCTTCCAAACTGTTATGTTTGTTTCTGGGCAGTGTGTTCTACAAACAACTGATCTCACCT
Organism: Lichenostomus cassidix; assembly: GCF_008360975.1. Taxonomy (NCBI): domain Eukaryota; kingdom Metazoa; phylum Chordata; class Aves; order Passeriformes; family Meliphagidae; genus Lichenostomus; species Lichenostomus cassidix. The sequence goes on along the minus strand of NC_139483.1, from coordinate 113,223,821 downwards.
TATTGGCAGCAGTCCTTGGAAAAGGACTGTGTCTGGAATGGACAGTTCAGCCCAAAATTGCGGAGGAAGACCCTTCTTCGTCCCTTAGTTTGTTTCCATGGAGAACTTTAGAGCCCATTTTCCTGTTCCAGCTCTGAAGCTGAGAGGGAACTGAAGTTGCACAAGGCATATTCTGGTCTGTATATGTCTGTGCCATGCCGTAAGGGAGGCAGGATCTGCACATGTTGCTTAAAATGGTGCAAGGGTTTAAAAATATCTTAATTCCTGGATAGCAATGTGTAAATAAGTATGAGGTTTTAGGATGTGTGTGTTGAAAGAAGTCTGTTTCCTGATGGGTAGGGTCTGTTTACAAGAGGCCTACTCAGATGTTCCTGTGATGTTTGTGTGAGCTGGCAGCCCAGCCACAAGTCCAGCTGAGCCTGTTCTCCTCTCTCCCCTCCAGCTGCAGCTCTATGACATTGAAAGCAGCACCAAGACAACCATTCTGAACTATTGCTCCTACGTGCAGTGGGTTCCGGGCAGTGATGTGGTGGTTGCTCAGAATAGAAACAGTCTCTGCATTTGGTACAACATTGATGCTCCAGAGCGAGTCACCATGTTTCCTCTGAAGGTAAAACTCTGGAGACTTTGCCTCCTGCAGTTTCTTTTACTTCTTCCTCACATATGTGGGAGTAGTAAGGGTGGTATGGCAGAAGGAAGACGAAAGGGAACTGTTAGTTTCTCGTGGACGAAATATGAGCTCATTTGTCAACTTTGTGGCAGACATTCCTGGCAGAAGATGGAGCAAGGAGCTGCTTCATGGCTCAGTCTGCTCAGTGAGAACTCATTCAGAAGAACCGTGACTGGCAGAGCTCTCGCAGTGCTGCCCTCACATCCCTGCAACCCCACATACTTCAGGTGAATGTAAGAGTGTTGATAGCTGGTACTCTTTCTAGGGGGATATCGTGGACTTGGAAAGGAATGATGGAAAGACTGAAGTGATAGTATCTGAAGGGGTAAACACTGTGTCCTACACCCTGGATGAAGGCCTCATAGAGTTTGGAACTGCTGTTGATGATGGGGATTATCACAGGTAAGTGCTGGTTACACCAATGGGGATGGCAGGTAGCTCACATCACGTGCCAGACACCTGGGAATCAATGATCCATAAATGGCAGCAGCACAGCTTTCCATACAGAGTTGAACTTCAGACTCTCAGCATGATGTTGGTGCCAGGTCTGGCTGTAATGAACATCAGAGTCCTTCAGGAGAGAATATTCAGCTTTTACCTCCTCACAGCTTTGTGGTTTCAAACTCAGGGAGAGACTGGCCAATCTGGTCCTGTAGACATCGACACGGCTTTGCTGAAGACAGTTGTAAGTTAATTGCAGTGAATAGGGGTGTCTCCAGAGCAGCCAGATGTGAAGTGGTGCTTGGGTGCTTTTACTGCTGCCCTTCCAGGGATGGTGGCAGTGGTATGGAAACATCCAGGAGCTGTGCAGAGTAAAAATTGACTGCCACTGTTACAGGGCTTTTAAAAGTGACCAGGGGAGAAAACTTCATGTGTTCATAGCACTCTTGGCTCTTTAGAGACTTCTTCAGCAGGGACTTGTATTAGACACAGCACTTTAGACTTGTTCCACACTGCTGCAGCCTTCTGCTGGTAATCCGTCTCTTAAGTACCTTAGCCCAGGTAGGAATAATGTAGATCTCTGAATTTTACTCTGCTCTTTCAGGCCCTGTGTTACACTGTCCTCTTCAGAACTGGGCACACCCAGCTGGCTTTATCTTCAGTGCAGCTCTGGTTAGGAGCTCCTGTCTTACAGTCTGGGATTTTCCTCAGAGAGCTCTTCTGTTACTGAAAGTCTGCAAATCTCTCTGTCTCAAGGGCTACTGCATTTTTGGAGACGCTGGAAATGTCCACAGAGACTGAAGCCATGTGGAAGACTCTCAGCAGACTGGCTTTGAAAGCGAGACAGCTGCACGTTGCAGAGAGGTGCATCACATCTTCGTGGCTTCAAGATGGTCTTCTTGCTGGATCCTAGAAACCAGGCTCCAGCTAAAGATGTGGCTCTGTGTATGGTCTGGAGGATTCACTGCATTGGAGACTTAAGTGTTCTCTATGCCAGGAAATTACTTTGCCTTTTCATCCCAGCCAGTAATGCCAGAACCAGGGGTGGGAAGACATTTCTCTGTAGCATAAATTTTTGTTGATGGTATTCCAAAGCTGTGTATGTCAGAGAGCTGACAGACATGAGCAAACTGGAGGCATCACTGAAGCCCGGGGAGGTGAAACATGAGCCTTGGTCATGCTCATGGATTCTCCCATAGGGCAAGGCTAGAGGGCATATCTGAACACAGGTCTTGGCAAAATCCTTCTCTTGAAGTAGGGCTATTCCACCTCTCCCATTGTGAAGCTGGGTCTGTTGCCCAGGTTCTGAATTTCTTTTCTTGGACCAAAAAGGGGCAACAAAACCCGGTTATTGACTAACTGTTTTGCATTTTCCAGGTGCTTTGCAGCTCTGGGAAACATGGCAAAGGCTCGATTTCTGCATGAAACCAATGTCATTGCTGACCAGGCAGCTCAGGAGCACGTAAGTCAAACTTTGCCTGCTCTGCAGTGCAGCAGTTTTCATTTAAACACTTGCATACACAGTATCTTCCATGTCCATGCTCACCAGTGTCATGCTACAAACCAGTACCTCGTCATGTGGAAAGTGCTGACATTATCTTCCATCCATGCCTGCCAGGTCCTTCGCAAGGCTGGCCATTTTATACTACTCCTGGCTTGTCACTGCTGTGGTACTCAACTGCCTTTCATTTCTGTAATGACCCAGTCTCCACCTGCAGTCCCCTCCATGTTCCATTCTAGAGCCTCTTCTTTCCCTCAGCAAACTGAGCTTGCTGCTGTTGTCTGCAGGGTGGGGATGGCACAGACCACTACCTGGTGCGGGCCCGCTTGGCCATGCTAGACAAGAACTACAAGCTGGCAGAGATGATCTTCCTGGAACAAGTGAGTAAAGGAACAAGGAGAGGAAAAGGTTCTGTTTATTTCTGAGTGGGGAGGTTTGTGCGCTACACTGTAAAAGGAAAGGAAGATGTTGCTTGTTCCCCGAAGAGGAGTTTTCACCATGAAACAGGAGGAGCTATTCCTTCTTCTGAGGTGTAGGATTATCCTGAGATGCATGAAGAGAGTGAGGGAGGATGTATATCCATGGAAAGGAGACAGTTCACTTTTTCAAGTGTTTTCTTCACATCTAAACCTGCCCACTGTGAGAGGTCCATGGCAATGTGTTGACTCCTAACCTGGAGCCTGCAGGTTAATGCTTTGCTTTCTGATATAGAACGCCACAGAGGAGGCCATGGACATGTACCAGGAGCTGCACATGTGGGATGAATGCATTGTGGTGGCCAAGGCCAAGGTACAGAATATGGCTGCACTGGGCTGTGGACTGGTCTTGCTTGGTAAATCTTCTGGCTGGGAGTCCATTCCGGGTCCATGTTCTTTTCACCTGCCCTACCTTGCTTCTGCTTAGAAGGGTAGAAGCAAGTAGAAGGGAAGGTTGCACTGTGTAAGTACAGACCCAGATGAATAGGGAGAAAAGCTACTGAAATTAGTTTAGGAGTCTCTGTGGCTTCAAAAAAAAAATGGGTAGTGCCATGATACACAGGGATGGCATTGTGGTTTCTGATAACTGGACAACAAGAGGCCTGGTGCTATGACCAGGTGTTCAGAGCCTGCAGGATGAGCTGGAAAGTGTCTCATCCTACCCAGGTCAACCAGTTCTGTGTTTCTCCACAGGGACACCCAATGCTGGAGAAGTTGCGTCGGGGTTATTACCAATGGCTGCTGGATACCCAGCAGGAAGAGAAGGCTGGAGAGGTCCAAGAGGGACAGGGTGACTACCTGGCAGCCATCAGCTTATATCTGCGGGCAGGGCTGCCAGCCAAAGCAGCACGGCTGGCCATGAGCAGGGATGAGCTGCTCACCAATGGGGATGTCATTGATAGGATCTCCATGGCACTGATCAGAGGGGAACTGTATGAACAGGTGAATGGCCCTTCTTGTTGGGCTTTCTTCTTAGGGGCATCAGGGTCTTTACCCTATCCTCTGCACCTGTGAGACACAAGGGCACTGAACTGGAAGGTGGCAGAGGTAACTCTGTGTTGATAAGTTTGCAGTTAACATTTATGAGGACAGTCTTCATTGTGTCCATTGTACATGGGTGAGGTCTAGAATTACTGTTATTAATCAGGAAAAGGATCACATCTCATTGGCAACATGTCTCCAGAATATGGAGTGTCAGTAATAGTTAAGGAGTCCCTTAGGAAGATGGGAATCAACAGGAGCAGAATCATGAATCAAACTGAAAACTTGATATCACTGTGGAAAAGTCAGTGCTCCCTCATAGCAGAATAAAATATGATGCAAAGATAGTCTAAATGAAAAGTTAAAGAGGCAAAACTAAGGAGTTAAAGACTATCTGTAGAGCTGTGAATATCATAAAGAAGGGATGTGATTATTCTCTGTGTCTAACACCAAAAATTGGTAAGTTATTATTAAGTGACAGTTTTAAAACCAAAGGGTGTTTTTCCCAAAGCACATAATCATGTTAATGTAAGAAAGCAGTGCTGAGTCTGCCCACTGCTCAGTATCCTGGCCAACAGTGGCCTCTGGCAGATGTTTAAGAAAGGAAAATAAAGAACAAGGCAAGCAAATACAGGGTTGCACTACTCCTAGTGTGTTTTCATGGGGTCCAGGAGTTTGCAGCCTATAATGTACCTGAGCAGTTCTACTTTTATTTTTAAGTGCTCTTCATAGATTTTACTCCATGAGCTTGTTAAATTATTGCTTCAACCACATGTAGTTTTTTAGTTAAAATTTTGGCTATGAATTATGTAGTTCAGTTATATGTTGCGTGAAAAAAACAGTGCTTTTTGTTAGCCTGTTTTATGTCTCCTTTACAAATTACATTCCTGTAGTGTCAATTTATCTTCGGCATTTTCTGGCCATTTCATTTTGACCCAAGGGAACTTTGTGCTTTTCCAAACCTGCCATCTTTTCTTAAGCCTTCAGTTGAAAGAACAACTCAGTAACTGGAGCTCCCACTTACTGGAGCTACTGTATGTCATTACCGAAAGTATAAATAACCCAAAAGTGATTAGACAAATCATGGAAGTAGATTAGACAAATCATGCCAGTAAATATGATGGTGTCAGGGCATCATGACACAAACTCGGGGAGCTTCTTCTGTGCCAGTTGCCAGAGATGGACAGATAGAGGAAGACTGACATATACTTGCTCTGCTATTGCAGTCCTTCTCTAGATGTGGTCTTACCACCATTCAAATACTGGAGGAAATGAGCCTTTGGTCTGCCAGGATAGCTGTGCTGGGATTGATCAGCAGAGAGGACAATATTCTCGGCACATGCTGCCTTTCCTAGAAGTTCCTTAATCCCCATGCCCTTGGTTAATGGGGAGGGCAGAGCTGGTGCAGGAGTGTGTGTGGAACTGGTAGGGCATGATGATGGGGGGAGTTGGTGGCTCTGGAAACTGGCACCTGTTATTTGTCATTAGGCTGGAGACCTGTTCGAGAAGGTTGGGAACCCACGGAAAGCTCTGGAGTGCTATGGCAAGGGCAGTGCCTTCCTGAAAGGTACTGTGCTCAGTATGTTCTTCCCCTTCAATCTCCAGCAGGAGCCTGGGTAGTCTGTCCTGGTGGCAACATTGCCTGGAGCCCAGAGATGCCTGGGTGCTCTGCAGCCTCCACCTATCATATCATTCAGTGTGTGTATTTTCACATAGTTGTACTTGCACATGCAGTCCCAGGAGAGTGTCCTGTTCCCAAGCCCTTGACCATGCTGACAGCACCAGCATGGATTTGACCCAGCTCTCCACGGGGGTCTAGGTTACTGGGTAACCCATTGGAGCTGAAGTGGTTTAGACAGTTCCTTAAACTATGACCCTCCTTCTATGCCAAATCCAAGGCCCATGTTTGACCCACAGTTCTGCTTCTTTGCTGGCCTCAGCATGACAGCTCTTGTGTCCCCTTACAGCTGTGGAGCTGGCTCGTCTGGCGTTTCCTGTAGAAGTTACGAAGTTGGAGGAGGCCTGGGGAGACCATCTGGTGCAGCAGAAACAGCTGGATGCTGCTATTAACCATTACATCGAAGCCAGGTAGGGGCAGGGGAAGGCTCTATAAGCAGCAGGATACTGGCAGGGTATAAAGTTGATATATTTGCATTTATCTGTGCTAGGTTTGCCTGAGTGAGCCCCCACTACCCCACTTAGCAGTGCCCCGGTTACTTGTGTGCACCAGCCATTGATGGATGCCTTCCCACATCTCTCTGAAGATCTTACAGCCCTGATTGCTCTTCCCTGCTGTCCCAGTTCTTTTGTCTTCCTTAGCACTACCAGTTACTCAGCTCCTTCATTCTGCTCTAGCTCAGGGAGCTGAATCTAGCAGCAGAGTGCTCTAGTCTCCCTGGCATAGCGCAACTGGAGAAGATGGCTACTGCCTGGCTCTAAAAACTAATGGGTTTTGTTCTAGGTGCTCAATTAAGGCCATTGAGGCAGCTTTGGGAGCCCGGCAATGGAAGAAGGCCATCTACATTTTGGACTTGCAGGACGAATGGACAGCAGCCAAATACTACATCAAGATTGCCCAGCACTATGCAGCTTTACAGGAGTATCAGGTGAGGCCACTGACCACAATCACCACTGCGCTGTGTGTCCCATGGATATACTGAGTGTGGTCTTTTCCTGGCAGGTTGCAGAGGAGCTATACATCAAAGGAGGCCAGACCAAGGATGCCATTAACATGTACACGCAGGCCGGGCTCTGGGAACAGGCTCACAAGGTAGAGCCAGAAGCCAAAGCTTCTGGGAACCTCACCCCACTTTGTGAGATGTGTCTTCCATCAGGGGGTGGTGGTGCTTTGTGCACCAATACCTGATCAACCAGTACTCTTCCCAAAGGATGCATGTAGGACCATCCAGCAGCCAGCAAGAAATCCATTCCTAGTATTCGCATCCTGACCGTGCCCTTTTTTTTCTCACAGCCCCACGTGGGTGCACCTCTGGCTTAAATGGCCCTCTCCAAGAGCTGGTTCTGTGTGCATTGTGACAGTGACAAGTGCTGCCCATTCTATGCAGAGCATATAGCATGGATACTTGTTTGTCAGATGGGAAGGAAATTGGTTTTCTCCTTCTCCTTTACTGCCATGTGCCAGGAAATTGCTGTTCACTGTCTCCCATGTGTGTTCCTTCTGGCAGCTGGCAGTCAAGTGTATGAACCAGGAGGACGTGACTGTGCTGTACATAACCCAGGCCCAGGAGATGGAGAGGCAGGGCAAGTACAAAGAAGCAGAGAGGTGAGTTTCTTCCAGTACCAGTACCAGTCCAAGACAGAGCCCTGAAAAATTGGCTGTAATGAGGAGGAGCCCTTTCCTGGGTTAGGAGTAGAATTCGGGACTGGGATTTGAAATGGTCAGAGGAACTCTTTCCACACACAGAGGTATTTCAAGATGCAGAGAGATTTCAGGGACTGGTCATGTCCTTGGCTGAGCTGTTTGGGTGTGCTTGTGTTCCCAGGCTGTACATCACTGTGAATGAACCTGATTTGGCGATCACCATGTACAAGAAGTGTAAGATGTATGATGAGATGGTTTGCCTAGTAGCCAAGTACCACAAGGACTTACTCGGAGATACTCACCTGCACCTGGGCAAGGTGAGTGCATCTCATGGCAGGGGATCAGCTAGACCAAGCAGGGGCAGGAGTGTTGTTACAAACGAGTGTTTACAAACGAGATCACTAAAAAATCACTGGCAAGGGTATGAACAAAAGTCAGATTTAATATTAAGCGACAAAGCACAAGAAGTTCATTGGCAAGATTCACTCTACTACTTACAGGACAGCTAAGGCACAGCAAGGGAAAACAAGCAACGACAAAACCAAACCAAATCCAGGCGATCAAAACAGAAACAAACTGAGAACTGTCTCAGGGTGTGTGTGGGTGGGTGTGGGTGTGTGCGCAGCTAAATGTGACAAAAAACAGTGTGAGCAAGGATAGAAAGGAACATGGCCTAAAAGCTTAACACTCAAACTTTACAGTACTATAACTTGACTTATACCTTAAGCCTAACAATTTAAAATAGGAGAAACACTTAACTTACACCTAATTGAACTTTATTTGTAGCTTCACCGTAACAACCTAACAGAGGAATAACACTTAACAGGATTTAACCCAACTTGTAACTTTGAAGTTATACTTAGCAACTCAGCAGAACAACAATTAGTGGTACTTAGCTTGTAACTTGATGTTTAACAACTTTGCAAAAGAACAATACTTAACAGCATTTCAGTAAGTTTATAACTTAACCTTACTTACAGGCCTAACTTACTTAGATATCCAAGGTACTTAAACATCTAAGAAAGCAACATTTCTCCCAAATTTGCTATAGGATATGCACATATTTATGCACCCAGACAGAAAGAGTCAGTGCTTATAAGGTACCTGGGAAAAATTCCCCTCAGAGGTCAGTGAAATACTTCAGGTGCTTTTGCATCTCCCAGCGGGTGAAGGATCGGGCCTCGAGGAGTGAGGATATCGGCATAGGACATGTCATTTTTCGGTGATCTTCCAAGTACAGCAAATCTGAGAGTTTGCTGGCTCTGAGAGGTGTATCCCCCTAGAGTGAGATCACTGGTCGCAGTCCACTGCAGTTCCAGGAGAGCTCAAAAGAGTCTCATTTTGGACTGTTGTTTATAGGGTCGCAAGAGAGTGGGTTTCATTCATAACTATGATTCATCCTGGCCAAAGTTTGGGTCAGCGCTTTCTTTGAAAGTGTGAGAGCAGGAATGTTATGTGATTCAGGCCAGAGGAATATTTTCCAAGGCTTGTCATAAGGAAACCAGAAGCTTGTTAGCAGTTCCTGGGAGCAGACAGTGTTTCTGATAAGCTTGGAAAGAGCTGAACTCAGATGCTGTTTTCAAGGCCAAGGCCTAACAAGCGTTTCTCAGATCACACTGCTGCTTAGAAGGGAGGAGGCGGGAATGCACCCACTGCAGATATGACTATCTCATTGTCTCTGAGTGCAGGAGCTGGAGGCAGAGGGGCGCTTGCAGGAGGCTGAGTACCACTACCTGGAAGCCAAAGACTGGAAGGCCACAGTGAACATGTACAGAGTGAATGACATGTGGGAAGAAGCATACAGGGTAATTATCATTCACAGCTCCCCACCTGTGCAGGGATCAGGCTCTAGCTATGGGATCCTGGTGGGAACTGCTTTGTCTCTGCTCACTGCAATATTAGAACAGTCAGTGTACACTACCCAGCCTCACCACTGCCCCAGCCCTGGAGGCCTATGGGCTTTCCACTCTGCAGCATTGCAGTCCAAAAGCAGGGCTTGACCCCTTTCCTTTCTCCTGTGCTGCTTTCCTCCAGGCACTGCTCTGTCCCTGAGCACTGTGTCCTGTTGTACCACCGAGGTGTTGCTCTGGCCACAGCCCCCAGCACTGCTCTTCTCAGTGAGGGTATGGAGTGCTGAGGTCACTTCTGCTGTCCAAATGGTGATGTGGACTGTGCTGAGGCAGCAGCTCTTTGCTCTGCCGTATATGCCTTTATCTTACTCTCCCACTCATCAGTCCAGCGGTGGTCATAGAAGGGTTCCTCAGGAGGGAGCAGATGGTTTTAGTGCTCCCTCGTGTGGGCAGGCAACACATGAGAGGGACTCAGTCTGCTCAAGGTGAAACAGATACACTCTTTTCTTTGGACAGGTGGCCAAGGCACATGGGGCCGCAAACTCTCATAAGCATGTGGCCTATCTGTGGGCGAAGAGCCTGGGTGGAGAGGCAGCTGTAAAACTCCTCAGCAAATTTGGACTTTTGGAGATGGCCATTGACCATGCAACAGACAGTGGGTATGCTGGTGCCTCCACCCAGCACTTCCCTCCCCTCTGCCTAACCTGAGAAAAAATGGGTAGGCCAGGATAACTGTGTGCACCTGGTAGCTGCAGGTCCAGAAAATGACATGTCTTCCTATCCCACCATACTTCACTCAGGCATTCACTTCCTTGACACAGCCCACTTCCAATCTTTATGTCAGTCTCTCAAATGCCAAGTCCGAGCTAGGCAGCAAATGCAGTTTGTCCCTTAACCACTGCAGGGGAAGCCTTGTGAGAGCCTCTGAGCATGAGAGGAGGTACTCCTCATGTCACCATAGGTAACTGCCTGCCACAAAAGCTTTGGGCCTGCTCTGTACCTGGCCAGGTCTCTGGTTGCACGGCCATTAATTACTGCTCTTCCACAGGCTCCCACATCTCTCAGCTCCTGCCTTGGGCTTTAACAGCAGGTGTGAAGGAGCCGTATTTTCTTAGTGGGGACTCAAAAAGCTCCTGGTCAGGAACAGGAGGAACGGGCAGTGCTAATTCACTTGGGACCCCCTGTATTCCCCTTTCTCCTCTCCCAGTATCTTGTGCCCTACTTGATGTCTTGTTCTTGTTGAAGGCATACTCTAACAGCGCAGAGTCCTTCTCTCCTTCATTGCAGGGTCTTTGAATTTGCTTTTGAACTGGCCCGCCTATCCATGAAGCAGAAGATGCCAGACATCCACTTAAAGTATGCCATGTTCCTGGAAGATGAGGTAATTTTTCCCCCTGGAATAGGTGCAAGTTCTCTGGTCCCTCAGGTAACTCAGCAGTTGTGCCTGGGCTGCTGCAGCTGTCACAGTTCTGGCTGCAGTCACTGCATATCCAAAGGGCTCCATGATGACAGTCCCAAGCTGCATACACCTTTGTTTCATAAATCCTCGCTGCCTTGCAGTAAGTAGAGGAGGTCATGTAATGATATCAGAACAGGAAGGCGTGCAAATTAATCACTTCCTCTCTTCTAGGGCAAATTCGAAGAGGCTGAAGGAGAATTCATTAAAGCTGGGAAGCCCAAGGAAGCCGTGCTGATGTATGTGTCCTTCCACATCCTGGCCTGCTGCATCTGCTCTCTCCATGCAATGCCAGCCCGGTTGCCTCTTCAGCATCAGGCTGCTCCTTGTCATCCCCCTTGTTACATCTCATGTCCCTGTTAAATCTCGTGCCCCCAGGTTTGTGCATAACCAGAACTGGGACGCTGCACAGCGTGTGGCTGAGGCTCATGACCCAGACAGCGTGGCTGATGTGCTTGTTGGACAGGCACAGTTTGCCTTTGAGCAGAGAGAGTTCCAGAAGGCAGAGGCCTTCCTCCTGCGAGCACAGAGACCTGAGCTGGCCATAAAGTACTATAAGGTGAGCGCAGTCTGTAGCAACACCATTGCCTTCCTCACTGGACAAGAACCCAGTTTAGATGAAAGAGTGAAATACACCTCCTAGCTCTCCCTGTCAGCTTTGTAGCCGAGGAGAAACCATTTACTCAGGGGTTCTAGAAGAACTTAATTCCAGCCTAAGACTGAACCAGTGGATTTCGCAGCATAACTTTGTGCTCTCACAGTTCCTGGAGGATGTATCCTGCCAGAATATGGGTGGTCCTCGGGGCAGCACAAGTGGGTGCATTTGGAGACTGTAAGTGCCCATTCCACAGAGGTAACTGGAATGGATGAGCATGTTCCCCTGAGGTGGTTTGGGTAAGTGGATAGACACAGGTGCCATTTTGGGGGAGGACAGAATTGGATAGTGCTACTGTGGTTGTTTATTCTACTGGGTTGTCTGGCAAGATGGCATGAGGGGCTAGATGAGTTATGTGATGACAGGAGTGTGGGGGATCCCAGTGAACTGGTGAAAACTTCTCCCCATTGTACCTGTGCAGGAGGCCAGCATGTGGAGTGAGGCCCTGCGGGTCTGCAAAGAATACATGCCTAGTCGGCTGGGAGAGCTACAGGAGGAGTGTGGCAGGGAGGCTGGCAAGAAAGGCTCCAGGTAAGGAGTGCTGTGGTCAGGATGCAGGAAGTAGACAGGTAGCTCTTCCCCGTGGCCATTTGCTGATGCCTTAAAGACACAGCCTGATGGGATCCCTGACATCCAGTAGTTTCCTTCTTGAGGACTCTGGACTTCTTACTGCATAGGTTTCCTATTATCCTTCCTTACTTCTCTGGGAGGCTTATTTCTGCCATCCAAGGTCTCCCAGATGGCTTCTTGCTGCACTTACTAACCTCCATGGTCTCCTGTACTGCCAGTGCATCTCCCCATGGTCTTTGGTCAGTTCTCTCCTCAGCACTGTTCCTGTTCTCTGTCACATGCTCTGCTCTGTCTGAGGTCCCTGCTTACCTGTGCTGTGCACCTCCCTGCCTGCACCCTACACATTGTCTACAGGATCTCTGGTAGCATCCCTGTCCTGCTCATGGCCTGCATTCCTCCCTGCAGCGGAACTGAAGGGCTGCTGGAGCAGGCACGGGAGTGGGAGCAGGCTGGGGAATACGCCAGGGCAGTGGACTGCTACCTGAAGGTGCGGGATCCCAGCAACAGTGTCCTGGTGGAGAAGTGCTTGCTGAAGGTACTGTCAGGGGCTATGATTCCCTTCACCTGCTCTTCTGCCTGGAAGGTCTTCCACAACCTGAGTGTACCTCAGAGATCCCTGTCACTGCAGGGCATGAGAGAACCTGCAGGCTGCAATGACTGCAGGGCTGAAAGCCTTAGTAGCTGTTCTCTTGAGCCATGACAGGCTGTGCTTATCCTGCACAGTGCAGCCTCCCTTGCTCTGGCACCACCGCCTGTGACAGGTCCGTGCCTGTGTGCCCACAGCTTCTTGCACTAAAGAAGCTGTGGGCACACAGGCCCTTGCTAGAGGAGCACATTTTTGTGCACTGTGCCACCAGTCCTTGTGTTCTTGCTCATACTCACCCCCATATGAGTGCTCATACTTCTCACTCACGTCCTTGTACCAGCTTCAACAATTATGTCCTTGTCTGATCTTCTCCTGTGTGCGAAAATAGCTGGGCTTTGTTCCTCTGACTTGTTGAAATGACCTGCCATTTCTTCTCCCCTTCTCCCACAGTTCAAGTGCTCCCAGCTGTCAGTCTTTCAGCTGGGACTGAGCAGTTCCCAGCTTCATCCCATTCTCCCACAGTTTTTAACAATTGAGCTGCTGACAATTTCTCTTCACAGGCTGCTGAGTTGGCCGTGAAATTCTTGGATCAGTCACAGAGCATGGAGGTGACGCGGACCGTAGCTCCTCAGCTGGTGGCTATGAAGAAATACAGCATGGTGAGGGCTGGCTCCTGCCCCCAGACTGCTGAAGAAGTAGTGACAATGGAAGGGAGAACTCTATCCAGAGGAAGGAGGTCAAGTCACATCCTGGGGTGATGGGTGGATGGATGGCCTTATCTAGGATTAGGCTGTGCAGAGTCTTCAAGGAGGATAAAAGAGGGGAATGAATCAAGTCCTGGAATAGTGTGAGAGAGCTGGGCCTTGGGAGGAGGCAGGAAGCAAAGGACAGGCCTATCTTTTGGGAAGAGACTTTCTGTTTTGTTGTTGTGCTGGTCAGCACCAGCTTCAGCCTGGGATACAGGGAACCTGTGGGGTTCTGTCTCCCATGGAACTGGCCCTGCAGGCAGCTGAGCTCTACCTAAACTTGGACCTTATCCGAGAAGCTATCGATGCCTTCATTGAAGGGGAGGAGTGGAGCAAAGCCAAGCATATGGCCAAGGAGTTTGATCCCAGGTATGCCCTGAACTTTGCAAACTATATCCTTCTTGTTCCACCCCGCCCCCCGCATGATCCCTTGTCCTGTCTTGTACTGTCCTGCTGCCCCCTAGGTTTCCTAGATTCTCCCCTCAGTGGCCTTCCCCGGCTTGGACAGGGCACATTCTCCGCAGCTACCCTTTCCAAGCCATTTAACATTCTGACACTTACCTGTTGCCACATATCCCACAGAAATTGTTATCCTCTTTTGTCTTATCCCTACCTCTATCTCCCTTTGCCTTGTCATAATTCTGTGCATGCACTTCTTCCAAAAGCCCTGTGATCCCTTGTTCTCCTCATACATTATATTGCAAAGAGCTGCTTAACCTGTTTCCTTCCCCTTCCACCTGTGCATCAGCAGCATGCCAGCAAGACATGGCACAGCTGAAAGTCTTCTAGTCCCAAGGCTGAATCCAGCCTCTGCACTGATGCAAGATAAGAGTCTTGCTGCCTATTGGTATTCTTTCTACCCACAGGTCAGAGGAATACGTGGACCAGTGTTATAAGGAGTATTTAAAAAAACAAGGAAAGGTAGATTCGGTACGTATTTGGGATGTCTCGCAGGCTATGGAGTGATCTCAGGACCTGTGAAGATCCTTGGGGTCTTTCTCTTGGGGCTTTTGCCTGACTGCATATAGGTGAGAAATCTGTATGTGCCTGTGAGTCATGGCTACTGCCAGACCACAAAATCACAGAAGGGTTTGGGTGGGAAAGGACCTTAAAGCTTATCTCAAGCTCATCTCATTCCACCTCCTGCTTTGGGCAGGGACACCTTCCACTAGATTGGGTTGCTCCATACACATGTTGCTGGGTCATGTCCAATTTGTTGTCCAGCAACACCCCCAAGTCCTTCTCCTCTGGGCTGCTCTCCATCCATTCTTCACCCAGGCTGTATCTGTGCATGGGGTTGCTCCAACCCAGGTGCAACACCTGTCACTTGGCCTTGTTGACCTTCATGAGGTTCACATGGGCCAGCCTCTTCAGCCTGACCAGGTCCCTCCCGATGGCAGATGGGTCACACGGGCTCTGTGATTTCATGCTGTGAAGGGGGAGAGACTCTGTGTCTGGGAAAAAAAGACGAGTGACCTGATGTCTGCCTGGATGTGTGTAGGAAGCCTGGCCTGCACAGTGAATTTATGGCTGTTTCCATCCTCAGCTGGTGGGAATTGATGTCATGGCAGCTCTGGATATATATGCGAAGCAGGAGCAGTGGGAAAAGTGCCTGGAGGTTGCAGCTAAGCAGGTGAGTGCTTGTGTGAGCAGGAACTGACTTGTGTGAACAGGAACCTCAGGAACTGACCTGTAGTCCTGGCACCCTGGAGTGGGTGGGCTACACGGAGAGACACTGCAGGGGCTCAGGAAGCACCACTGGACTGTCTCCATTGTGGCCAGTCAGGCTGAGTGGGGAAGCTTTAGAACCTGGAAGCATATTGTGTTTAAATTTTTTGAATAATGAAACACTGGAAGAAGCTAAATGAGTTGTTTGGGCTGGAAGTAATTGGTACCATGGAAACAGGGATTTGTAGAAGAAAGCCTTCTTTCTCCATGTTCTTGAGAGCTCTGGTGTCAGTCGGAATGAGACATCCTAGTCAGGAGAGCAAATTTGACATTTTTTCAGTTTTACTGACCTGAAATTAATAAAATTACCTCAGCAGAGTAATAAAAAAGGAGAAAAGTTAAATGAAACTGTTTAACAGTGCTCTTTCAAGGCAGTAAAAGGAGACAAAAGCTCTCAATTACCAGGATCTACCTTGAGGAATGGCTTGTATTCACTGGTTATTGATTGATGATTGGTTATTGAATGGTTATTTGTTCAATGGTTGTTGATAATGGGGGTAACCAAGGGCAGGCAATTGTTTGGAGTGAGGTATTGGTTCAGACTGAATAACAGGGCAGCCTGGGCAACAGTATCTGGAGTTGGTGGAGACATCACAGCTTATCACTCAGACCAGCACCAATGCCTTGGAAAAGCGCTGGGAATGTCTGGAGCTGCGGTTTTATAACTTTGGTTGCTGTAACCTAACTTGGGGTTCTACTGAGTGAACTTGGTATCTCTTATACTTAGGCTTCTCTGTGGTACAGATGGTGTCTGTTGTAGTCATTGTTCTCTTGGAGGTTTCTGTACTGATATTCTGTTTATCAGGAGCCACAGAGAATTACTGCACACTCTGTTTAATGGGAAAGACTCAGTTTATTGTATTGGGCACATGGCCACATTGAGCCTAAGGAGATCTTGGTGTCTGCTTGTGCCTCTAAGAGAGCATTAGCATGACCCTTCCCTGTAACCAGTGCAGAATATAATCACTTTGACTCAGCTGTTCTACAGTGATTATACAGCAAAAATGTTACATTTATCAAAACAGGTCACATACTGGATTTAATCTTTATCCCATGCTATATTGAACATGGTGTTTCACCAGCACCCACATCTGAGTTTTCAAGTTCTAGACATCTACTGGGACACTGGTCTTTCTTCTGCATTATAAACTTTCTTCCATTGCTGTTTTTAACAGGATTGCATATTTTGTACCATTTTCTTCCTCTCATTCCTTTATTTATGCATGTGTGAAGCAGTTCTTTCCTTACTTGTATTTCTGTGAGGCCAACAGCAGTCCTCAGCAGTGTCTGTGGGGTCAACACATGTATGAGCAGCACTCCAAGAGGGTCTGCAGTCTTGGAGCTGTGACAGCATGTGGATAATGCACTAGAGCAGCTTTGTAAATTACAAACATCTTCACTCCATCCAGGATGTTTGTTAATCCCTTTGTTAGACTAAAGGCTGCTTTACAGTTGGTAGCCTTGTTGACACACAGTAGAGGTGCTGCATCCTTCAGGTGTTTAGCAATATTCCTTTGGCAAGTGGTGAACACCTGGAAAACAGCTGTATTTGCATGTGCAGAGGATCAGTACAGCATCAGCTAGCCAAGATTAAGGTTGGCTTACCCTTTTGGGCCACAGTAGGGCCCAAGTCAAAACCCAGGCGTGCTTACGGCAGTCTGGCTCTGATTATACCTGTTTTACCCTTTGGGACTCAGGTGTGTTCACTCATGGCTGAATCCATTCCCACCAAGTGACAAGTCTTCAGTTCATGATTCTCATGCTGCTGCTTTCCATGTGTCTTCTCCAGAGCTATAAAGTCCTGCACAAGTATGTTGCTATCTATGCAACACACCTGATCCGGGAGGGTAGCTGGGATAAAGCCCTGCGCCTGTATGTCCACCATGGAGCACCTGCCAACCCACAGGTAATGAGGGCAATACAACATCCCAAGGTGAGCTGCCACAGTGTGCTGTGATCTGCTGCACAAGTCAAGTTCCCTGTCAGAACTGGGATTGCCTGCTCAGCACATCCAGCCCTGTAGTGGATTCTTCCAGAGGGCTGAAGGCAATCTCCTGGCCCATACTCTCCATGGGAAGGAGCAGGGGAGGTTGAGTGTTTGTGTTTGTCTTGAACACATTGAGCACCAAGTTTAGAACAAAAGGAACCATTTGCCTCTCCGAGAATACCGGCTGTAGGAAGTATCCTTCTTCCATCCTTTCCTGTTTCCCTGCCTTGTGCCCAGCATGCCTTGCAGCCAGCAACCTGCAGCACTGCCACTCTGGGAGCCATTCCCTCAGCCTGTGCTTGACAGCAGGAGAGCTACACAGTCTACTGACTCCCAGTCTGTCTCCTTCCACACTTCTCTCCTTTTTCTTGCAGAATTTCAACATTTACAAGCGTCTCTTTGTGGAGATGGTGAATGCATCTGGCATGAACTGTGCCGAGGCATACTCCAGCTGGGCTAACCTGCGGGATGTGCTCCTCAGTCTGGTGAGTGTGGCCATGGCCACCACTACCTGTTCAGCTCCAGCCCCCCAGGGGCTCCTGACTGGGCAGGAAGAAGAACCAGTCTCTCGCCAGGTGACATGGGCAGTGTTTTTAGAACACAAGCTCAGGGTAAAGAGCTGGCAGTGGGGACAGTAGGAAAACAGGATCATGTGAAGTAGACGTGGCTGAGCAAGAGAAGGCAGAGAAGAAGGAGACCCTCTGCTCAAGGCCAAATCCTAGAAGCAGGTCTCGACATTGGCCCTTGCAGAGCTCTGGGTGTCACTGCGACATGGGAGCTATCATGACATGTTGTCGTCTCGACCTACATAGAGCTACTCAGCCCATAAGCCTGAAAATATGAGTACTCCCTATCTCCCCATGGATGCTTTGAGCCTTCTGTTCATCATTCCTGTCCAGAACACCTCAGCCAGAGCCCATGATTGCCTTATCTCTGTTTCTGTCCCATAAATACCCAGCCCTAGTATTAGCAAAATCAACAAATCCTCCCTTTGTCCATCTAGACTCACCCCTGCTTCCAATGCTGGCTCATGTTGCAGTACTGGTGACTCTTGCTGGCTCCCACAGCACAGTCTGGGACCCAGAGCACCCAAGGCCCAGCCCTTGTTCAGTCCCTGAGGTGTCTGGGTATTTCAGATCCTTCTCTCCTGACTGCCCTGGTCTTGTGTGGATGAAGAGTGCCCTTGCGCTCTCCTGCTCTCAGTTCCTCTCATTTTCTCTTCTCAGTGTGAAAACTTGATGAAGTGCAGCGAGGCAAACACTCCGGCACATGAGGAGTTTGAGAGGATGCTGCTGATCTCCCACTATTGTGCCACCCGCTCTGCCGCGCAGGGCCTAAAGCAGCTGGTGAGGCTGAAGTTCCTTTGCCAGGTTATCACTGAGCACGGGGAACACCATGGGGATGTGCAGATTCAGGGCTATTCATAAGTTACTATTCCACTTCATGAACCACACATCACGGATGGATGAGAATGAGACTGCAGTAATCTGGGAGCCCACCACTAGCAGGTGAAATAGGAGATAGTCTTCTCTGCTTATAGTGGGAACTCCCCCAGCCACTATGGCTGAGCTGTAAGCCAGGGGAGAAGCTGATCCAATTGCTTGGCATGACTTGTGAGAGCAGAGGTGCCAGTAGAAAATTTGGGATCACAAAAAATCTGGTCTTCCCAGGGGAGGAATGGCTTCCTCTCTGCTCTCGTGGGCTCCAAGAGCTGCTGGGCTTCACAAATGGTTTTCAGAGCAGACTGCCTGCCCAGGGCTTTGGTAGGTACTGGTCCTGTGTGCTGGGCCTCTTAGGGGACTTTGGGAGCTTGTGGACGTGTATGGGGGCATCACAAGGTTCTGTGAGTATTTTGGAGTCTTGTGTACACTGGGATTTGTTCTGGGCCTCCCTGCTGAAGTCATGATCCATGTGATATTGTGGAATTGTTCTAGAGCCCTGTATGGATGTAGGACTGGAGTTGTGATGGAGAAGGCTGTGAAAATGAAAGGTCACCACAGCTCAGACCCCAGTGAAAGTCATGGGAGACTGGGGTCTCCTTACGGCTGTGTGTGGATGTTGGGGGTCCAGAAGCATATCAGACAGCAAAAGCCAAGTCTGATGTCTTGGAAACTTGTACAGATCTCCACAGCTGTGGAATGTTGAGGTGCTGGGCGGTCTATCTGGCACCATGAAAGAGGGGTGCCCTTGACAGTTCTGGTGTGACGATAGGTATCTGACAGCAGAAAAGTGAAATTACCCTTCAAGTCCTCACCCCAACTCCAAAATTCTTACATAATTGAATAGAAGAAAAAACTTACTGTGGCTGGAATAGGTTTCTTGGAGAGGTTGGAGCATCTCCATTCCTTGAGATGGTCAAAACCTGACCAGGCATGTTCCTGAAACTGTTATAGCTGCCTCTGCTTTGACTGGGGCTAGGGGCAGGATTTGGGGACTGCCAGCAATCCCTTCCAACCTCACCTGTTCTGTGACTCAGATAGGGGGAGTTTGGGTGTGGTTTCTAGTGAAAAATAGCAAGGCTCATAAGGCAGTAGAATTTCACCCTCAGATGATAGTCCCGTGTGTTCTCTAGTGAGGTAACTCAGGGTCAGGACTGAAGTTTTTGACCTTTTTTATCTGTAGGGCACATGAGGGTGCAGAGACCCTGCTGAGATCCTTCCACTGTTTTTTTCTGTGCTGAATTGTGGCTTTCCTGTCTGCTGTGTCCACAGGACACCATGGCTGCCCAGCTGTCCATTTCCCTGCTGCGCCATACAGATCTGGTCCCTGCAGACAAGGCTTTCTATGAGGCTGGGATAGCTGCCAAGGTAAGAGCTACCTGCCACCGGACCAGAGAAGGAGGTAGGGCACCCTGGGCTCAGGGATTCTCGACTTTAAGTTCCCAAATCCTCCCCTGGCTGCTGGACTCTGGCACTGGAGGATATTCCTCAGGCAGCTGGCTAGACCTCAGCCAGTGAGCAGACTGGACCTACAAACCATGGGGTGGACAGAGGCCACATTATGGCTCTGTCAGTGTGGATGTGTCCCAGCTCTGCTCTGCATCACCCAAGCGTCTGACAGTCTGCCCATGAGGAGTGACACTCCTCCAGTGGCAAGGACAGCAGCATGTCCTCACTGCCTGGACCTGGCTGTGCAGTAGTAGAATCATGGAATGGTTTAGGTGAGAAGGGGCCTTAAAGCTCATCTTGTTCCATCCCCAGTGGATGTCCATGACCAGGGACACCCACTAGACCAGACTCCTCCAAGCCCGATCCATCCTGGTCAAAATGCCTGTCTCCACTGTGTGGGATAGCCTGTGGCAGTGAGCTGGTTGTCCCAGGGATTCAGTCTTCAGTGATGGCGAGCTGGGATGTGCAGTCTCTATGTCCATTCCCTGGGCTGCAGGCAGAGTACTGTGGCACAAACAGTCACATCCTTCCCCAGACATGGCTCTCAGAGAACTGTGGCTGTGAGGATGAGCTGCCCAGTCTCACTCAGGGTTCTTTGCCATAACAGGCCGTCAGCTGGGAGAACATGGCGTTTGTCTTCCTGAACCGCTTCCTGGACCTCTCAGATGTGAGTATGGTCTGTGCGGGGAGGGCTATCTCTCTAAAATGGCAGTGGGCTATAGGGCCGTCACAGATCCCCAGCCCGGCCAGGGCACACCTGAGGCTTCTGTGCGACAGCACATTGGAGCTTGTACTGATGGTAAGTCCCAAACCCCACTCAGTGTGTGCCTGGAGGGCAGTGGGCACCCTCGCGCTACCTGTGGGAGGACCTCCCCTACAGGGCACCTGCAAAGCCCTGGCCAAGTCACGCTAGGTGTGTCAATGCCACCGTGTACATGGCAGCAAAGAGCACGTTGGCCTAACAATTTACGCCTGAGATCTCAAGGCTGCAGGTGCCATTGCAGCTTTCAGGGTGATCTCACTCAAGTTGTTACAAGAGAAGAAAAACTACTTGGGGGGTGGAGGCCATGGCACAGTGCTTTGGCCACTGTGATACAAGATTCAGGAGTCCACTCAGCCCGTTCTTGACCAGCAGGTTGGTCATCAGAAACACCAAATCCAAGGGAGCTGACAGATCTCACTGTGACAGACTCTCGAGTGCTGTCAGCAGCTGCTGGGGTAAAACAAAAGCCTCTGATTACATCTTTCACTCCTTTGAGGCCACCTGAATAGGGCAGTGTCTGACAGACATTGCAGTGTGTGGCCATGGGTGACAGGAGGGCCCAGTCACCACAGGATGAATAGGCAGGGACATCCTCACTATGAACTGTACTGTGAGATCCATGACTGGCATTGCCCAGTGCTCCACCACTTCTTTTCCAGGCCATTGAAGAAGGGAACCTGGATTCCCTGGACCATTCCGATTTTCAGAGGACAGACATTCCCTTTGAAGTGCCACTTCCAGCCCATCAGCATGTGCCTGTGAGTGTCACCTGCCTTCTTCGGCTCCTGTGAGCAGTAATGCTGCTTCAGGGTCCTCTGAACAGGGATTGGGGTGAGGCTAGGACTCCAGGAACTGCAGGGGATGGAAATAGACCCAGCACTGCCATCCTTTGCCTGCCCCCCCACTGCAAGCATGCACATGTGCACAGACGCACACACACCTGTGTACACAAACATGCGTGCACAGATGTGTTGCACACACACACTCTTTCTCATGCTCCCCAATATACACACATATACTCAACCACGACTGTGCACCACGAACATGTGAGTTGTGTGCACATCACATACATCCATGTCCTCCTCTCCTGTGTGCTCCCTGGTGCTCTGGGGCTGCAGCTGGGCAGCAGCATCACAGTTCCTGGCCATGAACTGGCCTCTGTCCACAGGAGGAGCAGCGGGAGGAGGTGAGGGACTGGGTGCTCACCATGTCCATGGACCAGCAGCTGGAGCAGGTGCTGCCACAGGATGAGCGCAACACCTACGAAGCCTCTCTGGTGGCAGCAGGTACTGGAGTGCACTCCCTGCCCTGCGTGCTTACAGGTAAGCTACAGGACAGCTCACTCAGACAAGAGATGACACAGTGCCATAGGGGGAGTGGGAACGTGCTGCAGGGCAGGTCTGGGCGGTGCTGTAAGAAGAGTGGAGTCACTGTGTGGCTATGGGGAACCAGCTCTGCTGGAGGAGATAGGACTCTTTTACTAGGAGGGTGAGTGAGCACTGGAACAGGTTGCACAGAAGTTAGGGGATCTCCATCCTTAGAAACAGTCAGAAGCCGTCTGGACACAGCCCTGGTCTGGGGTGGCTCTGCGTGAGCAGGGAGTTGAACCATACAGACCCCAGAGCAATTCTGACTTCAGCCACACTGTGATTTTGGTGATGGTTCAGGCTGGCACAGCTCTGTCTGGGGACTCCAGGCTGGCCAGCACACACAGTTGTGAATGGGTAGCACGTGGCCCTACTCTACAAAAACTCCGTTCTGGCAAGTTCTGTCCCTCTCATGCACACAGTATGGAACTGCTGTGCAGTACTTAAAAAGGGTCAGAGGAGGGGGATCAGGGTTGGGCAACCAGCAACAGGGCCCTGGCTCCAAAAGTCAGAAGCTGGGTGCCATCCCTGGACCTACTCACTTAGCTGTCATTGCCCAAGGGCAGTTCCGCCCTCATCTTCACTTGATCTCAGCACTTTGGGCACCCTTGCCTCATTTTGGTCTCCTAGAGACCAAGGCAGCGTTATTCCCTGCAACACATTGGGGGCAACCTCAGCCACAGCGCAGGGAAGGGGTGCACCAGGTGGGGGCCCGTTATGGGGCTTACCTTATACTGAATGTATCACTTTATGCCCAGGGTACCCTGTGCTAAGAAACAAGATCGAGCTGAGGCCAGGCCGAGAAGTGAAGAAGGATGTGTGGTACAAGTTCATGATGGCTGTCAAGGTGAGCCAGAACCCCGCAGGCAGAGAGACGGGTTGTGGGTGGGGTTCAGCCCCTCATGCTGACAATACATTGTTCTGGATGAGTCATTGTCCCAGGGCAGTTTAATGCACTCTCCTGACTGTGCTGTTGGGTGGGGTGAGGACTCAGTCCCGCCAGCCCACGAGGTGCCTTCAGGCAGCGGGGACAGTGCCAAGGCCTTTCTCATTTTGCAGACATCCCACAGCCCTGCAGGCCAGGATGTGATAGAGTTCCTCCGACGGTGGTGTGGGGGACTCCCAAGCACCAGCTTCTCATTCCAGTGAGCAGGACTGTGGCAGCTTTCAGGCCTGTTCTTCAGCACCTTCCACTTCCACATCCAATAAACATGTTATCTCAACCCCACAGTGCTCCCATTTGCCAGGGGATGCTGAGTCCAGAACACCTGCAGCTGCTGGACACAGGGCTGTAAACCCTGTACATGTGTCTCAACCTCCACATCCATGCATCACTCATACTGGGACTACGGCTCTGTCAACACCCTTGTGCCTGGGGAGTGGCAGGCGTGGAGATGGGCTCACACAGCAGCTGCACTGTCCTTCCCTTGGCAGTCCTAGCCCCCAGCCAGCACTCAACTGGCAGAGCCACTCAAAGCAGCAGCCAGCGTGGAAGGGAAAAGTTTATTTATGTAAGAAAACTAGAGGGTTGCACCACAGGGATTCTTCCCCATCTGTTCCCTGACATGCCTGAGCACAGGCACAGCCAGCTGACATGCCTACAATGCCACCAGGACATGGGCCCATGACCTCTGCCCATCCACATCACTGCTGACAGAAACCAACAGAGCCTTCAGCACACCAGGAAGGGCCTGGCAGCTTGGAGAGAGGAGGAGAGAGCATCTGGGGCCCACAGCACCTGCTGGCTTGCAGGGTCTGTCCCAGGTGGGGTGGTAGAGCTGGGGGAGGGGGGAAGGCACACCCCTCACCCCTCCAGCCCGCCTTACGCACACTGATACTGCAGCAGATGTGACATCACCTTGCTGGATCACAGCACTACTACAGCACCACCTGGGAGTGAAGGAGCACGTGTGAGTGTGCGGCTGTGCTGCAGGGCCCCACATCACATGGACTCTGGCCATGATCTTCAGATGAGGTGTTTTGGGGGGCTGGTGTGGGCATGGGCCCTCTTGATGGCAGAGCCTGCTCCCCCCTGTCCCATACATGACCCACGTCGTGCACTCACCTCTCTGGCTATGTGTGAGACTCAGCAAGTCCTGCCAGGAGCTGCTGCCTTTCACGGGGTGGTTTCTCCATCACTGCACTTGGCCTGGCCAGCTAGAGATTTTTTAAAAAGACAAAAAGTGGAGGGTGGCAAGGGTATGTGATGGGCAGTGTTTTCACAAGAAAAGAACCAGCTTGGCTACCAGGAGGATGAAGAAGGTCCCTCTGCAACTCCCCATGAAGGGGTGCTGGTCTGGCATCTCGGCTGGCTAGAAGTGGTTCCAGCTCAGCACACCCCCCTCCCACTGCTGCACAGCCTGCTTGTTCGCAGCAGAACCCAGCACCTTCCAAATGCAGCACAAAGGCAGCAATCGGGGAGATACACAGAAATCTATCCGGCTCTACAGGGCGTACCTGCTCCTTGCTGTAGCTGCGTGCACACGGCCCGATGCCCTGGAAGACCAGGGCCACCAAACAGCACCTGCCCGAAAGCACAGCTTCGGCAGCTGCCAGCAGCAAGGAGGGGAACCAGAGGGCCAGAGCTGTGTCCTGCGGAGCGGGCGGTCAGAGAAATGTGGGCACTGCACCAGGCTGTCTGAACAGACTGAGCAGAGACTGTGCAGGCAGCAGGGGAAAGAGGGAGAGGGAAAAGGAGAGGGAAAAGGAGAGGGAGAGGGAGAGGGAGAGGGAGAGGGAGAGGGAGAGGGAGAGGGAGAGGGTCGTAGGAGGGACAGGGAGAGGCAGAGAGAGTGAACAACACAGAGTGAAAGGAGTAAAAGAAAGACAAGAGGACACAAAGAAAGAGGCTGATGGGAGAAGTGGGAGTGTGTGGTGACCCTGCAGACTCACATAGATTCGCGTGGTGTTGAAGGGGCAGTCGTTAGTCGCAATGGCTGCACGGGCGTCCACAGGCAGCGCGGAGCTGTTGCAGCCCTTGACCAGGTGTGTGCCGCGGCTGTGCACCGTGAGGGCAACGGCCAGCGCCAGCCCCACGCTGCACGCGGTGGACAGGAGGCAGTTCAGCAGGGATACACTCAGCAGGGTCCAGTGCTGCAGGCGGCAAGAATACGAGTGGGACTGGCACAAGCTCGGGGAAACGCTCGGGCCGGGCACCTATGTCTCTGCAGAGCTGCTCCCCCGAGGGCACATACACCATCTCTTACATCTTCCAGGACGGCTCAGCCTTGCTCTCGGATGAGGCTCTCGAACCTTTCACATCCTTCACCCACTGTGAGCTCGGCACCGCTGGACACCCCTTCCCTCGGATTCCGCGGAGACTCCCACACACGCTTGGCCGCGTGCCGGGAGCCCCCAGCCGCAGCCCAGCCCGGCCGCCCCCGCCCCGTGTCCGCCCACCCTGCCAGCCCACGCGGGATCCCCGACCCGGCTGCAGCTTCGCCCACCGAAGCGCTTCTGCCCGAGGACGGTGCATCCGCTGCTCCCACCCTCCCGGGGCCGCCGGCGGGGCCGAGCCGGGCACAGGAGACACCTGCAGCGCCAGCAGCCGCCGCCGAGGCGGAAGGAGCGCGCGGGGCCAAGGTCCAGAGGAGTGGCTGCCGAGGCAGGGCCGCGCCGAGGCCCCCTGCCCGCTTGGCCCCGCAGCCCCACACTCACCAGGGCCACCCGGGACAGGTTGTGCGACACCAGGATGGCGACGATACCCGCGGCGATGCTCTGCGGGGAGACCTGCGCTCAGCAAGGTCCGGGCAGAGCAGGGCCCGCCGCCCCTCGCCCGGCCCGGCTGCGCTCACCAGCAGCCCCGAGCACACCGACACCACGTTGGCCGCCGCGTACTCGGGGGTGACGGCGCGACGGGCGCCGGCCACGTGCCGCAGGACCGAGCCGTGCACGATGGCGCCCAGCACGAGGCTGCCGTGGCCCAGCACGATCAGCCCCAGCCCCGAACGCATCAGCCGCCGCGGCTCCGCCAGCGCTCCCGGTCGCCGCCGCCCCCAGGCCATGGCCGCCGCCGCCACCGCCCTCGCACCGCCCCAGGGAAGGGTGGCCCCGGCCCGGCCCCCCGCCCCGCCCCGCCCCGCCCCGCCCGGAAAGAGGCGGCACTCGCGTATTTACAAAACAGTTTATTAAAAATAGGAAATGATAGAAATGAGATGCAGGAGCCACGGCTCGGCCCCGCCGCGCGCCGGGACGGGACTGGGCCCTGGGGCCACTGCAGGCCCGGGGGTCCGCGGGAAGGGCGGGAGGGCTGCAGCGGCAGCGGGGCCGCAGCCCGGGGGCGGCACACGCCGCGGCCCCGGGCGGGTGCGAAACAGTAAACAAAGTGCAGCCAGGGGCGGGAGCGAAGCGCCGGGCGGGGAGGGGGGACAAGCCCGGCCACCCCTGGGCCCACGGCCCGGGAACTAGGGGAGTGATGGGGGGTGCAGGGCTTAGGGGCTCACACCCGCTTACCTTTAAATTAAAAAAACCCCAAAAAATAAAACCACACCAACAAAAAAAAAAAAAACAAAAAACCACCCCACAAAAAAAAAACAAAAACAGCAGAAAAAAAAGGGAAAAAAAAGGAAAACCCCCCCCATTTCTGTGCTGTGCAAAAGACACTTTGTACAATTCAAACAGAACAAACTCCATGCACATGAGTGGGGCTGCAGAACACCCCAAGCCAGGCCTCAGCTCTGCAGCACAACCTGGCAAATCCCAACAAAAACAGGGCTGGAAATAATACTGATACGCAAAGTCCCCTTTACGAGGCGGGCAGGGAGGACTGTCGCTGAGCCCAGCCACGGCACATGCAGGATGAGCTTCCAAGCACTGCAGCTGGGGTCTTGCAGATGCCCGACAGTGGTGAGCAGACACAGATGGGTCGCAGGCAGCGAGGCCATGCTGGCTGCCCAGGAGCCATGGGGCTAAGATGACACAGTCACTGCCGTAAGGGCTCCATTCCGAGTGTAGTAGAACTTGCTAAACGCCTCTTCAAGTAAACAGGTGAGTCTGCTCTGGTCAGCCTGGGGAGAACAAGGATAGTGAGGGGTAAACCCCATCCACTCAAAGCTGAGAGTGTGGCTGGAGTCCCCTAGGGCTTATTGCTCCTGCCTCCTGCCATCCCCTCCCTCCCACAAAAATGGCTGATCTGGCATAAACCATTGAACTCTGAGAAAGGAACACAGGCCTGTAGCCCTACCTGAGCCACTGCTTACCTCACTGATGAACCCAAGTTGGACCAGTTCAGCTGCCAGCTCCTGGATGTTGTCATCTGCAACACAAGGAAGGGTGTCAGTCCCTGGTCCAAGCATGCTGCTGGCCCCAGTGCACCTCAGCATGGCCAGAAGGGTACTTACTGAGCTAAAGAGAGTACTTACTGGGCTGCAGGTCACAGCTCAAGTGTCGATTCAACTTGTCTTCCAGTTTCAGCAGCAGTGTCAGCTGCAGGGTAAATGAATTCTCATGGGGGACTGCAGTCCTGCAGGCTACCAAAGCAACCCCAGAAATGCTCCCTGGGATCAGAACCACCCCTCCAGAGCCCCACAGGGGTCTAACAGAATAGCCATAGCCAGTTCTATCCTGAACCACAGCTGGCAGCACCATCCTGTGCTGACCTGGGGGTGGGCCAAGGTGCCAGGTCAGCAGCAGGCACAGGCCTGGATCAGGCTCTGGGTCCTGACAGTGGCAGCTGCAGCAGTGCAGAGTTACCCACAGCACCAGCAGCACATCAGAGCCACAGCCCTGCACAGCTGCCCCAGCCTCCCTCAGCTCAGACAGATGTGGAAACATACGTGGTGCTTCACCCCTTCCTCCACAGACTCGATGTTGCACTGCATCAGCACCACCTGGAACAGAGGCACAGACCCCATAAGAAGCCGCCCCACACATTTGCCTGGTGATGGGAGTGGGAAACCAAGCCCCTAGCACTTACCTTGCGGGTCTCCACCTCAGCAGGCTCTGGAGTTGGGGTTTTCACTGATGGAGGAGCAATGGGAGATTTCACCACAACCTGCTGGGGCTGTTGGGGTCGTGGCATCCCAAAAGCTGTGAGGGGATAGATTCCATTCCTACAAGGAAAGAGCGGCATCTACGGTTACACCTCTCCAAAATTTTTCCAGTCTCACACAATTAAAGGTGTCTTTTAAAAAAACCCTCTTACCTCACATCCTCCAGGAACTTGTCCAGCTCCAGTGCTGGAGATTGTGAGAAGCTGGAAAACAAAATGCCCTGAGATGAGAAATCATCTTACAGTACCATCTACTTGGGTCTCTTGGGGTGCAGTTTCAAATCCCCATGTCCTGGGCTGTATCCATGGGTAAGATGGGTATGCACAAAGGCAGGCACAGGTGAGACAAGCTCCTATCTTCCCTTAAGGAGATGACTAGCTGTGGCTAGCACAGACCTTTCTCATGGGAACTTTTTCTCTTTTCTACCTGTGTTTTATAAAAAAAGATAAAGTTTGGATGTTATTAAAAACAGTTTCTCGAATGTGGACGGTTCAGGCCTGGCCAATCAGGCCTAGGGGGAGGCTTCGAACTGACCAATCCGGGTGACCTCTGAAAAATCTATATAAGTTGGAATTAAATAATAAAAGCTCTCTTTTTTATGCCACGCTGAGAATCCGGGTCTTCTTTCTCTGCTAGCGGCTCAACAGCGACAACTACCCACAGAAGCTGAGGATGTGACAGCAGTTATGGTAGTGCCAGTTTCACATCCCTCAGAACTGTCCAATGCAGAGTTATTTGGAGGGTGGCCCAATAACACTGTTCTGGCAAGGAGTTCCCCAGACACCAATCATACCAGGTCCCTGGTTGTAACAAACACTTGGAACAGCCAAACCCCTGTCTCAAGGCTGCTCTGAAGCATTCCAGATGAGGTAAGGACTGCAAAGCTGCTGGAAGCCTGACAGGATATCTGCAAGTGCTTTGCTGTCCCACAAGTCTGGTGTGGACTCCACACCTGTCTCAGCTCCCAGATCACTCTCCAGACCCTCCCACACCCCCAGCACCTGGGACCATCCCATCCTCTAAACCAGCAATAATTTTGAACAAAAATTTACAATTTTTTTCTGGCAGCTTGGCTTGCATGGCACTCTGATGAACCATCCATAAATTATGCTGACATTTCAAGTCATTGCTGCTTTCTTTTCCTTTTCCAGCACCTCTGAGGTACAGCACTACCAAAAACTGAGTTCCAGGCTGGCACCCACACACAGCCAAGCCCACACAGACTGACATCCCATGTATGCACAGGATTTCTCTTGCACAGCTTTGGCTATTCACTTGTCCTCCATTTTGAACCTGTATCAAATACATTCCAAAGGGAATTTCATACTGCTATTTCCTAGCACTATGACAACTGGAACATCAGGTTTTGGAAAGGGTCTCTACAGCTCAGAGAGCTGCTCATATGGATGGAGCTGTTCTTCCTGGTTACTGTGGTTACTCTTGTCCAGCAGCCTGAGCATCCCAGAACTCTGGGCTCCACTGGTAGCACCCTAGGCATCTCTGGAAACACAGTACTCACATCTTAGTCTTTACAGCTAATCCCTCAACTAGCCAAGGCTTTGTTATCCAAAACGTACATCACATTTTGGCACTCTGTTTGTTCCCTATGTGTTACAGTTACTCCCTTAGGGAGCCACCCCTACAGTGTAAGTAGTGCTGTGTGTAACTGACAGCTGCCTCAGCTGCTTTTCCCTGTGCATAGTGTGGAATAAGCTGCTCCATGAGGAAAACACTGAGGAACTCTTCCTCTGAAGTGCTGGACTCCATCTGAGGCTGTGATTGGTCAGAGCACCTCCCCAAACTGCTCAGCCATGTTTCGCTGGGGACTGCTCCAACTACAGTGTGTTCATTTCCCACCCCTACATCTGGGGAACAATTCACATCTCAGCTAAACAGAATCTGCTCCCAGGGCATGGGTGCAAGATCTCCTTCCATCCAGTAATCACCCTTCCCAGAACTGTGTGTGTCCAGACAGCGACTGCTCCTTCACCTCCAGCTCCACCAGCTCCCATTAGCTCTCAGTCAGTGGTGAAACACCAACACTGAGGTGATGGGCAGAGTCCCAAGCAGAGCCCATGGTGCACACCTCAGTACCCCAGCACTACTCCCCTGAGCAGCCCCCCACGAGCACACCATGAGGACTCACATCATCTTGACTCCTTCCCTGTCCTCATGATTGATCTCTGCCAACACTGCATTCATGTCAAGGTTTTTGGTCATTTCTTCTAAAGCATTTTCAGGAATCATATCTATTAAAAAAAAGGAATGTTAGAACAATCTCTGTTCTTTTCCAGCCTCAGAAAAGTAAAGAAAAGTGCAGAGCTCTTATGCTCCCTGATGCTCTTGGAGCAGGCTGGGCACCACGGCAATCCCAGCCCCACAGCAACTGCAGCCACATCCAACAGCCAGGTACCTCCAGAGCAGGGGAAAGGAGGTGGGGACGGGACAGGACAACAGTTACCAAGGTGCCAGCTCACTAGGGTAAGCACTGACAGCTCAGAAAAGCTCTGCAGAGCACTGACCGATATGGGAAAGTGCCTCCCGGGGCACTGTACTCACGTTGGTGCCCAACGATGCAGTGAGCAGCCAACAGCTTCAGCGATGGCACCTCAAACAGTGCCTGGTGGAATAGGAGCTCCCGGGCCGTGGGGCGCCTGCCAGGGTCCTGTTCTAGACACTTTTGAATGAACTCCTAAAGACAAAACCTGCATGAGACAACAAGCAATGCCACCAGAGCAATTCAGGGCATCAACCCCCCTGGCTCACCCGCTGCAGGGGGTCCTCTAACAACTGGATGGCACTGTTGATGGCCTCCTGCGGCACATATGATGACTCCCCATTCCCCTGGATCTCCAGCACCGCCATCTGCAAACAGAGAGCAGAGTATGACTCCACTGGGAATGGCAGACTGCATGCGAGATAGGTTCAAAGAGACCACTACCAAGCATGAGATCACCACAGCCAAGCTGTTTGGGGGTACTTAAGGTCACGGTTTGGAGAGACAGAGAGAATGGCTGCCTTATTATGACAGCTTGCTCCTAGTACCCCAAAAGACTGCCAGGGAACCCTGGGAATTCTGCCACCAACAACCTGGACAGTTAAGTGTCTCCATTTTGAACCTCATGATCCATTGGCCTGTCATTCTGGTTGATAATTCCATAATGAAGCAGTGACTGGATCACTGCCAGGATCGGATAGTGTCCCTTCTGGCTGTGTGAATAGCTCTACATCACAGAACAAGAGCATGCACACAACACATTAAGAACAGGCTCCAGTCAACGACACAGACACTAATTCCCAGCTAGGAAAGGCTGGAAAATATTGCAGAGAATGCCTTTGCATTCATCTTAAGTTTGTTTCCTAAAAGTTATGTCTTTCCACCATTTTATTCCTGCTTCACTTATGGAATGTGCAGCACAGGTTGAGGGTTTCTTGTGTTGGCACTTTCTGACAGCTCTTCTCAGAAAATATTCCTAACAACAACTCACATTTCCTGGACTTGGACCTACTGATTGCAAGGACAGAGGAAGCAGGAAGCTGCTGCAACCACGTATGTCAGACTCACATCGACTGCAACCAGCACCTCTATCAGATGGGCACAGGCTGGCCCAGAAAAAGTGATGGACTACAGCTGTCCTCTGCTCCAGACACCCCAAGAAGAATAGGCACTGGGAGCATACATGGACATTACATAACATTTTGCAACATTGACTATTCCCACCAGCCAGTGGGTCTGACTTCAGGACTGGCCAAGACTTGCAAAGTAATTCATTACCCATTAGGAATTTCAGGAAGAACTGCAAATCACTGAGCCATTTACTTCTTAATGAGGCACTTTGGGGAGCCTCCATAGGGATCCCTCCAAGGCAAAGGGCACTTGGCTCCAAGGAAAAACACACTTGTCACTGAGCAAACCACCCATGGCCACAGCCTTTTAGAGCTATCTCTTTCCTCAGATTCATCATCTCTGTCCCACAGCTCTTGTTCAACACTTACCTCCAGTGCACACATCCCAAAGGAGTAGATGTCCACAGCAGTGGTGACATTGGCAACTTCTGTAACACAGAAATAGCACTGTTATCAGTCAAGTCTGCACCACGTTGGGACAGTTCTGCAGCTTCTCCCTCTGCTACAAAAGGACAGAGGAGCTGAAGCATTTCAGCTGGCAAATGGCTCAGAACTGTTAATGTGGCATCTGTCAGGAGCCTGGAGCTGAGAACAAGGTGCAGAATAGCTTGGAAGCATCAATAAGGCCAAAAAACCCTGGGCTTGCAGTCAGAGCCATGCCATACCTCCGTATTCTGGGGCAAAGAAGTGCAGGTTCTTCTGCTCCTCACGACAGGTCTTCACATGGTTGTTAATTGTATCTGGTGCCACTAGAAGAAAACCAGGAATGCTTAGGATACAGGAAGCCATAGCCCATCCCTGATGAAATCCCAGGGAAGACCTGCAACTCCAAGCCCTTGGTGCCCAAAGAGGCAGAATGGTGGAGTTAAGGTGACTCTTCACAGCCCTCATCTCTTGTCACCTACCCCAATACATTCCTGCATTGTTTCCTTGGCAGCTTAGGATCAGTCTTCAAGGGCAAACCTGGAGACCACAACTGCTGCCTAGGGGGAAGACAAGCTGGGAACAGCTCCCAGTTGAAATGCTTAACTTCAATCAGATCTATAGCATTTGTCACAAGCCGCTCATCCAGGACAGCAGCCTGAGGAACAGCCAAAGATGCCAAGGTCACTGCTTTTGGTCACCACCTGTGTTACCACCTCAGGGTTCTGGAAGAATGAACCTACCAGGCTACTCTTCCACATATCAGGAGGAGGCTGGTGGCAAAGTGCCTCCAGACAACAGTCAAGCCAAGCTGCTGAAGGAGGGAAGGTGACTACCCATCCAACAGAAGCCTCCCAGCAGCCAGCACCTCCACAAACCACTTGGAGCTATGGGGAGGAAATAACTCGCAGCCACAAGAACAGTGAGCAGAGCACAAGTATGGATCTCCATGAAAGATAAGCCTTTGGTACAACCACCTCCGCAGAGACTGCAAACAACCCTCCAAAGCTAAGCAGCTGTCTCTGCCAGAGAGAAACACTGAGGTGGGCAGGGAACACAGAGACACAACCCATTTGAAGCTCTACTGTCACACTGGAATGTGCCCAGTCCCAGAGTCTCAGTCCCATGTCCCACCTGATCATCCTCCTGGACAATCACAATTGGTCCTGGTCTGTACTGGTTCAATGTAGGCTGACACGGGACGTGCCAAACCACTTGTATTTTTCCACACCAAAGAGGATTCCACTCTGAATGACTTAGTTACCAGTCTCAGGGAAAGGATGTTCTTTGGGCTCTAGTCAGACAAGAAGGATCTCCCTTGGTAACTCAGCTCAGCCTTGCTGCATGGCACATACCAACCTGAGTTATTCAATCCAAGCACTGGAAGCAGAGCTTCCTCCAACAGAGGCTTCTTTACCAACCTTCCATTCACAAGTAACTGCTTTTAGTTCCCTATATTAGCTCTGATCCTAAGAATCCAGCAAGATGACTTAATTCCTAGTGCTCACCTGCTCCCGGACATTACCAGATCCTCTCACCTTCACACCATCAAGCAATGTAAGCTACATTCTTAGTCTTTCTCCTAAGACCTGTTCTGTTTTCCCAGTGAAACTGACTGCTTTAGACAAGTTCTGGCCAGGGCTATGCACCATCACACCAGTTGTCTCTACTGAGGACTGTGCCTCAAAGGATCTCAACACCGCCCCCACGACAAGTGGTTCAAAGCCTCCCTCGAGGAGCCAGCAAATGCCTGATCCTCCTTAGTACCCGAATGATAAGCTCTGGACTTCTATGCACCTTTGTACTTTGCACTCCTGAGTCAGTTACAACTGGAGTTTGTCCAGTCCTCTGCACTGCACAGATGTGTTCCTGTGCTGCTGAAGCCAACCCTTCAGCCCCAAACCTGTTACCATGCATTCATCCAGTGCCAGAATTTATACACAGAGTAAAGCACCCACAGCTTGTCCAGCACATTGGGTTCTCATACCAGGCCTTCTAAAGAGAGTATTTAAGGCTTCAGAAACCCTTCTGTTCTAACATCAGATTTATATTGTTACTTATGGGATCCTAGATGTCTGTGCCCAATGCAGTGTACAGGAACTATCATTCAGATGTTCATGATCCCTGTTAAACCTGCAGCTACTGCAGGCATGGCAGAGAGACTCCTGGTGGTGAACTCGTCAATCTGGGGAGAGAAAATAACTTATTTTTTAAGTCTTCTATTCATTCTGCCTTTCTTATCAGTACAACGTATCGTAAGAAGAAATAGGAACCAAAAACTCAACAACCCGGTCCTGCCAAATATGGAGCAGAACCAGCCAACGAGACAGCCACCTTCCACTCAATGCTGTGATCAGCTTCATTTTCTAGTGTGTCTTTAAATCCTGTTATGACCACATGTTGGACGGTAAGGCCCAGTCCACTATCCGGGGGCACTTTGTTCTTGGTACCTGAGCCCATTTAAGGACAGGGATGAGGCAGTAATCAAACATAGAACAGATTAGCAACAGAAACTTCAGTGGTGACAGCTGACACACTCCCACACCAGACAGGCAGGTAGAGTGGAAGCCCAGCCCAGCCTCCATCTATAGCATCCTTAAGGAGGTCCAGCCAGTCTTGATAATGAGCTCCTCTGCATCCAGGTCCTACAGACCTTCTGCAGTGGCATGAGCATTTCTGGAAAGAAGCGGGCTCGCACTGTTGGTGGGAACCTCCAACTCACACACACAGAGCTGACACACAGGCAGCTCTGAATTTGCTGCTGAATTTGCTCTGAGGACGTGCCCCCTCTGGTACTCTGGTCCTTGTGCCTCCTAACTTGCCGAGTCCCACTGGAGTATTTTTCCATCACTGTGGATGATGATATTGGCTCTGCAGATATTGGCTCTGCTCTGAAGGTGGATTTGATCAGCCACACTTGGCAGGGAATGTGTCTGTTCCAGCCATTTATATCCCAGCTCATGTGCACCTTGGCTGAAGTGACAGGCATCACTTCTCTCTGTTATTGCAAAGCTGAGGCAGCACAGGTGCAATGACATCAGACCCCCAGAATCTTCTGTGTATCTCAGAGCTAAGCAGGGACAGCCCTGCCACACACAGTCCTGCTCTGCGCATCACTGACAGCACAACCTGCTTCTGAGGTCAGCTCTGAAAAACTCCCTGCAGCCATGTTCAACACAGCAGGCGTAAGTGCTGTTACAACTGTAACAAGATTTTAGGTGCTAAGACAAGAAACTTTGGTTTGGTCTGGTCTCTACTGCAGGTATGTTGGTGCATGGGCCACTTGGCACTGACAGAGGCTTGAGAGCTTCACCTGAGGCTACATTTTAAACCAAGCTCCTGACTGTACAAGGTAAGAACACACATCTAAAGTTACCTCTGACACAATCTCCCCTGCTTGACTCACACACAGCTGCTATCTGCCACTCATTCCTGTATTCTCAAACTGGCTCCATGCTGTGCATGATTGAATGGATGAAGGCCGAGGACAGCTATGTTAAGAGAGACAAATGATGAAAGCTACAAAGGAAAGCCAGATTGCCAACATTAACAACAAACATGTCTTTCTCGACCACAAGGTGACTACAAGGGGCAGATTAAAAGACACAGCCCCATGGGATTGACAAATCTGGTGGGCTATTACCAGAGATGAATTTTAGAAAACAGTTCAGAGAAATACAGTGTCTGAGAAAGGCAGGTGATAGGAAGAGATGTGAAGTACAGCACAGGGTAGGACAAGCAACCTGTCTTTGACAAGCTGAACTCAATCTGACAACAAAAGCATAAAAACAGATTATCAATATTCCTACAGACACATGCCGTAGGCTAGTCAGACTTCTCAAACTCTCAAGAACAGGCAAAGAGTTGGCCAGCGTAAGCGGACAGCTTGTGCACCCACTAGTTGTTAGCAGTGCCAGCCAAGGAGGCAATGGTGGCATTCCTTCTCATTTGTCCTCAAAGCACGTTTAGCAGAGGTGCCCAGGCACACAGCCCCCTGTTCTGGAACACTCCATGTTGCAGAGGATATTTCCCTCTTACGTGGTGTCCATCTCACACCTGCCTTTATTCTGCTTTCAGAACTTCCTCCTTGCACGCAGGAAGGATAGCCTGCCCCACAGTCCTCCCCACAGCCCTGTCCAACAGCTCTGCCTCTCCTCTTGCAGCAGCCACTGAGCTACTCAGGTTCTTTCAAGCATGTGAGCATGCTGCAAAGCAGAACACAACTCCGCTCCTCAGCGAAGGACTCAGTGCCTGGCCCGACAGAAAGCAGGCGGAAACCAGGTGACAACGAGAAGGATCAACTGTTGACCTCTAAGATTGTCCCAGGTTTGCTGTGCAATCCATCAGTGGGACAATTAACCACTGTACCAGCACTAGGGACCCAAAAATTATCAACTGAACCCAAGACCACCTCTGCAGCTCCAAAGGGGAGGCCACAGGGCCAGGAGAGGTATGAGGCCACATTATTATCCCCTGCATTCATATGCCCCAGACACTTTCACGCCTGCAAAAGGGTACAAGACTGCACAAATCCACAAGGTTACACAGCTCGCTTCCTTTGCACACAGTGATGACAAAACCTTTTTTATTAGGGAGGGCAAGGCCTAGAAAATAAGGAACTAGGAAGCTATTTGGAACAAAAATAAGCATACAGCCATTAAACATGGAGTCATACAGGAAGAAGTGTGAGATTTATGCTGATCACAGAATACAAGTCCCCTACAGCCCTCAGATCTGTATCAAGGATTGTAAACGGTGTTTGCAAAATATTTGCACCACTGAGTCACCAGAAGCAACAGGATTTTATTATTTTTAACAGTTAAGTATCACTAGCTGAAGGGGCACATAGACTCAGTGTACAAAAAGTTCACTACACACTGTTCCCAGTGCCAAGTAAAGCACCACATCTGCTCACACACATATGCACTCCTGCCACATCTACTGACATCGCTTCCCAGGAGACCAACCTCTGCTAAAAAATTGCCCATGGTTCACTTCAGAGAATACACTGCTGGAACAGAATCAGTGGTACTGGCAACAGAGAAGTAATGTCACACAAAAACTGGAGAAGGCTGCTCTCCACAGAAATTAATGGAGAATCAAAAGCATGGTGTGGTTCATGTGGGAAGGGTCACCTTGTCCAACCCCTCTGTTCCAGGAAGGACACCCAGAGGTGGTTGCCCAGGACCACATCTAGATGGCTTTTGGGTAACTCCAAGGATGAAGACTTCATCACTGCCTTGGGCAACCTGTGCTTGGGCCACCACCACACTGAGTAGAACGTCTGGGGTCCAGCCTCTGCTCCTATCCCTGGGCACCCCTGGGAGCGCTTGGCTCACCTCCAGACACCTCCCCACAGGTGTCACTGCCAGGGATCCCCGGAGTCAGCTCTGCTCCAAGCTGAGCAGCCACAGCTCCCTCAGCCTTACCCGAGCAGAGAAGCTGCAGCCCTGCAGCATCACAGGGTGCTCTGGGGGCTCTCCCTAGCTTGTCCCTGTCCATCATGTCCTGAAGAGCCAGCACCAGGCCCGGATCTACAGGGTGGCTTCACGCATGCCGGGACAATCCCCTCCCTCCTCTGGCAAGGCTTTGCCTAATGCAACCCAGGGCATCATCAGCCACCTTTGGGGCCAGGACACACTCACTCTTGTCAATGAGCCACAAAGGGACACAATCACACTGTGTCACATTTCTCATGAAGCAGTGGGTAGTATTTTTATATTTAAACGAACACTTAAGAGTTTTAAGTTGATGTGTTTGACCACATCCATTGCATGAAAGCAGAAAGTGGAAATAGGCAGAGCAGGAAAAACAAGAACAGATGAAGAAGTGTAAGATTAGTACCTGTCAATCATGGCTGCATGCAGGCTCCTAAGCAGAGACTTAGGAGCTTATTGGCACTTTATCTGGAAGAGTTCATGATACAAACAACTTCACCCCTAACAAAGTGTGTTGGGAGATCTAAACTCTGCACCCAAAACCAAGTTCCATGTTCTGGACCAGAGGAATGAAGGTCCCACTGACCATGCAAACCCCTGCTTGGGCTACATCATCTAACTGCAATGCAATGTCTATATGAAAAATATATAAATCTTCACATCACAGTGCAAGAATTATATGCAATCAGAAAAAAACAAGATTCACCGAAATGCTACAGACTGAGCTACTCTGGAAGAATCACCTACTCCCAGAAGACAGAGGTACACTAGAAAACAAGTCCTCAGAAATGTTACTGTGAAAATTATCTTTTTTTGTGAGCAGCTCTGCTTAACAGAAATGGAGATTGAACCAGTATAAATGCACATTCTAAAATGTGATTAGGGCCCACAAATTCAACTGTTCCATATTTCAAACTCCACATCTGTGATTATCACTGTTCCACAACATGCCAAAGGGACCTTGGGAGATTTAACCCATAGAAACGCTCACCTTTGGAAGCAGGAGCCAGAGCGCAAACACTGCTCAGCCCACACATTTCCAGGCCTAAACCACAAACCTGTCCAGGATGGGAGGGACCTCATGAGAGGGACCTCACCCTCTGCTCAGGCAGAGCCAGCCACCACAGACTGCCCAGGCTTGCCTTGCTTGTTTAAGTCATCTTTTCAGAACTGGCACAAAGGAGCTTTCTAAACTGCTGAGGTTCCCAAGGCCTTCAATCAAAGGGCCCCGAAAGGAGGAGACACCTGCAACTGCTGTGCTAGTATAAAAATGGGTGAATGAAGACCTGGATGACTATAATCCATATCTCCATAGCCAATGGGAAAATCACATAAAAGCAGAGAAAAAACAGAGCCAAGCAAAACTGAGGCAGCAGCGCCTTCAATGCAACACAGAAATAACAATGACCTCAGAAAATGGATGTTCCATAAACTGGAGCACTAAACTGAGACATTTAAACCTTTTAAGATATCGTGTTTGACTAAAAACAACAACCAGTTTAGATTATCTGATTAAACTGGTACACTGAGCAAGGGAGGTAAGTACATGGAGCAAGAACCAGCTTTTAAACCTTCTGCAAAACAAAATGAGTTTATTACTATCACAACATAGGAAGAAAATCTTTGCAGCAAGGCCACCAAGGTCACCAGTTCTTAAATCTGATCTTAAAATCTGATCTTAAAACCACACTACCCTCCCCAGATGGACACACTGAACACACGGTCAGATGGAGGCAGTTGGAACTTCCAACATGGACAGAACCCAGGAACCGCCATCACCCATGGCTGCTCCTCCTACCTTGAGCTCTGTGCTTACACAAAAACCCAGGGCAGGTCTCTGGAACTGTTTCTGCCATTCTAGTAATCACAAATAGCAGCTAGAGCATTGTAGCATTACAATTATGGCACTGTACCACTAAAATTAAAATCAAGTTCATGTTATTCAACCCAGTTTGTTCAACAGTTTCTTAAGAACAACCCAAATGAGAAGCATCTTCACTTGGAGACAGGTGTTTACACTGAAAGTCTCACAGAAAACACAGACCCATGCCAGACAAAGCCTTTAAAAAAAAGCCAGCCCCCCCTTCCCCCCCGAAAGTAGCCCAGATATCTGACCTCAGACTTTCTGAAACCTTCTGGACAAAACGTTCAATTCAAAACTATTTCCTTGCCCAGCTTCATTTCTAGAAGCACCTGTAGTCACAGACAAACCTTACAAATATCTGCCTTAGTTTTGCCAAGTTTCTATGGAACCAAGAAACTCTGGCTTGCTAGAGAATGTGCTTGACTTACACATAAAACTGTACAGCTAGAAAACCTAAACTACATCAATCCATGTTAAAGCTTCCTAAATCAATGCCAACATGTCATTTTTATGGCAGATTTTTCTATGTCTGATTACTTCAATTATCCATTATTTTCCCTTTAAAACCACCCCTGCCATAGCTGAAAAAATAAATAAAGCCAGGTCCAAGATGTCCTACTAACCTCTTATTTCTACATCACCTCAGATGTCTGTTAAGAATGTGTAATCCAGCATGACAAGTCTTTAAACATCTGGCAACAAAATCCAAGGGAGTGAAGTGATGACTAAAATAAGATTAGTTATGAAAGCATGTCACTCACAGCCTCATTAACTCAATGCTCAAGCAACACAGTAGCCTTACACCTTATATTTAGTGTTTTCAAACAGAAATCACTGTTCAAGATCTAAGGCTTGAATTCCCAAGCTCTCATATCAACAGTACCTCCTGATACAACAGACAAATTCACAAGGAACCATCCAGGAAAGCTCAGTATTCCAAGGCCATCTGCTGCTGTTCCAGAACAGGTGAGGTAACACAGCATCTCCTTATGACTGCAGAGTGCTGGCTCAGGCTTCTCCTGCCCTTCTAGAATGAGGGCCCTTGTTTCTGCTCACAGGAATTACTTGATTTTGGAGAAATGCCTGGCCAGCCTTAAGCCTTGCTGCCCTTAGTGTGGCCGAGCCCAGGCTCAGTCAGGTTCCCATTCTGTGGGCTTGCTCCTGGACCAGTCTGCTCGCTGCTGCTCTGCCATCCTGCCCAGCCTGCAGCCATGCTCAGGGACACCTGCCCCCCTCAGGACTCAAGTCCTGACTACATTACCATCCCCCTCAGCTACACCAGATCACAGATTAAGCTTTCCGGGAGCCTCTGCTCCGCTGGGGATGCAGAGTGGCACAGCACGTCCTCCTGCCAACACCTGGAAGGCACAGAACCCATTCCTGCCAACACAGAATCCTCCTGCCAACACCTGGAAGGCCCTTCCCCTTTCCACCACTCCAGCTGATGGTTGGTAGGTTCCCAACTCAGTAGAAACAAATTCTAACCATCGAGAACAACCCTGATGGCAAAAAATAAAATAAATAATTATTTAAAATGTAAACATGGTATTCTATGCAATACGGTTACAAATTGCAGCACTCAAATCCTTCTCTGGCCCCCACCAGCCCAACTCCCTCCTCATACGCACAGATCTCCCCAAAACCAGAGATCTGTCTGGGGAAACATCAACAGCCAAGCTTATTCAACCAAGGGACTCATTTGGGACAGGAGGGCTCTGGCCATCAGAAACACATTCACTGAAACATTAATCTTAAAACCAACACATCTAAGGAGTTCAAACTACAAGCAAGCAATTGGATAGCCAAGCACACAGTGGGGCTAGTCCAGGGCTGGGTCCCAGCCAAGGGCAGCAGAGCAGCAGCAGGGAGAGCCTAATGGACGCGGGAAGTTCAGCTGGGAAGAGCTCAGAACAAGGCATGGCTTGTTGACATGCAGGAGCTGGCATGCACAGGGCCTGTGGACTAGCACACGCTAAGAACATGGAGAGGGAGAAAACTAACAACCAGGAGACTTCACAAAGGGCAGTGCTCCCTCTCTGTAAGGCTCTGGCCAAGAGCACAAGGAACAGTTTGCATCCCAGCACAGAACACAAGCCCTCCAAGCAGGATGCACCTAAGCCAAACAGTTTTACACACAGCCTTATAGCAAGGGAACACTGCAAATAGATCAGTGTGTATGTTTGTGTGTTACAAATATAGATATACACACACATATATATATAAATATATATATACAGATACACACAGAGATAAAATCATGTACATGACATAAGTGGAGTCACATCACAGGAGCGGAGAAGTTTGCTCACCATTAGCAAATATCCTATGAAAGACTGTTGTAACAGAGCAGCCCGTGAGCGGGAAGTAAAACGAGATAAAGTCAATGAGTTGGTGAACAGCAAAGCACTTACATCCATAGAGACAGCTGGGTCAGAGTCAGGGCACACAGGGACAGGACTGAGCACTGGGTCCTGCCTCCAGCCACCTCTTCAAAAGCAATTTACCTAAGGAACATCAGGGTTTCTACCTGAGAATCAAACCACATAGGGGAGACAAAGGATCTCTGACCAAGCAGATTATGGCCGACTCTGAGACCAAGAAGCTGGAAATTCTGTTCTTCTGTGAGTGTCTTATAGTACCTTAGCCCCCCATCCCCCACCCCTTCAGTAGAAAATTCCCTTTCTCAACATCCCAGCAGCTTCTGGTCACCCATCTCAGGAGCAGAACCCACACTTACACACCTGGCCACATGATGCCACAGCAGAGCTAAGACCTAGTAAGAGTCCTGGCCCCATGGCCTGGAATTGAGGGCAGACTCTGAGCAGACACAATTAAATACAGACTGAGTCCAAGGTCAGGTGTGATGCAGGTACAAGAGACACATAGCCTGGACAGCAATGCCTGAAGGCATAAGTGGTAAATCTGCACTGCACTCCACAGAGCTTCCCCTGTGCTCCACCAAGGTCTCACTTAGCACATGCTGACACATTGTCATGTCTCAGGGGCACCAGAGGACACTGAGACCCTACAGCTTGAGGCCCCCCTTCTGCTGGGACACTCCAAGAGCTGCCCAAAAGGATTTTTAATTCAAACACATCACTTCTTTCCACCTGTGAATGGTTCATATACTGCCAGTGAGAATTCCAGGAAAAGCTCCTAACAATGCCAACACAAGCAGGCAGCAGCACCAGGCGCCCTGTCTGTACACGCTGTCCTCCCCACACTCAGAGCATCTGTAGACTGTCTCAGGAACACACCTGGCAGCACAGCCCCTTGTTAGACAGCACAGACAACCACTGTGTTGCATGTAGGTTCTGTGAAAGGTATACAGGGCACAACTTGGACTTCTCACAAGGAATGCTTTCATCTGACCACAGCTCCAAAAGCAGGTGAAACATTCCAGTCTCTGGGAACACCAGTGGCAAGTTTAAGAACTATTAGTGTCTTCCTATCCTCATCAAAAGTTCTCCAAAGTTCCCCACTCATTTGAAATTTATTCTCCTTAAATCTATTACATCTGCACTGTATGGCACGGGGAAAAAGAAAGTTAGTAAATTAATGGATTATGGTGGCTTTTGCACTTAAGCAGTATGCAAAATCCTTCCTCCTTTCCACCCCTGTTTCTTCCACAGCTGACCCTCAGCACACAGATTTACATACCAAACAGAGAAACAGTGCTAAGTCCAGCCAGTGAACATGCTCCCGCATCTGAGGGAGCAGTAAGGAGCAAAGGGCTGTTTCCACACCTGAACATGTGTCACAGGAAGCAGTATCAGACATTCCCAATGTGACACTACTCTCCTGGCACACCCTCCCCCAGCAGCCAGCAGGATGTCCTGCAGTGCACACCAGCAGCTCCCTTAGCCAGGTTTTTGCCCCACATTCAGCAAGTATTCTCTTTGCCAAAGCCACAGGGAGAGGAATTTGGGAGCAGCACCCAGCACAGTACTGGGGACAGAGACAGCACCAAAGCACAGATCATAGTGCACTGAATCCTTGTTTCCCATAAATCCACAGAAATTACTGCCCTGCTGCTTTTAAGTAAACACAGGGAAGTGCTCAGATACCAGCCAGTTGTACGGAACAAGGACAGAAAGCAGCAAACAAGAGCCTGGCACTGTCAGTGACCCGGAGCAACTGTCACTCCAGGGCCCAAATTCAAACCCAGCCCATCTGGCACTGCAAAAGCAGCAGTGCCAGGAAAAAAGGCTCAAGCTCCAATACAACCAGGAGTCCTGGGGATGTAACTTTGCCTTTTCTGGTTGGGTGGGCACTGTAGGAATAGGAATACATCCTGCAACACTGCCAACTCTAATTCCAGCCTTGCACTGGAGCCACAGCTTTCCCATCTGGAGGATTCCTCTTCTGACCATGAGTCCACTTGCACTCACTTCCTTTTTTATTTAGCAAAGGACCAGAATCTTCCAGATAAGTCACTTCACTTCCGAACATGAGGTGAGCCAGGCAGCCCGAAGCAGTGGAGCAGAGAAGTCTGCCCAGGAACAGCTGCACTTGAGCACTGCAGCTGCACAGT
Source organism: Lichenostomus cassidix (assembly GCF_008360975.1). NCBI lineage: Eukaryota > Metazoa > Chordata > Aves > Passeriformes > Meliphagidae > Lichenostomus > Lichenostomus cassidix. The sequence continues at coordinate 113,179,958 of NC_139483.1, read as the reverse complement.
CACACTCCAGCACATTCTACAGCTGTGACAACACAGACACCCACTACTCCTGGCATGAGCACACACATATGATTGCCATGTCCCTCCTGCTGCACCTGACAGAAGCAAAGCTTTCTGAACTGAAGGGAGCAAAGGTGTAAGTGTGCTGAGGCCACTATTTGTACCCCAACACCAGAAAAGCCACCTTCCTTCTGGACAGCCTCTGAATGGCACCACTGGAGTTGCATGCTCCAAAAACGGCAGCTCTGATGACCTGCAGGACCTCCCTCTGGTGAAAGCTGTGGCTCCAATGCCAGCTCCATGGATTTGGTTTTACAGGCAATGCTGTCTGCTCTGCAGAACAATGGCAGCTATATGATACTTTCAAACTAAACTTAAAAAAGAGGATTTCTTAGTACTCAAGTCATCCCATTAGTGGCCTGAATTAGAACTGAATGCCAGGGAGTTTGCCAGCAGACAGCTAACAGATGTACACACTCTTGGAAATCTCTCCCACCTGGACAAAGTCAGGAAAACACAATAAAGTGAACCCCATGATGACATCAGTCTGTGTGAAGAACAAATCCCCAGGCTTACAGGCAGGTCAGAAGCAGAGTGTTCTTTTGCCATGATCCTGACTCCCTGGTACAAGTACAAATCTGCTACAGAGAACACAGACCCCAGTTCTGGAACAAAGGGACAACACAGGAGTTCTTTGATGGGAAGAAAAGCCACAGGTCTGCAGCTGATGTAGAGGCTATTACTGGATGACAGGTGATGCAGAGCATCTTTCCCTGTACACTGCCACATCAAAGCAGAACTCACACAGACAACAGCTCCAGGAAAGCAAAGACTTACTCCTCAGATCGAGAATACTTGCAGAAGTTGAACAACAGGTAGCAAAGCTGTCCCTTGAAAGGTCATGTCAAGGGACATGTGCATCCTGACTGCAGACAGACTTTAGAGATATGGGAATAGCAAAGGTAGAAAAACCAGAGCACGCAAGGATGCACTGCACTGCCAGAAACATCACTGCTTACTTATGAAATAAACCATTTTGGCACAGGGTGGCTGCCCAAGCAGGGCGTGTCTGTGCCAACCAGGCCCAGGGCAGCTCGGGAGCCTGAAGCCAAGCCCACGAGAGGGATGCTGGATGAGGATGGCAGGACAAGCCACTTGCTGCAGTCAGAGTCTGTCCACTTTATTACAAATGTGGGCTGCTACAAACAGCACTCGTGTGGCCTTCATGGACACAGCTCCCTAGGTAGCTCCAGAAGCTCCACAGCGCTGGGAGGAAAACTCTGTGTGTATTAATATGAAAACCTGTGGAGCAGATAAACCCACAGATAATGTGCCTACAAAACTTCAAAGTTTCAGCATCATTTCCTGTGTCAGCCCCTTCAGACAAAAAGAAGAGGCTGAAAGACAAACAGCACCCAGTATCAGTCCTTCCTGCACCTGACAAGGGTCAAATCACCAGTGAATTCTACTCCCAGCCTCTGGCACATCTGATGTAGAGGAGCATGTGTACACACATGCCTATCATTCCAGGGAACCTGAAAAGGAGTAGATCCCTTTTCCTGTTTGGGCAGTCTCTCTGATAGGCAGGGGCACCCCCCAGCAAGCATTACCTGACCCAATTTTGATCAGTCCGTTGTGTTGGATGAAGATGGTGTCACAGGTCAGGTTGCCGTGGATGATGGGGGGATCACAGGAGTGGAGGTAGCTGGAGATGCAGAACAGAGCACTGGTCAAGGCCTTGAAACCCTCCCTTCAACCCCTTCCCATGTCAAGCAACATCAGAAGAGAACAAGAAAGGAAAGGGCACATGCCAGGGATTTACAATAGCCAGAAGGTACAATTCAGTGACTGTACATTAGCCTCTAGTTAGGAGAGAACCAGAAATAAATAGGAATTGTCTCTAACAATCAAACTCCAGAACATGAGGGAAAAAGAGAAAGCTTTCTCTGATCAGTTCCCAAGAAACTCAGGGTACCAGAGGCAAAGACGCAATTTCATTCACCCCAGTACTGCTCAGTGGCTTCTAAAAGGGTTACAGTTTTATACCAAAAACATCAGAGCCTTATTCTGTCCCTATTCAAAGGGGACCAAAGAGGCACTTAGTGCTATACACACACAACTGTGCCTGTTTCCCAGCAGATACAAACAAAGCTTTTTAGTGCTGAGTCCCAGGTACACTCTGTCTCACTCTGCCTGGGTTTATGTTATCAGCTAGCACAAATGAGGATGGTCAGCTCCCAGAAGCTTATTAGAACCCAAACTATTCACCAACAGCTGTAATTTAGCCAAATGGGCACCAGAGTTTTCTCTATAGAGTGCAAGCCATGTTCTGTCATACAGGCTATTGTTTCTCCAAGGCTCTAATTAGTTACTCACCAACTCTAGCTCAGGTGGAGAAGAGTTTTTAAAACCCAAAACACATTCTACTGTATAGCGCGATGATGGCCGCAGAAGATCTGCATCATCAAGAAATGTACACACACATCTAACAACACCATGTCTCAATATGCATGAATCCACTGCCTGCAACAAGGCTACAGCTTGCTAACACTATGGAAGCTTTTCTCAGTCCTCTCACACAGAACTTGATTTCCCTGTCATCTCTGCAACATCCTCCTGACCATGGTGAAACCTTAGTTACAAAGCTGGATACTCTGGAGAGCTCCCTGATAACTCAACTGCCATGCTCACTGCCACACAAGTCACAATTGTTGAAATCCCTAGGTAAGTACCCCACGTACCTGAGAGCAGAGAGGATCTGGGTACACCAGCGCTTCCATGCCTGCAGACACAAGAGGGAAAGGATAAAAAAAACATCCACAAGAAGCTAATCTGTAGTTCTGTGATTCACAGCCCACAGGTAGGAAGGAATACATGCTCCAGGTTTTACTCAGTGCAGATGTAAAGAATCAGTACTCTTATGGTCAGCTTGTTTCTACATGTTCCCATGGGTCCAGAAACACACCTGTCCTCCTCAGTCCGCCCATACACAGACACCTTCCCCCTTTCCTGTGAGGGCCCATGGAGAGAGACATGCCTCTCACACCCCACCTAAGAAGCTGCAGAGCTGCTGGCAGTAAAGCACCCCGCACAGAACTGCTGTCCCAGAGAACCTGCAGCTGAACTAGGTTAAAGGGACACAGCTGAAGACAGGTTAAAGGGACACAGGGGAAGTGCAGCCACGTGTTATCACCAGGTTCTCACTGGGATCCTCTGCTGAAAGAGCGTTCCAGGGGCTGATGGTTCTAAGGAAATAAGGTCATATAGGAAAAAAGTTACCTTTTCATTCATAGTTTTGTGGTTTTTCTTTGTTTTCTTCAGGAATTGTTTCAAGCTCCCTGAAGACATGTACTCAGTGATGAAGATCACCTGTGGGGCAGTATGACACATTACCCTCTACCTTGCTGATTACCTAACACCACACAATGACAACCCAACAACCTGATGGTCACACTTACCCTGGCCTTGTTCTCCTTCACATCAGCCCAGTATTTGTGGAACTTCACAATGTTGAGATGATCCAGCTGAATTAAGTTGTCAAACACTGCTTTAACTTTTTCCTTAACATCAGAAAGACAAAGACATGTCACATCAGAGACCATACCAACCTATATTCTTCTTTCTTCTTGGGTCTTGATCCCCTCAAACACCACCATACGTGTCAAGCTCCTGTGCCAAGAACAGACAGTACCCCATTTCCTTCTGCACTGCATCTCAGCGGAGCACAGTTTGATTGCCAAGTCTAAGTGAACACAAGAGCTCATGGAAATGGCACAGCAACAGTTTTCCAGCACATTTCCTCTACAGGCTAGGCTTAAGCTGAATTTGCTACATTTGGACAGCGGAGGACTCCAAACCCAGCCAATTATCCACACAAAAGGTCCCCAGTATCCATAATCCCACCCTGGGCAAGGTATGTTTCTCACATCCTGCTGGGAAACACATCAACTTACTTCCTGAAGCTTAAAGTTCTTCCGCTCAGAAAACTGAACTTCATTCCAAACAACTTCCACACCTTCCTCTGTATCCATGGCCAGGTAGGCACTGTCAATCCCCGGGACATTGCGCTGGTTCACCTGGAGGGAAGGGTGGAGAGAGTTGTGAGCTCTAAGCCAGCAAGACCAGATCACTGCCATGCAGCACTCATTGGAGAATTATGAACTCTGCTCATTAACTTTTAATTAAATGAGAATTCCAGGACAGGATTTGCACATGTATCTTGCAGCAGGGCATACCCAAAACATGAGTCACTGTAAGCCATGTGAGCACCAAGTCCTGATCATACTGGTGGGAAAACCTCTTGGGCACAAACACTGCATTGTAGCAAAGCTGCCTTCTGCCAACAATACTTTAGATTTTCATGTTTTAGGACACCTGTAGTTCATTCCACAACAAAAAAAACATTCCACCCACACAAAACGGATACAGAAATATCTGAAGAATTTCATGGAGGAATCTTCTGAAAGGTGATGACACCCAAAACTCAATCAAAGCAGAGAGTAAAAGGGGAAAGCTGCAGGTTCAGAGGTGGGAACCAACAACACAAGGGAAACTACTACAGTAATTCCTTTAATTATTAATTGTAAACGCTGACCCAGCACAAGTACATCCACATTGAGTATTAAAGACACAAATGAGCACTCAAAAGCAGCAAGGTAAGGGGAGAGGATTGACAGTTTAGAGCCCAGCACAAGAATGACAAAGGCTGTGGGAAGACATAAGGCTGAAAGACCTGCAGAGATCAGAGGTGAACCACACTCCCAGCAACAAAGTTTTCCATAACATGGTTTTTCTTCAGATATGCAGCAGCATTCAAAGACGGGCTCTTTCACTCGACATCCATGGCATTTACTGTAATGCCTTTGGCAGGCAATTTCACAGGCACAGAGCAGTCACGGTCATGGTAACATCCCACTGCACCAGGCAATGTGAAGTGATAGAACTGGATTCAAAGCACTTAGAGAGGACAAAAAGGTAGAATTCACCTTTTGATTGCCAACCAACAACCATTCCTATTCCTATCCACTGACCACACACCAAGAATCACTTCATACAATCATAGAATATCCAGGGTTGGAAGAGACTCACAAGGATCACTGAAGTCCAGCTTCTGGCCCTGCACAGGAAAATCCCAAGAATCCCACCGTATGTCTGAGGGCATTGTCCAAACACTCCTGAACTCAGACAGAGTTGGTGTTGATTACCAGACTTGGCAGATTTCAGCTGATCTAATTTCCCCCCTGAGGTTAACACTTAACACAGATTTGCCTGGCAAATCCAGACTCATCTTCCACTTCTATCACCTCCAAACCTGGCTATATCACAGCTCCTCCTTCTCATATTGTGTCACCTTCTCTTCCAATACTAGGAACCCCATCAGCATCCTATTGCTGGAACTTCTTACCATATATAAGAGCTCCCTCGAAAATCTCTTCTCCCTTGGCAGCCACTTTTGCATGATCAAATGTACCCGATTTCATCATTCCAGCTGAACTACTCTATCCCATTCTACTCCTTCAGTAGTCTCACAACACTAAGTGACAAGCCACCAATACAAGTGGGAGTCTTTATGATCTCCCAAGGGAATCTGAATGGCCCGATGACATTCAATACCCTGACACTGCAGGGGACATGCTGCAGTGACAAATGATGCCAAGCACAGTACAACCAGAGTGATACGGACTTCTCCAGCAACTGATCAGTAAATGACTGTGACACAATCAGCTGCAAGGCACGGCACAGACATGAATAAGGAATACAGGCCATAATTACATAAGGAGACCCTGAGCTACAGAGGATAACTATTGAAAACAATCACAGGAGGTAACAGCCAAGCCATGAACAACCCCTTCCACTCCCTTCCACTTGAGCCACCTGCATAACTGAGGGGTGAAAGGACTGAGATTTGGTTTAAGAAGACATTCACATTGATCTGAAAACCTTGATTTTATACACACCCACACACTGATAGCAACAGACCAGGCCTGTTGTATTTCATTATTAAAGAAAACTTAAGGAATAAAAATAATCAAGGATAGAACATTTATTCCTTCAAAATTTAGAATAAGCAGTATCTTAGAGATCACAGCAGCATAAAATCACCCAGTTCAATTACTAAGGCTGAATGGCAAAAGGTTTTAACTTCAGGAAAGTTTAAAGAAGCAGAAAGGCAGGTGTGTGTGAGTAGTGCAGGGACAAGGTAACAGCCACCACACCAACACCCAGCACCACTGCATCCCTTTGAATTGCTGCCTATTCACAGAAACACTAAGGTTGGAAAAGACATCTAAATCACAGAGGCCAACAGTTAAAGGCTCTCTTTACTAAAAGACCTCCAGCTTTACTGGATTAAGTAGCAGCTGGGGCTGCGGACCTGTCACATCTCCCACTTCTGGCCAAGCTCTCCAAGCGTAAATGATTTCCATGACTCATAGGCAATACTCCAGAGCACCAGATATGACTCAAGACACCAAATCCAGCTGATGTCACTGACGGAAATTCTGTTTCTCAGGAGATTCGACAGCTTGGGGAGAAGAGTTAAAGGGGAAAAATGCAGACAGGCAACTGAAAGGCAACAGCAGATTGCTCCTGGGTTCAGCTTGCCAAATCCCTATTCCACATCCCTCTCCATGCTTGGTAAAGCAGAATCCTAAGCCCTCATGAAAGCATGGAGATAATGTATTACTCTGGTGTTTGTCCCAGACAGCCCACAGACTAGAGAGCTTTTACACTCCAAGGGAGGAAGTGACCTGAGCCCAGCTTAGCTTGAATTTCTGCAGTACAGCAGAGGAAGCAGCTCCACACTACAGAAGTACCAACACAGCTCTGAGTCTGTGTAAGCAGGAGGCAAGAAAATGAAACAAGAATTTCAAGTGAATTTAATTACCTAAAGGAGTACGGGTGGAGCATCACAACTGCTCTAAAGGAAAAAAGCTTGGAAGTTTGAAAGTTAAATTTCCCTTTGGAAGGTTATTCCATTATCTAATGCGTACTTTTTCTATCTGTGTATCTATTACTGAAAGAACACAGACTTTTGGAGAGACATTCTGTAGTTCACATGATCTTTCAATTAAACAAAAAATAAGTACAGCCTAAATCACAAGTGACAGTGATGACTTATGATCTAGGAAAAAAGGTATAAAAATGGAAAAAAGTCCACAATAACTAGAATATCAACACAGAATGGACCTGCACACTGAAAAAGAGCTGGGGGAGTGGCAGCACACCAGGCCAGACCCTCACAAGAAGCCCCAGGTCTGGTTCCGAGAAGCATGAATTTGTTAAGCAGTTTCCCTGGCCACTTGTTTAGGCCAGAGAAAGGGATCAAATCTGCCCAACCACCTAGCAAACGCTCAGGACTAGAGATAAGAGAACCCCCAAGCCAGCAGCTGGGTCATGAGGAGCTCAGCTTCTCCTTGAGCTGTGGGGAAACAAAAAGCAGCAAATTTATCAACAGAAACTGAACAAAAAGGGTTCGCTGGGATCTGAGGCTAATCCAGAATGTAACACAATAAAGAATTCCAGGTCCACTGCAGGCAAAGCGAATAGAAATCCAACAAAGCAAAGATGCAATCCTACTTCATGTTTTAATTAAACTGACACATTGGCCTTGGCAACTACAGTCATGGTAAAAAATGCTTGAAAGACTTTAATTCAACAAGAAAATTAAAATAACCAACGTAACTTAACAATGGCAAGGAAACTGTAAGGAAAAGACAATCTGACCATCAGGAATATAATAACTGGCTCTTCCAGACATGCTGCAACAAGTAACAAGATCAAATGCATCAGCAAGAAGTCAGTTAACCCAGTAAGACACATCTGGACCGTGTAAAGGCAGGGCTAAAAGTCCTCCATGTGTGGAAGTTCTCCCACACGTGTAACTTCACTGCACCAGGAGATGCCATGCTGAGATCCAAGCCAAAGGCTGACACATCCTTTAGGCACAGACAGTGTGTGTTCCTGTCACCTCCTGTGGGTCCTGCTCCATGCTGACCTGCACAGCTGAGCCCCACTGGGATCCAGGACACCCTGCCCGGAGCCCAGGCCCCTCCTGCCAGCCAAAGCTGCATCTGCTCTGAAGGAAAGAGACAGGTTTTGAACCACAGCACAGTGTCACACCACCATTCCACAGGCTGTCACACAGTGGCCATCCAGGCTCTCCAAAAGCACTCTGACAGTTCTGAGTAAACAACACACTGCAGGACAGACCTAACTACAACTTCCCACCAGGTTACTCCCCAGGCATCTGATCAGCAGTTTACAAAAAGACAAAAGTATGACAGGAGTCAAGGTGCTTTGAACAGAAGCAGCACTTCTCTGGATACAGTCAGTGAGATTGGAAAAGCCCTCTCAGATCAAGTCCAGCTGCTCCCCCAGCACTACCAAGGCCACCACTTAGCCATGTCACAAAGTGCCACATCCACATGGCTTTTAAATTCATTCAGGCATGGGGACTGCATCCCTGTCCTGGCCAGCCTGTGCCAAGGCTGGACAAATCTTTCAGGGAAGGAATTTTCCCTAATATGCAACCTGAACTTCCCCTGGCACAGCCTGAGGCCATTTCCACTTGTCCTGTCCTTAGTTCCCTGGGAGAAGAGCCCAACCCTCACCTGGCTTCACCCTCCTGTCAGGGAGCTGTGGAGAGCCAGAAGGTCCCCCCCCCCGAGCCTCCTTTCCTCCAGGCCAAGCCCCTCCAGCTCTCTCAGCCACCCCTGGGGCTCCAGGCCCTTTCCCAGCTCTGTTCCCTTCCCCGACACACTCCAGCCCCTCAGTATCTCTCTTGTTGGGACGGGCCCAGAACTGACCCCAGGATTTGAGGGGTGGCCCCACCAGTGTCATGTATCCCACACGGAGACAGGCATCATTCCATCTATTTAATGGACACCAGAAATGAATACAAATTGCCTAATGGAAGAGCAAAGGGACAAGTGCTCAGTTTCACTTTTTTTTTCAAAAAAAAACAGGCAGTCCAATGGAGTCCAGGAGCTCAATCATACTGAGCTGGTCTGTGGAAGGAGGAAGAGGTAATGATTCTTCATCCCTAACTCCCAAAGAAAAACAGAAACAGCATAGCAAAATAAATAAGGGAGTGTGGAAGAAAACCCACTATCTATAAATAAGCCCATTCAGGCAGAAGTTCATCAGGAAGGTTCTGGTAACTGCACCTGGGGCAGTAAGTTCAGGTGAGTGCCAGCAGTGTGAAACTCCAAGGAGAGAGGGAAAACCAGACAGGATAAACTCCAGGTGAGCTACTACCAGTCTGCTACAGCCCATCCTGCTCTTCTGTGATACTTTCACTTAGCCAAGAGATCTTCAAATCACTGCAGGTAAATTAATAACATCAATCATAGGAGGCGTTGAAAGATCAGTACACTGAACAGAAAATGCCATAAAAATTGGTATACTATGGAAGTACCAGTCTTGGAAACAACCCCCTGAGGCCACATAAAACACTAAAAGAAAGTTATTATTTCATGTTTTCTGATAATACTGGAGAAATCTGGCAATGAAGTGAGAAAGCATCATCTTTCAAAGAGGATGATGAGGAAGCACTTGATTTTGACACACATATATATAAACTGCAAAGCTGACTGCCATAAGATGTCAGAAATAAAAATGGCTGCAAGGTGAGATTATGGGGAATTTTGAGATGGAATAAGAGTATTTCAGCACACTATACATGGAATGTTTGAGGAAGTTCCAAAAGTGTGGAAAAAGAATGATCAAGACAAGCCCTGAGCCTGGCCACTATCACCTGCACTGTCTTTTTGTTAAACTATTTTTCAAACTATTTCCTGTGCCAATGTGCTTCTCAACCTCTGTGTATGAACACACATCTGCAAGCAAACTTCACCCCAGACTAGCCAGAAAGGTGGGACAAGTCTTGGGAAAGGATTTTGCAGAGACAGAGGGCCTGGCACACGGGTACTAGAAACCTGAAATGGGCTTTTTCCTGAGCACTGAGAAATAGAAACAGGATACAGCTATTCCTGTCATCCATGTTACCATGAGGTGCTTGAAAATCACCATGCTCCCATGGCTAACCTATGTCTGGCTGTACCTCTGTCTATCAGGATTTGCCTTGCAGCCTTCCTCCAGGCAGGACCTGGAGTCAGAGCCAGCACGTGGCCTCTCCCCTCTGCTGGCCCAGCAGGAAGCCTCTTCCCAAGCCTAAGCTCCATCAAACCTGTGGCAGCTGCCAGGATACCATGATCACGGCCTAGGCTTCCCAAGGCAGAAGGCTGACAAGGGAAGGCTTTGATGCTGCTGCATAGACAACAGTATTTTTAGAACAGCTCTGTATGGAACGTAGAAAGAACTCCATCCCTTGGTCACAGGCAGATGGATTGTGACCAGCACCTCCAGCCTCCCAGGAGACCTAGGAGAACAGCAGTCAGCCACCCCTGCTCCTGCCTCTGCTGCAAGAAGTGAGTGCCAGCTGTCCGTCACAGTCTGTGAGCAAGGACAGAACGGGGCTGTGACAAAGGCTCAGTTCCCTGTGCATCCTGAAGTGCCCCTCAGCTCATTCTGGCACATCACAAGGGTTCATTTTTTCCAGGAAGCCCCCACATGAGCCAATAAAAATATTGAAAGGTTTCACATACTCTCTTCTTCTTAGTATCTTCCCTGTTGTCAAAGAACACCATAAAAACTACAGTATGGCATTTTCCACCAACTGGAAAAAAAACCCAGATCCATTGTCAAAGCCTATCAGGGAGCTGGCAGCCCTCTGAGCACCAGCTTCCTTGGAGGACTGGTGCTTATCTTTTACTACTGTAGCAAGTTTCTTTCCAGTCACAACAGAGGCTGAGGAGATCAGGCTCCAGCATCCCAGAATCCAAACACTCAGTCTGCTTTCACTCCAAGAACCCTGCACTTTTTCTCCTTGAAGGAATGTAAATCCAGAGGTACAAAAGTTACCAACTGCCTCTGGATGAAAAATGATTCAAGTAACTGAGACTCTCCCTAGAAGTGAGAAGACAACAAAGAGATAAAGATGCAGCAGACCGAATGTTTCATGTCCTGTCTCTATGAGTTCAGTTCCTCATGAACCACAGCTCCTTTCTTAACATTGGACAGTTCTCACATAGATCAAGAGCATCTGTAATCCTGAGCCCTGAAATACAACTGTAATATCCAGCCATCATCAGCTGGGAAGTGCCAATCCAAATGACAGCCAGATCTTGCATAGAAAAAAGAGAATTAAACTAATGGCAAGGTGCTGCCTAAATTAATTTTCTGAACTTCCAGCAACAGTATCCAATGAAGAACAGCAAGACTGCACTCGCATGCACAGGTGCATACTGTCTCAAACTCTGCTCCTGACCTGACACCCACACGGAACTCCATCCATCACCCTGTTGTAGTCTGCACACCACTGTAAGGGAAGCTGTGAAGGGCTGTAGCTTTCACCTAGCTACCTGACAGTGAAAAATCCCAGAGACAGAAAAACAAGAATTATTCAACATGGCAACCACTGCATGCACAGCCACACTGACACACGAGGTGTGTGCCCAGAGATAAGGGAGAAACTAACCCCTTGATCTCAGCAGCCACTGAAGTGGGGCAGAACACAGAAAGTGCAGCAGGGGAAAGTCCAGCAGCTGAGTTGCAAACAAGTTAGTAACACATCAGCCACAGAACAACAATCAGCCACAAGGTTACTGATGGCTATCAGGAACTGAAATGTCACCTTCAGCTACCCCAAAAATCCCCCTCTACACTTCAGAATCCATGGGACAGAGACAAAACCCCTGTGCCTGCCCTTGGCACAAGACAGCATGATCAGCACTGGGATGGGTTTCCAGTCGACGGACAGGACACGAGCAGTGCTGCAAGAACAGCACAATGTTCTCCCACTGCTCTTGAGCAGCCTGGCATATTTCCTGGGAAAGGGCAAAGGCATTTAAGCAGAGACCAGTGCTCATTCTCCCGCTTTCTCCCTTTTCTGCCCTAAGTGCCAGGCTTCACACTCTCACAGACTGTCCTGCACCAGAGAGCACAGCAGCACTTGATGAGAGCAGCACCACCCCAGGCTGTACCTCCTGAGGAGCCTACGGAAGAGGCAGCGAGGCCCACTGAGGCCTGTTAGGCCTTTGCCCTCTTCACCATGACAGACATGCTCACACACACCCCCAAAAGGGAAGCTGCTTGTGCCCACACTGACAGCACAATACAGATTCCCTCTTACTAAAGCATACTACAAAGATGTCAACAAAGTACTTTCTTATGAAGTCCTGTCTTACAGAGTCACACAGTGGTTTCCTCCCCAGAAAAGGTACAGAAAGAAACCTGGCCAATAGACAGCTATCACACATGGCAAACCAAATGACAACCCCATCTAGAAGAGGTTGAGCCTCTTCTACTCACATGAGCTTGCCAAGCCAAACATCGTAACGCTAGGCTGAAAACAAAGATTCTGCTGCAGAAGAGCATAACTTTTCCTACAGTTATGTTATGTGTCATCCATGTAGCTCCCAGAGACAGCAGGCACGAAGCTCTCCATTTCAGGTTCACCACTAGACAGCTTCAGGAGGCTAAACCTGACCTGCTAATGTGGTGCTGCAATCCAGCTCCATTAGGAAGTTTCTATTCCTAGGAGGCACAGCAGATAATTCTCAAGATACTTGGACAACCCAAGAAAAGTAAGTTATGCATGCATGCTGCCTGCAAGAAGGAAATGGAGTGTTACAGCAGGACAGCAGAAACAGAGGGGCTGGTTTGTCAGGATGAGCAGTCAGAAGGGAGCCAGGCACGCACAGGCTGGGAGACACCATTAGCCCTGCAACTGCCCTGCCCTCATGCTGTGGGGCCTTGCCCTGTGCCTCAGCAATGGGACAAGATACCCTGTTAAAGCCTCACCTGTGTGCTGGTCAGGTGAGCAACCAGGGACGTGGGCACAATTCCAGAGCCAGATTCAGCTCTGGGAGGAAAGCAGCACAGTCCACAACACCACAGGAACCACAGGTACTGTTCCATGTTCCACAAAAAAAATAGAATTTGGGGGAACATAAGCATTTTCTATCTTGTTAAAATGGATTCTTGGTTAAAAATGTCACAGAAGCATTTAATTTTAATAAAACTACTCTGAACTTTCACTGGAATTACACACTTCGCACTGCAGAAGTTCCCTGTTTCTAGGAAGAATTACAATCAATGAACTCAACACTCAGTCCTTTTTTACGTCTGAAGTTAAAGCAGAAATAGAATGCAGAACACAGAACAGTCAGCTGGAAGGGATCTCCACGGGCTCCCTAGTTCCACTGCTTGACCCCCTTAGAGCTGGCCCATGTCACAGCATGTTATTACGGGCATTGTCCAAACGCCTCAAACATGGACAGCCCTGGGGCACCAACTTCCTCTCCGGGAAGCCTGGGACAGGCATGACGTTCTCAGCAAGGAAATGTCCAGTCTGAGCCTCCCCCGATGCAGCTTGGAGCTGTTCCCTGGTGTCCTGGCCCGGGATCCCAGGGAGAAGACCTACAGTGGGACCGTCCCCTCTCATGACCATCTGGTTCTGCTGTGTGTAAAAGCCCCAGGATGGGGTTCGTTGCCCTCCCCGCTGGTCCCCACCTGGAGGGGGTTTGCCCTCTCGATGCCACGGCACAAGCTCGCTCCGGCTGACATGCTGCCGACCAGCACCAGGGTCCCTTTCTGCAGGACTGTGCTCCGCCTGCTCCTCTCCCCGTTCAGACTTGTACCCACTACCATTTCCCCTTGTGAACCAATGTATTTTCAGGTTCATTAGAGGATACAGTTCAGCCCAGGCGGCTGACGCTAAAATATGACCATGTCTTGCCTTCAGCAGCTACTGTTTGGCGGCTTGGCCAGGACGGCGTTTCCCAGGGCCCTTCCCGGGTCCCTTCGCCGATCCCGACACAGCCCAGAGGGTGTGGCCGCCTCGGGGCGTAGCCAGAAAGGGCCACAGCCAATGGGAGCCGCCGCCGGTGATGTAACGCTCCTCACCGCCGGCCATTGGTTGGCGATGCCGACCAGCAGGCTCCGCCCTGGACGTCAGGCCCCGCCCCGCGGTGCCCCGGGACCGACCCTGGTTCTTGTCCCGGTCCCGGACGGGACGCGGGGCGCTAAGGAGGGCCTGAGGCTACTTCCCCCGACTCGGGAGCAGGCGGCCAAGGCGTGCGGGGACGACACGGCCAGCTCAGGCCGTCCTGCCGCCCAACGACCGTGCCGGGACCAGGACCGACGCCGCGAGCGCCGCCCCGCCGAAATCTGCTCGTTTCGGTAAATAGGCACCGACATCCCCGGCTCACAGCCAGCCCACTCCTCCTTGCTCACGGGCCCTCTCTGCACTGGCTGCACAGCCCCACCGCCGCTGCAGCGAGTTCATCACAAACAGTCCATGGATGGTAAAACAATTTTTTTTTTTTTTTTTTTTTTTTTAATGCAAGGCCATTACATTTCAACTCGCACACCCGACCACGGCACTCAGAGCAAGCAGACAAAAACGTCACACCCAGGAAGTACCAGAGCACAGGCAGAACATACTGTCTCACTCCACAATCATGTGTACCCATTCCCCTCCAGATTATGTCTCATTGCTTCCATGGTGCCACCTAATCCAACATCCAGGAGATACTGCTATTATAAAAGATCGGGATTGCCTCACCGGGGAAAGGTCGGCAAATCCTTATTCAACAGAGTAACACCACCTCTCTGTGAGAGGTAGCAAGAAAGAGTCTATTCACACACTGCACTGACAAGAACCAGTGTGGACTGAGCTGCCATACCTCCCCAGGAAAAGGGGTGCCCTGCTCTGGGATGCTCAGAAAGTAAAGCCATTATTCCAAATAAATTTCATGTTAGGACATCTGCAGTGGGAGAGTTTATTCCGGAGCGCAGCTCAGCCCAAATGCTTAAGACAGCAAAGAGAGTCTGATGCCATGCAGTTCAGGGAACAAAAGCCTCTCAACAGGCTCAGGGCTAATTGAACAACAAATTCACGTGTGAAATCCAGAGACACACCAAGATTTCACTACAGGGTCACAGCTGCAGCTGAGGCCACTCCCAGTCAGACACCAGTCCGTGCAGCCTTGATGGGCGAAGGCTTCAGCAACAGCAGCCCTGAGCTCACACAGATCACTCAATAATTCTGTGGCCCCAATGCACATCCTTCAATCCGTGGGGGTAGGCAGCCTGAAGCCGTAAGACAATCACTTAGCCACAACAAAATTTCAATTAATTTCTCTTGTGTGGGCCTTAATTTGTCTGCAGAGGGGAAACTGAAATCCAAAGAAAACACTAGAGCTTCCCAAATCTTACTTGTCATGTAAGAAAATACAGAAAACCCTGAGAGGAAATTTCTCTTTCTGTATCAAAATGATTAGTACTGAATAAAACACATTGAAAAGACGACACAAACAAACTAGCTTTGTTCTCCGGCGTGTGCCAGTTCAGCGCAGAGCAAAACATAAAGCACTTCAGGTACAGAATATATTGTGAAGGACAGAACCAGAGCTTCATAATTTTTTTAAAAAACAGGAAAAAATAAACAGATTTATTTAAAAATGTTAAAGCTACATTTGTAACCAACCTGCAGAGCCTCACCAGTAAAGGCACATTCTAATCACACCATGCCAGGGTTTGGCTCACATTGAACCAAACCATGACAGCTCTCAGCAAGCAAAGGTGAAAAACTGTGGGGAATCCCTGACCTTACTTTGACCTCCAAATTTACATTAGAATAAATCGTCTCTCTCATCACTACTGGGGTTTGCACTGCCCTTTCTGCAGTGGTAGACAAAGCAGACAAACCCCTATGTTCAGCCCTGACTCAACTGAGAAAAGCCCCATCAGCATTTGTGCCGCAGCGCTGAAGCAAGCACGTTGTCTGTCTGTCAGCACCTGCCAGGGCTGCACAGCCTGCCCAGCTAGGGCAGGGGCACTGTGCCAGCACAGCGTAGAACCCAGTTTGTGCAAGCAGCCCCCAGGAAGCAAAACAGAGCCCAGCAATAAACGGAAAAAGGGATACATCCCAAACAATACGATCTAATCTCCTTGTGCCTTCACAAAGCACACTGCCAAGCAGACACACTGAGCTGTGGGTGCAGGTAGGACAGGCCAAGAAACAAGCATGTGTAAAATGACTGTGCTTTATCCTGATTGCAAACGCCAAAGCAAAGCAAAAGCAAGGATTCAAAAGCTGAGCTTGGGTCATTGGCCCAAGTAACCGGCCACCCCGGCAGCAGGTACTATTTACACTCCCCAGCAATGAACACCAAGAAATATCCAGTCATTGCTCTTCACCATTCCCAGAGCGAAAGATCTACGAAATGCGACGCACACCGGGTGTGCCGGAGCCACTCCCTACTCCACAGCAGCAACAGCTAACCGTGACACCAGCCTGCGGCAAAGGAAGACATCACCGGCTGTGCTCCAGCCGAGACGCTCCGGGCCCGAGGAATGGCTGCCCCGCGGCTGGCGAAGGACCACCCATCTCCCTGCTTCCCGGGAGCGTGACGGACCTCCACTCTAGGGCCCGGCTGTCCCGAGGACAGGTGGCAGGAGGACCCAGAGGAGCGGAACAAGCGGCCGCCTGGGCCCCGCCCGGGCTCCCCCGCTGTCCAGTCCCGGGAACCGATCCCCGGTACTGACCTCTTCGCGCCGCTTCTGCCAGCGGCCACACGGCGACTCCTCCAGGATCTCGGACTCGTCCTCACTCTCCTCCTCCTCCTCCTCTGGGGGCGCCGCGGAAGTCACCGGCGCAGACACCGAGGTCATCCCCGGGCTAGACGAAGCGGGCTCCGGCTTGGGGTCGGAGCCGCTGCTGGGCACCTGCTTGGACTCGCCCTCCGACATGCTGCGGTCGCACACTCTGCGGGAGAGGAGCGGTCCGTGAGGCACAGCGGGACGCCAGGCCGGGCCGGGCCGGGCCGGGCCGGGCCAGGCCCGCCGGGCCGGACCGGGCCGCGCCCGCCGGGTCTGTCAGCCAGGAACGGGCCCCGGGCCTGCCAGCGGTGCCCAACCTAGCCGGTCCAGGGGGCGGCGGAGAGCGAGGGGCGGAGGCCTCGCACTTACCGGGCCCGCAGCAGCTCCCGGTCCCGAGCACGTCCCCGCCGCAACCGCCGCGCTGCGTAACGCGCCGTGCGGGGTGGGGCCTCTGCCGCAGCCAATCAGCGCCGCGAGCGGCGCGTCAGCGCCCGCCAATGGCCGAAGGGCGGGACTCCGAGATGCGTCACACGACAGGGGGCGCCCTGCGCGAAGGGCCGTGAAAGATCGTGAAGGCGACGGGGCAGCGTCGTTCAATACCCAATGAAAGTGCGAGGAGGGGCCGCCAAAGTCGCTGATTGGTCGGTGGGCGTGACTGAGCATATATAATATGCTGGGTGCGCGAGGTTCCCTCATATAGAGGGCCGGGGGATACCACAGGTAGCTGTGAGCGCGCGCAGCTTTAGCTGTGCGAGTGGCTGCCAGCGGCACCGACCGACGGTAGCATTGCCGGGCCTGAGTCTGCTGTTCTCCCGGAGGAGCCTCAGGGCAGGTCGAAGCCCCCGGTGGGCCGTGTGGGTAGTCCTAGGGCGGAGCGGGCCGCGGTGCCGCTCTGGCCGTGCCTCTATGGTCGGCGCTTCCGGCCGCCGCGCTTCCGGCCGCGCGACTTCCGGTCGCCGCCCGCCGGTGAGAGGTCCCACCGCCCCCGCACTCCGCCCGCGCCCCCCGGTCCGGTCCGGTTGCCGCCGACCGAGGGCGCCGCGGCCGCAATGGGCGCCTACTTGTCGCAGCCCAACACGGTGAAGAGCTCCGGGGACGGCGCCGGGCTCGGGCCGCGCCCGCTGCACTTCGGATTCAGCGCCATGCAGGGATGGCGTGTCTCTATGGAGGTGAGAGAGTGAGGCGCTGGGGGCTGGCGGGACGGCGGCAATTCGGCGCCGACAGGCTCCGACGGCGCCGAATGACGAGGGGGTCCGGTGGCTCTCGGTCAACTCCTCCCTTCCTCGGCCAGTGTGGGCATTCTGCCTTTCCCGGTGCCGCCCCAGCCTTCCCCGAATCCCCCACGGCAGCCGCGTGTTTCGGCCCCTATGGGGAGAGTCCCCCCGGTTCGTGGGGGACACGTGCAGCTGGATAAATCCCCACGAGAAATGAGAAATTCGGGGTAAAAAGCAAAGGGAAGGAGCGTTTGGTGCTTGGGGCGAAGTGCTGAGTGAAATCAAATGGGAAGTTCTCGGGGAAAATGCCTGGTTTTCTCCCCTGAAATGAAGTGGTGGTGTCTTGCTGTGCTTCCTCCCTGTTTTTATTTATTTACAGGGAAATTTGTAGGAAGAATTCTCATGGCTGGTCTCTCGTGTTGCCAGTCCTGGCTTTGCTGGGCTCGTTGTGGGCAGATAAGCTACCACCAGACCCACACCTGCCTGAGGATCCAGGTGTTTGCCCGTGTTCCCCTAGTACAGGAGGCTGCAGGGACTACTCTTAAAGCTGCTGGTTGGTGTGAGGGCAGTTTGGGGCTGCTTGGTCTTGCAGCTCTGTGAACTTCAGACCTTCTGTGAGTACCAGAGTGAGTACCTCTGGGCAGCCAGCAAACAGCTGAGTTCTGTAAGAATTAATCCTGGTTGCTGCAGCTACTCTCTCAGTGTCTGGTTCATAGCCCTGTGGCAGGTCTGGAGAGGGTGTCCTATTCAGGCTATTAGACATTGAATTTTTGCTGATAAGGGTTCATGAGCCATTTTGTCAAGCACTTCACCACTTCTTGGAGTGGGACATCAGTTGTACAAGTGACAAACCAGTGACCAGATGTGTTTCCTCCTTTCTGTGTGTGAAACCCTGGGCTCTGGTTCTTCAGGTAGAAGAGGCCAAATTGGTACTTGTGTTTCTGAGATACACTGAGAGTGTGTGTGTGCTGAACTGATCGACAATGTCTGAGCTGGTCCTTCCCAGTGACCCCTGGAGGAGGGAACTGATGCCACAGGGACATTCATGTAGTGCTGAGTCTAATCTCAAAGGCGATTAACACGTATGTAAGCAGCTAAATGCAGGCATGGGTCTGGCATCCCTTTGCAAAAAGCTGGGATGTGTTAAGGAGCCAGGCTGGGATGAGGGAGAGCAGAGTGGCCCTGATTTATAGTGCTGGTGGGCTCAGTCAGCCCTCCCGCAGTTGGGGCATGGCTCTAACTTCACTCGCTTGAGGGCTGTCATTGGTAGCTGTGCAGAGGCTGGATGAGGCCCCAAGCTGCAGATGTGGGTTCTGCGCTACCCAACATCCCTGGCTTATCCCTGCTGGCAGAGGCATCATTGAGGCCATCAGTGTGGATGTGATTTAGTTGAGTTATCCCAAGAAACAAGCAGATGGCAAGAGCTGAACTTGCTGCAGATTGTTTCTGAGCCTGATGGGAGAGAAATGTGTGTTTTGCACACAGATGAGCAGTCCATTTTCTTGCATTCCAGCACTCTTGTGTTCTGCTCTCTGTCTTGTCTTGGTTTGTTTTTTCTTTTTTGTCACGTTCAATTGCGCTTTTGCTCTTCTGCAAGGTTTGGAGAAAGTTCTGAGCAAATGTTTGTGCTTAATGCTCTGGTTCTGTGTGTGTTGGTAAAGTCAGACAGGGTGTGCATGTGGTAAGACACAGGTATTTTGGGTGTAAAGGAGCTTTTTGTCACCTTGTACTTGGGTTTTAGGAGCCTCCAAGTGAGATGGATATACAGGGCTCTGAAGAAATACTGTAACTTAGTCCAGAGAGGTTGCTTTGAGAGTAAGGAAATGTTTGGGACAGATGAGGGACCCAAAGCATAAAGATACAAAACCCGCCTTGTATTAGGTAGTAGAAGCAACAAAGAAAAAGGCTGAAGTCAGTTTTGTGGTCCAGAGGAGCGCTCTGGGATACAGTGGTAGGCACAGGATGTGGTTGGATGGGGCCTCTCCACACTCTTTGCTCCTGTTTTGACCATACCCCCACAGTAAAACGCCAACAGCCTTATTTTTCAGCTTCATTCCTCTCCCAGGTTCAGAACAAAAGCCCTTGCTTCAAAAATTGAAAGAGTTTGGTTCAAAATATGGAGATTTGGTAAATTAACTCTCAGGTTAATTTATTAATTTGCTTGCTGATTTCAACTGAGCTGCATGTTTAATGTTTCAGACACACTTTTACACCACAGTTATAGTAATCATTCAGGTGACTGGGGAGAATGAGGGATCCCAGAAGGCTGGATAGCAGGGAGTGGACTTTTGGAACTTCTGTGAACTCTTGCAGCGTGCAAGATCACAGTCACTCAGAGGACAGTCACTGCAACTCACTGACCAGGGCTGGGGGCTGGGCTGGAGGCTGGTAACTGGCAGCATGTGGTGGTCTTGCTGCTCTGCTTGTGGCATTGGCAGTGCCAGGACCTGGCTTTGCCTTGTGTGCAGAGCAACCAGCAGTCATGCTTGGAGCAGGGCAGAGCAAGCCCCATGTACAGTGTGGGAGTTGAGCCCTTTTTCCTGCATGTGCCAGCCATGCCCATTTGCCCCGTCAGGGTATGGGCTCAGTGAGGGGACAGATCACGACAGGCTCCAATGGGGGCTCAGAAAGGGCAGTACAGACCATTTTTGGTGCTAGTGCTGGATTTTCTCCCTAGCAGCATTTGTATCTCTTTAATTACACTGCTGTTTGGCCACCTGGGACTTATCCCAGTTACTGTGTTGGTGGTTCACTGTCTTGCTGGCTTCTGCGAATGCTCAGAAGAGTGAGCATTAAAATGCTGCTTTTTGGTTTATCCTTGTTTTCATTTGCTCTCTCCAGTGAGGGCTGGGGAAATTTCCTGCACTGCCATTCAGTCATTACTCATTTTGAACTCAAATGGTCACTTGCCTGTTCAGAAGCTCTTTTCATCCCAGTACCAGCAGTTCCATTGCAATGAGTGCTGCATAAATCCAGAACCTCTCTGTTCCTGTTTTCCTGAGCAAGGAATAAAGTTCATTTTTAACAAGACACTGGGACTCTGGGGACCGAAGAGACCTTATCCAAGATTCGTACATAAAAAAAGCAGTAGAGCTCAGTGGTAGCTGGGCTGTGATCTAGTTCTGTGTGTGTAAATTTTGGAATATTGCTGGCAGCATGGACACATCCAGATATTTGAGCCAACTATCCTGGAATAAGCACAGTGTTTTGGGGCAACTGTAGCACATTTAAGGTGATGAACCACAGGGAAGATCACATTGTTGAACATATCACAGGATACACGTTCTTCCTGAACACAAGCATGTGGAATGTGTCAGATGGTGAGGTGGTGGGTGAGGGCTGGACTTGAAGGACTGTCAGGAGGTTAGCTGGGCAGGGGAAGGGCTTAGAAGAAAGGTTCAGCCTGGCTGTCTGTTCCAGGCTCTGTGTTGCAATAGCTAAAGTGGGTTTACTTACCCATAGGGGAAGAAGTTCAGGCATTTGGCTGTAAAATCAGGGGGGTGCCTTTCTCAAAGCTGGCTGTTCTACAGAGACCTTGTGGAGAGAAGAGCTGTGCAGTGTAAATGGCTTATGTGTTGACCTTTGTGCTTTGTCTAGAGATGGGAATAGAACTGGGGAAGGGTCTGGAGCACTAGTCTGATGAGGAGTGGTGGAGGGAGTTGGGGAGGGCTCAGCCTGGAGAAAAAGAGGCTCGGAGGGACCTTCTCACTCTCTACAACTCCTTGACAGGAGGGTGCAGGTATGTGGGGGTCGTGCTTGTCTCTCAGTGAACAACAGACAGGACAAGAGGAAGCAGCCTCAAGCTGTACCAGGGGAGGTTCAAGCGAGCAATTTTTTGTGAGCAATTTCTCCAGGGAAAGGTTTGTCCAGCCCTGGCACCGGCTGGCCAGGGCAAGAGTGGAGTCTTCATCCCTAGAGGGATTTAAAAGCTGTGTGGATGTGGCACTTGGGGGCATGGGACAGTATTTTGGGTTGGCAGTGCTGGGGGAATGGTTGGACTTGGTGGTCTCAGAGGGCTTTTCCAAACCAAACAAATCCATGGTTCTATGATTTTCTGTGGGTCTAATGCAATCCCTGTCATTCCAGACCTTTGCTCTCTCTTGCAGGATGCCCACAACTGCATTCCCGAGCTGGACAGTGAAACAGCCATGTTCTCTGTCTACGATGGACATGGAGGTAACTGCGGCCGCTTTGCTCTGTCCTGTCCTTCAGTGTGACCCCTGTGGGCTGTCCACAGCTGCTGGGGCATCCATCTATTGTTAGGAATTCTGCTCTTTGATGGGAAGCGTTTTCTTTGATAGATACCATGAACGGAAGTTCTGAACTTCTTAGGGGTTCTAGAAGGAAGGTCAAGGTTTGATCTGAAATTGAAATGAGATATGCATTTCATCTTTTATATCTTTTGAGAATGGCTGTTTATATGGTGGATAAGCTGGGCAGGGGAGTCGCTGAAGAAAAAGTGGTAGGAAAAATCACCTGAGATTTACTCTAAGCAGTGTGTTCTGGTGATTGCCCATGGAAAGTGTGAAAATCAGAACAGGCAGATCCATTCCCCAGGTAAAGGGTTCCCTAAACTGGAGATTGCAGCCTTTCTGTCCTGGAGACATGCTGGAGTCTTCTGGATGAACTAAATCTTTGCAAATTTGTCTAGAGTGTAATTCAAGCAGGTTTCTGTATTTGGTGATTGTTTGCACAATGCATGTTGCATAGAATCATTATTTGAAAAAGATATGGTAAATTCTGCTGCCTGATAATTTCACAGTATCCATAACACTTACAAGGAATGAGTGAATAATCACTCTGGTAGTACTTTTCACTTTTACCATTTTGGACTCCATGTCCTTTTCTCCAGTCAGAGGAGCCCTAGGCTTGTCTCTGCTGCTGTATGACTCTGCTCTGTATGACTGAATATTGCTATTAAATATTATTGTAATATTACAGAATTTTCTCTGCCAATATCACGTAAGAGGTCAAGATCCTGATGCTAAATCTTGCAAATTATTTTAATTTTTATCATTCTGAGTGATCCATCATGTTTTACTGACCTCTTTTCCTGCTAATTTATGTAGATCTTGAACAACATAGCTTCTCAAGGAGCTCTCCCAGTGGCCATCCTCCATTCTGCTTTTCCCGTGCTTTATGCTCCTTGCTTTTCCCGTGGCAGCTTAGTATGGAAAACATTTGATGATTTATTTGAAAGCTTTTTGAAAATATCTGTGGAGTAAGTGAACTAAACTGCCTGTTTTCTCCTCCTGTTCATTGGCTCTATGATGCAGTGGCCAGTTTGTGACTGTCACTGCTACATATGTAGCAAGTAGTTCTTCCAAAGATGTCATCTATGTATTTCATGTTGTGAATTTTTTTTTCCTGATCTTCATCTTAGAGTGTGCAGAGAGATCAGTTTACCTGACACACACCATGCTCTTTTTTTGTGCTGTACCTATTAAAGGCTGGTCTTGGGTCCTGCTGTTCACTGGGCTCTGTAGTTTGGTGGAGTTTGACTGAGATCTGTTATTCAAATGCTGACCTTGAGCCTCATCTGGCACTTGGGCTCTGCACTGAGGCCATTGCTGTCCTTCAGTTTCCACCTCATGGAGACAATTAACAATTTTTCAGCTTCCTCCAAGAGGTTTTTGTAGAGAAAACACAGAATGGCCAGGGCCTCATGACCCTCACAGGCAGGACTTTCTCCCTGATATCCCATCTAGCACTGCCCTCTGTTAGTGTGGTGCCGTTTCCTCTTGTCTTGTCACTCTAAGCACTTGTCACAGGTCCTCTCCAGTGTTCCTGTGTCAGACCCAGTCTGTTTGTTCCCTGGATCTGTACCATGGAATGCTTTGCAGCACTATGTAGCAGCAATCATTTTGCTGTTTGGCTCTGTCAATAGCCACTCGATCCCTTCTCTGCAGGTGCGGAAAAGTCCCTTGTCTGCTTGCTCTTCCCCCTGTCTTCCCCGGTCTTGTCTCCCCACTTCTCTTCCCCCTTCATTCCCTTTGCCTCTCCCTTTGCTGAACTGATGGCTGGCTGCTGCTTTCCCCTCACTTCCCCTGCTCCCCATTCCTTCACAGAGCTTTGCTCCTCTGTGCACAACTCCTTGTCCTACCCGGCTGCCTGCACACCCTCTGTTGGGCTTGGAGAAGGACAGGGAAGTTGGGATGTGCAGCAGGAAGATCAGGAATTGTGTGGCTATTCCATCCTGTGGAAAACCCTTCTGTGTGCAAAGGGTTTCTTTCCTTCAGGCTACAGGACTGATGTGGCTCTGGTTGTACCTACAGCCACAGGAAAGCTCCAGGTGCAGGTAGGCTCTGCAGTGCTGTGCTCAGCCACCCACACTGCTCCTTCTTTGTGCTGTGTCAGGGAATGGCTGGTCCAGCACAGCCACAAGATGTTCCTGGACCCTGCAGTGGGACCCTCCACCTGCCTGCAGCCTGCCCTGCTTCTCTTCCTATTTCTGTGCAGTCATTTCATTTGTTTCTCAGTTTCTGGCTCTAATTTTTCTTTTTCATAAGGTGTGAGCCAGGTTCCTGTGTCCTACACTGTTCTTTGCCCATATAGAAACCTCAATGGTTAGTCTGATCTCTTACAACTCACACTACTCTTTCTGGCTCTGTTGAAGATAAACTACAGAAATTCATCATCCCTCACTGTTTACTCTTCCTCCTCTCTTAATAGCACCTTCAAGATCACAATAAATGCCTCCCATGCCCTATTTCATGCGTGACATCATTACTTACCAAGCTGGGGGAGGTTCTGGCTTTTAAAAGTCTCTCAGCCATTCTAGGATGGACACTTGACTTGAGTTGTGTCTCAGTCTTTGTTATCCCCTGTGCTCTCAGCACGGTGTTCTGGCTGCTGTTTATCTTGCTGTGCTCTTTCCTGTACCAAGGTGACTGCCCTGTCTCCTGAAAGGTTCATCTCAATCTCTGGAATCCCATTGACATTAGTCTGGAACACACACTAGAACACAGAACACTTTTTTATGTGCTCACTGCATATTCTTAATGCTCCTAGAGAGCCTACAGTGAGCAAAAGCTTCCCTTTCCTTCTGCTTGCACTGACATGTGAAATTAGAGATTTCTAGGTAGGCTAGATCTAAAGAGTTGGCCTAAATGTCATCATGGGCCTAAGCTCTCTCTTGGGAAGCTCACAGTGTCAGCCAAACCTGGTGGTTTGGAGCTTTTTTAGGTTTGCCAGGGCCCATCTGCACATCCTATTGGGAAGGTGTGAGCAGGATCCCTGAACTCAGCTGCTATGTCACCATTCTGTGTTGAAAGCCGCTCTGGTTTGTGTCCCAGGATTTACCTCAGAAATTCAGTTACTCAAGAGCATGTTCTGTCTGGGAGGACGAGCCTCTTTAAGTGATTTCTGCTCTTTTTCAGGAGAAGAAGTTGCCCTGTACTGTGCCAAGTACCTCCCTGAGATCATCAAAGACCAGAAGGCATACAAGGAAGGCAAATTGCAAAAGGTAAGGGGCCAACTCTGCCCTGGACTAAGTGCCAACACGGAGGAAAGCCCTTGTGTCAGTACCCAGTTGGGTGTGGGTGATCCAGGGAGGTGATGGAGTCTCCATCCTTGGAGCTGTTCAGAACCTGTCTGGGCATAGTTCTGGGCAACTGACTCTGGGTGTCTGTGCTGGAGCAGGGAGTCACATCAGGAGAACCCTGGAGGTCCCTGCCAGCTGCAGCCCTGCTGTGATTTGTTATCATGTGCATGCTGGAAGAGACTGGATTGTACAGTATGGCAGGCAGACATCCCATAGAGAAGGGACAGCTGCCCATTCATGTCTGTGTTCATACATAGGCCCTGGAAGATGCATTCTTGGCCATTGATGCCAAGCTCACCACAGAGGAGGTGATTAAGGAGCTCTCTCAAATGGCTGGGCGGCCACAGGATGATGAAGATGAGAAGGAGAAAGTTGCTGATGAAGATGATGGTAAGTCAGATGCCACTGAACAGACAAGGCTGCAGCTCCAGGACAGGGACATAGAGCAGCAGGGTCAGGCCGCCTTGGGCACAGTGTTTTCTGTCCCAGTTTCTCAGTTAAATTTTGGCTGAGTTGAGCTACTGCCCCTCAGCATTGTCCATGGCTTTGGGCTGGTGCTAGGAGAGCCCTTACCAATTTGGGAGCTTAATGCTATGGATAACCAACCAGTCCGTCACCCTTTTCTATAGGGCTTCCTCCATGTGGTGGAGGTTTCCAGGATGTGTCAGGAACTTTGAGCTGGGCTCAGTTGTGGAAGGGAAATGATGTGGTGGCAGCCACCAGCTGCAGGTAGGATTGAAGCAGATTCTGGTCTCTTCAGCAATTCTTCTTCCCACAAAGAAGCAAGTGTCCACCAGCAAGTGACTGCCAGCCCAGGAGGTGTTTCCTGGGGTGGAATCCTGTGCTGCTCTCGCTGAGTACCTTGTGACCAGCCTTGAGGCCAGATGCAAGGCAATCCTACCACTTTGAACAATATATTAGTCCTCAAATGCTGAATTTCTTGGTTCTTTTTCTCCAGCTGATAGGGATGAAGTGGGTGTTTGGCTGAGTTGTCTTTTTGTTCGGTATTTTCAGGAGCATTTGGGATATCTATTACTGTTTTCCTTTTGTGATTAAATAGCAAAGCAAACTATATGCAAGGGGAGGATGTCAGTAGGAAAGCAGCGGTCACTGGCTTGTGGTCACTGGGGAAAGTCATCCCACTTTCTGTCTAGTCCCACTTGGGATATACTGCAGTCACAGTCCAAAGCTGCGTGCTCTCACCTGTTGTACCTGTCCAAGTGGCAGTTGGTGGAGAACCCTGTGGTGTTTCAAGCCCATGGAGCAGTTACTCTCTTCTTGTTCTCAGCTGTAACATTAATGACCGAATCTACACATGAAAGTGGCAACTGCTTCCCTGTGGCTTCCAAGGAGCCTATGTTTGGGAAAGTGAGGCTCTAGCCCCTCAGCTGCACACCTCATGTGAACACTGTGCTACCCCCAGCCCTTACACCTAGTGAAAACACTCTGTGGTGCTGTCAGTTGGCCAGGGAGCACTGGGTCTGGGGCACTGGCAGGCTGTGCCATGGTCAGAACCGTGACCTTGCTGTTCCCATCCTGCTCACCTGCAGCACCTGGAAGCTGTGGGAGGGAGCAGGCCTGGCTGTGTGCTGAGTCAGCCTGGAGAGCACTGCTGGAACTCTGCCTGCAGCAGCCTCAGCTGGGACAGCTCACCACAGGACCCAGTGTGGTGGGTATCCTGTTCTTTGACCCTCTCTGTCCTTGCCCCCTTCCTTTTCTGTTTACAGTGGATAATGAGGAAGCTGCTCTTCTGCATGAGGAAGCCACAATGACCATCGAGGAGCTTCTCACACGTTATGGACAAAACTGCACCAAGAACCTCAAAGCCAAGTCTGTAGCTGCAGCTGGGGATAACGCTATGGAGGGGACAGGCAAGCAGCATGATGGGGAGTCAAATATGAATGGAGAGGCTGACCCAGGGGAGCTTCCTGACCACAAGGAGAGGAAGAACGGGAAGCCAGATGAAGAAATCACGGGTATTTCCTCCACCTCAGACAAAGCCAGCGCTGGAGGCAACAGCCCTGCTCTGCAGAAGCCTGAACTAGGCAAAGGTGACGAGGCCGTCACCTCTTCTACTGGGGAGGCCGGGCCCTCCTGCTCCTCTACGGGAAAGCCCCAGCGCACAACCAAATCCAAATTTTTTGAGGACAGTGAGGATGAGTCAGATGAGGTTGAGGAAGAGGAGGAAGACAGTGAGGTAGGAAACAGCACTGGGACAGAGTGGCCTTCTGGCTGGGCAGAATGCATTGCTTATGGTGGTACTTGAGACGAGCCTCTGGCTCATCCTAGGTGTGTCCTAGGAGCAGGTATTTCAGGCTGATCCTTTGAGGCCATCCCATGGGAATGTTTGGATTGTTGAGCTAACCCTGAAGGACACACCCTCATCCTGCAGCAGCCATAGCCGACACCCCTTGGTCCTGCTGCATGCACCATCCCTTCATCCATTGCTGTAGTTATAGCAGCTGCTCTGGTTGTAGCCATCAAGTGTGGGGGACACGTGCCAGGTCACCTCACACCTCTGGGAAAACTGATCATTGGTCCCCAGGATGGAGGGACCAGCAGGGGGACAGCACCAAGTGTCCTGTGTGACTTCTGTGATATCTCTTTCTTGTAGGAATGCAGTGAGGATGAGGATGGTTACAGCAGTGAAGAGGCAGAGAATGAAGATGATGAAGATGACACTGAAGAAGCAGAGGAGGATGAGGATGAAGAGGAGGAAATGTTGTTACCGGGCATGGAGGGGAAAGAGGAGGTGCACATGCTGTTTTTGTGTTCTGCAGCTTAGCATGGAGCCAGGGGCACTTGGGAGACTCAGCTAGGCATTGTTCCTGTTCAGATGGGGATAGAACACCCTGTGCGCTCTCCTGGGACTGAGGGAGCTGCTGGAAGCCTGGGTTTGTGCAGAATCTGAGGGATGGGCCTGGATCTGGACAGCAGGTTAAGATTGAAGAGGCTGATCCTGGTGTGGAGTGCTTGGAAAGTGGTGTGGGGGGAGAGCATGGGACAGGAACAGGAGGGCTCTGCTGGCACCACTGCTCCAGAGCACAGCATCACTCCTCACCAGGCCAGGGCAGTGGCTCTTCAGCCCGTGGCAGCACAATCAGGCAGGCCACGCACCCAGGTTAGGTTCATGGGGACATGGCTTCCAAGTTTCTCCCTTTGGGGAGATGTCCTGGCTTGCAGCAAGGATGTGCTCGAGCTGGGCTGGGGCTGTAATTAGCACGTTAGAGTGGAAGGTACGGACATGTCGAACGCCAGAGAATCCTGACTTACTGAGCTGCATGAGGCTGGGACAGAGGTGTTGCCTGACCCACCCCTCAGTGAACACGCTCTTGCTATTTCCCACTTCCCTTGGGCTTTGTCCATTGTTCCATGTGTGCTTATAGGGTGAGATGCAGCACTCCAAGATCTGGGACACTGCTGGGGCTCTGGCAGCTGGTACTGGTTCCCTTAGTGACATGACAGACAGAGAGAGAAAGGAATCTCACCAAAATTTTGTCTCTTGCAGCCTGGCTCAGACAGTGGGACCACCGCTGTCGTGGCGCTCATCCGGGGCAAGCAGTTGATTGTGGCCAATGCTGGGGACTCGCGCTGTGTCGTGTCGGAGGGCGGCAAGGCTGTTGACATGTCATATGACCACAAGCCAGAGGATGAGGTGGAGCTGGCCAGGATAAAGAATGCTGGTGGCAAGGTCACCATGGACGGAAGGGTGAACGGTGGCCTCAACCTCTCCAGGGCCATCGGTAAGCAGGAGGGGGCATGCTGGCAGGCCTGGCCTTGGAGCACCGGCCTCGGGACAGCCATGCTCGCAGCACTGCCAGCCACTGATATTATGGAACAATTTTTAATGAGATGAGTAAAACCTCTTCAATATTTGATGGAAGATTTCAGTCTAATTGGAGAAAATGGCCATGAAACAGTTAAACATTAGTGGAAAGCAGCATATGCCATCTCCCAGGCTGTAGTGCCAGCAGCTGGGTTGTCAGAAACCACCTCATGTAAACTGTCCCAAAACCAGGCAGCTGCCTTTGGAACAGGGCTTTTCCTGCTTACTGGCTTATTGAGGAACCTTGGTGTGTTGCTTCCTGGGAACCTGGCTTCATGGCAGTCTGAGGGTTTTGTTCATCTGTACGTGTGCAGAACCACTGAAATCATTATCTTAGTGTAAAGATATAAAAACACCTTTAGAATGGAAATGAGTTTATCTAGGGAGACACTGGCATTCCCACCTGCTATTTTGTGGTGGCCCTGGAAGTCCCTTCATTGGATGGGATTCCTGATAAGCTGCTAGCCAGAGCTGAGGGCATTTTCTCAAGTAAAGCTTTGAATCATAAAATGAACCCTGGAGTAGTTTGGGTTGGGAGGAACCTTAAAGCTCAATCAATTCCAGCCCCTGCTATGGGCAGGTATACCTTCACTAGACCAGATTACTCCAGGCCCCATCCAGCCTGGCCTTGAGCACTTCCAGGGATGAGGCAGCCACAGCCTCTTCAGAGTTGACAGATGCTGTGTGCTGTTGGCCTGATGTTGCCTCAGAAGCTGGGGAAGGGGCACTTGGTTTGGAGTGAAGGGAGGCTGAGCTGGCCAAGGCTCGTCTTCCTGGGGCTTGCCAGAGCTTCCACCTGGAACCTGCAATGGTTCCTCTGCCTCATTGCCTGTAGCCTGATTGCCAGGTTGTGGGAGTACTTGCTGATCCCACTGGGAATGCCCTTTGGCAGGGCAGTGCTGCTAATTGTCCAGGGCAGGCAGCACTGCCTGTGCCCAGACATCTTCCTCCCCACCACAGGGGATCACTTCTACAAGCGGAACAAGAACCTCCCTCCAGAAGAGCAGATGATCTCTGCCTTGCCTGACATCAAAGTGCTGACAATAAATGATGACCATGACTTCATGGTCATTGCCTGTGATGGAATCTGGTGAGTAGTGAGGGAGCTGATGTGCCTCTGGGGCATCACTGCTCTGGCCTTTCTCCAGAACGGCCTGAGGAAGGCCTGTTGGACACTATGGCATGTGTGCTCCCTTCACCTGCCCTTCTGACCTCTCTGCTCTGCAGGAATGTGATGAGCAGCCAGGAAGTGGTGGATTTCATCCAGTCGAAGATCACCCAAAAGGATGAGAATGGAGCCCTGCGACCACTCTCCTCCATTGTAGAAGAGGTAAGATCTGGAGCTCCGTTGTCCCTTCAGTAACATCGTGTTCCTGCAGCCCAGCTCGGTGCCTGGCTCTGCCCTCCCACTCCCTCAGATGGGTACCCTGGGGACTCCAGCCAGTATCTGACCTCAGGGGTGCTGTCCAGTCAAAGGAGTTTTTGCCCACATTCAGAAACCTGGGGCTGCCGAGGCCATTTCTGTCCCTTGTCTGGTGGGACCAGCATTTGATTCATCCTGTACAGGTCTGACCTGGCTGCCCCTGAGCCACTGTCGGGTGCTGGAATGGGCCCACTGCCTTAGGGTGGTCCCAGTGTATGTCTATGCTCTCTGCTGATGTGCCCTGTACCTCCCCAGCTGCTGGATCAGTGCTTGGCTCCAGACACCTCAGGGGATGGCACCGGCTGCGATAACATGACCTGCATCATTATCAGCTTCAAACCCCGTAACACACACCCACCTGCCGAGAGTGGGAAACGGAAAGTGGGGGAGGCGGCAGCACCAGCAGAGGAGAACGGTGGGGACAGCACCAAGAAGGCCAAACTGGAGTAGCAGGGCCCACCTGGAGACTGGGCTGTGCTCACCAGACTCTTGTTTCTTACCCATGCTGAAATCAAGACTCCAAGTCTTGTCCTTTTTTTAGCCTTAGCAGAGGCCTTGTTTGTCCGTGTCCTGGTCGGGGGGTGGGGGCGGGTCTGGTTAGCGAGGGCATATCGCACTGTTCATCCGTAACCATTCCAAAGAGGGAGCAAGGACGGAGCTGCGCCTGGGAGCGCTGCAGTGCAGAGCCCGTGATGAGGAGGAGGAGGAGGATGTCCCCCCATTGTCTCCATGTGGTTGTTGCCATTTCTGTGCCTGTGAATTTCCGTTTGGAGGGAAGAACTTTTTCACTGTTGAGGTTTTTTTAATCTGCACCCAATTATTTAAGGCCCTTTCTGTTTTTATTTGTGAAACAATCTGGTGGTGGTGCTGCAGCCACGCCATGTTCGGTTGTACACTTTCAATCAATACTTTTTTCAAACTAAAAGACCAGAAAATGCAGCTGTGGTCTTGGTTCTTGGCTCTTTCCTGGAGGGGGGAGGTTGAGAAAGGTGAGGTGGGGAGGGAGAACATTTGTCCGTGTGGTGTTGGAGCACTGCAGGGCTTTGGCCTGTGGCTCCCAGTTCCCCCAGGACAGCTCTTCTGAGGAGTCTCACATAGAGTAGACATGGGAGTCTGGAAACAGTCTGTCTGCTGAAGGGGTGGGGGTACCAGTCATGCTCCTGAGCTCACCTGTCCACAGCAGACAGCACCCATCAAGCTGCACCTTCTGTCAAGGTATGGCAAGAGGCAGCTCCTCCCTGATGCACAACTTGTACAAGATATGTCAATACCTGTGGCTGCTCTGGCAGGAGTGAAATCCCTGAGCTGTAAAACACTCACAGAAGGGTGGGCTATACAGGTGGACTCTTCCCTGTGCAGCAGAAAGCCCATGCACATGACAAACCACTGCAAAGAAAGAGCCCTCTGTGGTGATCCATTATTTCTTTTCTTTTTCTACACACAACTGGCCCTTTTTATATCCATTTCCCACATTTGTTCTTCCCCCTAGTCCCTCTGTCCCCCACACCCTGGAGTGGTTCCACCTGCCCCAGGGTTCCATGGGAGCCACAAGCTCTGTGGGCAGCAGACCCCATTGCTGCCAGAGGGGTCTCCCACTGGCCCCCTTGACCTCAAGCACCCCTGACTCTGACCATCCCAGGGCCCTGTGGCAGCCAGGGCAGAGCCTCTACTGGCTCTGCAGAGGTGACCAGGATGTTTCCCTGCATAGCCCTTGGGTTCTTGGGTTCCTGCTATCACTGAACCTGCCAGGTAGCCATAGCAGAATCCCTGGATCTGCTCCCTGAGCAGCTGCAGCAAGGTAAGGCAAATGCCTGCAGCTCTAAGGGCCTGTGATGTGCCACAGGACCCACCACAGAGCATTTTGAGTAAAAATCAGCATGATAAAACATCAACAAAGCACACAGAAAATTGTCTAAACCCAGTTACTGCTCAATACAAGTTACTAATGGGAGGTCACCACTAATCAGAGCCATTTGGGGGACTCCACAGAGACTGGGGGAACACAGGAGAGAGGCTGGGAGAGTTGGTGATGTTCAGCCTGGAGAAGAAAAGGCTCCAGGGAGACCTCAGAGTCATTTCCAGGGCCTAAAGGGGCTCCAAGAAAGCTGCAGGGACTTTGGACAAGGGCCTGGAGGGACAGGACAAGGGGGAATGGCTTCCCACCTGGCAGAGGGCAAGGTTAGATGGGTTACTGGGAGGAAATTCTTCCCTGTGAGGGTGGTGAGGCCCTGGCACAGGCTGCTCAGAGAAGCTATGGCTGTCTCATCCCTGGAAGTGTTCAAGGCCAGGTTGGACAATGCCTGGAGCAACCTGGTCTAGTGGAAGTTGTCCCTGCCCATGGCAAGGGACAGAGGAGCTTTAAGCTCCCTTCCAACTCAAACCCTTCTGACATTCTTTGACTGCCCAACTCTGAGCACCAAAACATCCAAAAGCAGGGGTTTTTTTTTCCCACAGGATACTGCAGTGGAGTCAGAGCAACCAGGATCCCACTGCCTGAGACTATGTAACCTGTCTGGCAATGGGCCCACAGCCCGTGGCATTACCCTGTGGTTCCTCCATGCTGGCCTGACTGCAGGATGGATCCCTGTGGGAATCACCACCACAGATAGGAGCTGGGGGGCTGCTGCCCTCCTCCAACCCTGCAGCCTCAGGGCAGATCAGTTGGTACAGGCAGAGCAGAGGCCATGACTACCCCTGCATTGCCTGGGTGGCCTTGCCCTCATACAGGTGCAGATGCGATGCCTGTTGTCCATGCCAGGGGGCTGCGCTGTCAGGGGAGTTTAGCCACAGCAGATAGAGGGACCCTCAGAAAGCAGCTTTATTTTCTAGCAGTGCCTCTGGGAAAGGGGCGGACAAGGCTGGTGCAGGGTGCAGCAGTGCTGGGTGCAGTTGGCACCCACCCAGGCCCCAGCTCCTGAGGCTAGGCATGCTGGCAGAGGGGGACTGCCTCTGCCTCTGCCACTGGAGGGCATGGGACCTGTGTCGATCAAGGCTCTCCCCCTCAGACCCCCATCACTCCACAAGGACACCCACAGAGCTGCCCCTGTCACTGGTGGCTCCCAGGGAGTCCCCAGAGAGACTCTGCCCAGACAGGGCACTGCTGAGGCTCTGCTGCCGAGCAGGATGCGGCACCGCTTCAACTGACACCTCCACCTCGATGGTGACACCTTCCCTGCAGAGAGATATTGGCCTGAGAGCAGCAGCCCAAGGTGGGACATCACCTGTCCCTGCCCAGCACAGTGGGAGCGGGGGAGGCTGTTTGGAAGGGATATGCCACTCCCTCAGCTTCCCCCAGCACAGCCACCCTGCTTACCTGTCTGAGGCGTCCTGGCCTTCACTCAGCATACTCCCTGCAAGGGCCACTGTGCTGGCTGACTGGCTGTCCTGCTCCGGCCACACTGGCCCTGGGCGTGGGCTGCGGCTGCTGCTGGGGAGGGAAGCAGTGGAGTCTGGACCTCCATCCTCACCTGGTCTGGGCAGCACTGACCACAGCTCATTCACTGGGGAGAGAGAGCACCCTGTTCCCAGGAACTGCTCCTCGCTGGAGCAGGGAGGGCACAAGCCAGGGCCCACCAGCTGTGTGGGACTCACGTTTGGCCAGGTTCTCCAGTTCCACCACGCCGAGGTCTCCAGGTGTGCGGCTACCTCTGCAGCCCCAGCGGCTCCGGCACAGAGACAGCATCACTGTCCCATACACATAGGTGAGCATCAGGGGCACGCCAACACCTGCAGGCAGACAAGTGGTCACTGCCCAGCCCCAGCCCTGGTGCCTCTAATCCCAGACATCCCCCAGAGCCACTCCACAACCACAACCACAGCCACAGCCCTGCTCCCCAACATGGGCAGTGCCCTCGGCACTCACCCACAGTGAGAGCTGTTATGATGGGGGACACAAAGAGAGAGAGGAGGACACTGCTGGTGACAGAGAGGCACTGCTGGCACCCCGACAGGCTGCTTCGCCGGCTCTGGCCCAGCACCTCAAGGAAAAGTCAGAAAGGTGAAGAATTCTTGAAGGGCTCTACAAAGACTGTAGCACAGCCCTGGTGACATAGCCTCTTCCCAGCCTAGGAGAGCTTCAGCCACAGACACCCCTCCCTCTCCTCAGGGACAGGCAACCACAACACCACCACAGCACAGGTGTTCCTGGACAGCCCCCCCTAACACCTTTCCTCCTTTTTCCCACCCTGACCCCACTCCCCAGGCTGAGCACACCCATGCTGGTGGGGGCTGCTGTGGGGCAGCAAGGTCCTGCTGCTTGCAGGTCCTGGCAAAGAGGAACTGTAGGCCATGAGGGGTGGTACAGGGACAGGCTTTGGGCAGTCAGGGGTGGTACAGATTGCTGAGGTTGGTAAGGGGTGGCACAGGGATGTGCTGTGGGCAGCAGGGAGCACTGTTAGTCTGTCCAGGCTGAGGGCCATGGGCTGCCAGGCTCAGTAGGGAACAGGACCACAGGGACTCCAGGACCTCCTGCCAGTACCTTCCTACCCATGTAGATAGGGATCCCAATGGTAATAACAGGGACAGCAACACCCGCGGCAAGCGAGATGACCATGGGCGCTCCCAGCAACATGCCCAGCTGCCACAGGATCCTCCGGGTCCGTGACCACGGCCTCTTTCCCCAGAAGGTGCAGCCAGAGGGGCTGTGGAGACAGAGCAGGGCTGAGCCAAGGCTCCTGCAAGGGGCAGGCAGAGACCAGCACAGCCTGGCTCCATGCCAGAGGACACCCACAGGCCTACTGGAGAGGAAGCAGCCAGGTTTTCCCAACCCTGAGTTCCAGCTGCCTCCTATGTGGTGCCAACAGCTGGCCCTAGCCCTGCCAGACCCAGTGGCACAGATCACCCTGGGCAGACCCAAACCTGGGGCAGGGCCTGGCTGCCCCCATCCTAGCCACTCACCTCCTGGCCCAGGACAGTCCCACAGACCCCCAGCTCCTGTCAGGGCCTCCAGCCCTGGCCCAGGAGGGCCCCCAACCCCCATAGCCCTGCACTGACCTCAGAAAGTGCACATCAGAGATCTCCCGCAGGCAGAGCCAGCAGAAGAGGCACCCACAGACTGTGCAGTTCATGCGGTTACAGCTCCCATCATTGATCTTCATGATGAAGGCGCTGCAGCGAGGACAGACCTTGATGTCCTCGGCCTCAGCTAGAGGGAGATGAGACAGGATGGGGGAGCAGGACAGAATAGTGTGCATCCAGCCCCACATCCTGTCCCAGGCTTCTCCCATCCCACAGGTGTCATGGGGGGAGCCGACATCCCTTTGCATACCCCAGCCCAACAAGCACAGGGAGTACAAGCCTGCAACTGAGGCAGTCACAGGGAACTCTGGGCCCTGGCTCCAGCAGCCCCGCAGGCAGGAGGCACAGAGGAACACAACTGTGCCAAACTAGCCTTGCTGCTCCCACCCTGGGCCAGGGCCTCACCGTGGGCCAACTCCTCCAGTTGGGTCAGCTGTCCTGTGGGGGTGACCAGGCTGGGGGCCAGTGGCACTGGTGCACAGGGGCCATCAGGGTGCCAGGGCTGCCGGCAGTGGTAGCAGAACTCAGTGCCACAGCCCTCACGCCCACAGATGAGGCGGGGACATTCGGCACAGCCATGGGCAAAGACAGCGTAGCTGTGGGGAGAAGGCAGTTGGAGCTGTGGTACAGAAGGGTGCCCCCTCCCTGGCACAGCCAAGCTGGGCTATGGCAGTCCCAGTACTGCACTGAGCTAGAGCCACAGCCCCAGCTCAGGAGAGCCAGGATACAGCCTCACCAGACAACCCTCTCCAGCACCCACAGCCCTGGGGCTCATAGACTAGCTAGCCCAGCCAAGGCCATCACCCTAGCAGACAGAGCTGCACAGGTTCTGCAGCCATACCAGGACTGTACACCTCTCTGGGCAGGCCCAGGCCAACACGGGACCAAGTGATGAGAAACCCAG
Organism: Lichenostomus cassidix; assembly: GCF_008360975.1. NCBI lineage: Eukaryota > Metazoa > Chordata > Aves > Passeriformes > Meliphagidae > Lichenostomus > Lichenostomus cassidix. The sequence goes on along the minus strand of NC_139483.1, from coordinate 113,143,364 downwards.
CCTGGGAAGAGCTCACAGGACACAGGCACACACTGTTGCTGTGGGAAGGGTGGCCCACGCCAACTCCCTCCGTGCCGGGGCTGGTGGTACCTGCAGTCAGGTGCAGGGCACCAGCGGGTGCCAGGATCAGCCACTAGCAGCCGTCGCAGCAGGAACTCCTCATACTTATCACGGAGGGCAGGCTCGGGCAGGAGCCGGTGGACATCAGCAGGCTGGAGCACAGCAGGGCAGTGCGGGCAGGACACTGGCACGCGGCTCTCGCTGACAGCAAGGCGAAGGTACTGCTCCAGACAGGCCCAGCATGAGCGGTGGGTGCAGGAGGCCAGGGTGGGAAAGGCCTCAGGGGGCTGGGGCAACAGGCACAGGGGACACTCCTCCAGTGCCTCGCCCTCGCCCAGGGGCAGCACCACACACGTCGTCGTCTCCTCTGGTCCCTCTGGCTCTGGCTCCGGTGGTGTCTCCCCCCCAACAGCTTGTGACTTCCGCCTGAAGCAGCCCAGGAGCCGTCGGGGCCCAGGCGTATGTGTGGACTGTTCCATGGTGGCCCCGCAAGGTAGCCACCGGAGGCTGTTGGGCTATGGAGGGCAGCAGGGGGGTGCCTGCCCTGGTGCAGCCCCCATGGCGTGGCTCCTACCTGGGCCTCCACACAGGTAACGGTGGAACCATCCCCAGCAGCAGTCGGTACCACTCAGCCTGCAGAGGAACCGCTCCTGAGAGCGAGCCTGTGCCCTTGGGAGGGAGCAGGCCCTTAGCACCCACAGAAGCCTGACAGCACCCTGCTGCCAGGCCCCAAGCCTGTCCTGCCCCTTCCTGTCTCCTTCAGCTCAGCATGAAAAGCCCAGGATCACAGAACTCCCAAATCCCCAGCGCGGGGAACATGCCAGAAACACTGTGATGACCAGCCCATGCACAAGGCAGCGTGATATTCAGACCCATCCCCATCCCAGGGCTTCAGGGCTCTCCTCCCCAGCGTGAGACATGGCTAAAGCACTTTTCACGGGAGTTCAATTGACAAGGCACCCAAGAGCCAGTTCATTTGGTGATCAGGAGCCAGGTGATTCCAGCAATGAGGTTCTTTACTTAGAGCTCGCAAATCCATGGCCACACCCCCTTCCCTCCTGGTGGTTCTTCCCTCTCTATGCCCCAAAGCTGCCCCCTGCCCTCCCCATCTCAACAGCACTGCCACATCCCACAGCCTCCAAAAGCGTTCCTATGTCAGCTCTGCCAGAGGCAGAAGTGCTGGCATGGGAAGAGGCAGGAACCAGTGACACTCAGGTGAGACCGAGCAGCCCGATCATACCTGCTCTGCTGGGCCAAGCAGTGGGTGGCTCTGCATCCCCCCCAGGGGATACAGCATTTCCCAGGGAATACAGCACTTCCCAGGGAGAGGGTAACTGCAGAGCTCAGGGAAACCGGGCAGAGACGGGATTTATGTGGTAGCTGGAGAGAGACGGCCAGCGTACCTGTCAGCGGGGAATCATCGCTGGCAGCACGGCACGGCCACGGCTCCCCCGGGACGGCCACAGCCCGACACATCCAGCGCCCTTGGGATCTGCAACGGGACGGCAGCGATCCGTGAAGTGGCCGAACCGCGGTTCACACAGCCAGGGCCGCCTGCACACAGACCGGAGCCACCGGGAGAGCACAGCGAGTGATGCGGGTGGGGATCGGGCACAGCCTTGGAATACGGTCTGGCTGCACCCCCGCACCGACCACCCTCGGGACCGGCTAGAGCACGGCGTGACCGGGCAGCCAGCGGCCCTTCGTCCCTGCGGCGGGACGCAAAGCCCTGGATGTCCCCGGTCTGACCGCGCGGAGACATCGGCAAAGGACTCACTGGGCTCTGCCCGCAGGGCCGGGCCCGGCCGGCACTGGGGGAGAAGCCGCAGCCTCCCCTGGAGGGGCACAGAGACTGTCAGCGTCCGGTAGCGCCCCCGGTCCCGGTCCCGGTTCCTCCGGTGCCACGGCCTCCCGCCGACCGGAAGGGGCGGAGCTCCTGTTGTCCCGCCCCGCCCCGAGCCCCGTCCGAGCCTCTGAGCCCCGCCTGCCTCTCCCGTGATCCGGCTCGGCCCAGCCCCACGCCCCCGCTGGGCCCGAGCCCGCTCCCGCTCATGCCGCGGCCGCCGGGGCGGGCGGGGCCGGGAGGCAGTGGTGGCCCCCGCGCACGCGCGTGCTCCGCTTCCGGGTCGCGCGGCCGCTTCCGGCACAGCCCCCGCGCGCCCCGGGGAAGCGGAAGCGGAAGTGTCCGGTCGAGGCGGGGCGGCGGTGGCCGCCCCGGGCTGGCGGGGGCGGCTGGCGGGCCGCGGGCGCTCGGGCGGCGGGGCCGGGCCGGCGCCGGGGCCCGCCACGATGCCCCGGCGGAAGCAGAGCCACCCGCAGCCGGTGAAGGGTGAGTGCGCGGCGGGCCCGGGGGGCGGCGGCGGCCCGGCGGGGACCCGCGGCGCTCGGGGCGCTGCAGCGGACGCCGAGGACGGCACCGAGGAGACGGCAGGAGCGGCGGTGGTGCTGCCCGGGAACCTGCTGCTGGGCCGCGGCCCGGCCTCCGAGAAGGGACCGCCAGGTGCGTGCGGCCCCCGCGGGGACGCCGCCCCTCTCCGGCAGCCGTGCCGGCGGGGACGCGGCCGGACTGGGCCGCAGCTGCCCCGCGCTCTGCGCATCCGGCAGCGCCCGCCCCGGCACGGGCCCGTCCGACGCGGGCTCCGGCCACGCTTCCTCTCACGGGGGAAGAGGCCCGGCCCCCGACGGGCTCCCGGGTGGGTTCTGCCCGCCCGGCATCGACCTCCCAGCACCGATCCCCGTCCCTCCCGGGAAGGGTCCCGGGCACGACGTGTCCCCGCGGTAGGTTTGGAGCCGCGCCCCGCAGCTGCCGCCGGGCTCACCCACCCCAGAGCCACCACACTGCTCAGCCCCGACTCTGCTGCCCACCCGGGAGTCCGACCCGGCTCCGGGGTCCTGCTTCACTGCTCCCCTCGGCACTGCGGGGTATATGGGGTGCTCTCAGCCCCGGGACCCCCGGCCCGGTGCGACCCGACAGTGCCTGAGCAGCCGGTACCCCCCGAGCTTGGGTCAGCCCAGGCCGAGGCAGCCGGAAGGGCGAGCGCTGCTCAGCTTTATGGAGCTGCCTCATGGGGACTGGTGGGAGTCATTCCCCGCCCCAGGCAGTGAGCAACGTGGGGACAGAACGGCGAGAGAAAGGGACATGGACGGTCTGCATGGACTGTCTGGTTCCCTCTGTCTGTCCCCTAACTGTTCCCAAGAGCTGTGCCATGGTCCATGTGCTCGGCAGCCACGCTAGTCTGTGCCACACTCCTGCTCTGGTACTGAGGCTCCAGTCCCAGCTGCTTGGCAGATGGGGCTGCTCTGAAGGCTGTGCTTATCTCCACTGGGACAGCCACCTGGTAGCTTTAGGAGCTTGCCAAGGATTTGGTAACAAAACTCCCAGGAATACCTGTTCTTCCATTCAGCCCCAGCAAGGGAGCAGGACCGGGACCTCAGCCCAGTAAAGTGGTCAGGACAGACAAGCTGTCCCATCTGAGCACTGACACGGCCATTTAGGAGACAGTGCTCTGGGGACGCTGTGGCACTACTGAGCTGAGGAGACAGGGGGTTCCCTCAGTGTGGTGCTGGACTGAGGGGACAGGTGGGTCCCTGGGTGAGGGTGGGGCGGAGCTAAGGAAAAAGGGGGCCCCTTGATAGAGGGCTTGAGGCAGGGTCAAGGGTTTCCTGGCAATAGCCAGGCTTTGGCAGGATGCCCTTTTCTGATGTCTGCATTTCAGGCAGTGCTTGTGGAGGGGGCCTGAAGGGGCCACCCTGTCCCACAGCATGAGTCACCCTCACCGCTGCACCTGTCTGGGGCTCTGGACCCAACCGGGGGGCAGCAGCAAGGGAACAGTCCAGGCTGCTTCCCAGGATGGTAGGCAGCTGCTGGGTCTGACAGGCCCCAGGGTGGCAGGTCACGCAAAGCATGGGGCCAGCAGGGCATGGCTTGCAGCTGGTAGTGGTGAGCTGCCCCTCCAGCCCAGAGCACCAGCCTGGGGGCACATGTGGGGCACAGGGGCTGCAGAAGGATGTGTCTGTGCCCAGCTGAGAAGCGTCAATTTGAGAGCCTGGCACAGCCTTCCTCCTGCTGCCATGGGACAGCGGCACTGTGTGGGGCTGGGGAATGTTTCCTGTAAGATGGAGGGGGCTGGTGTTGGAGCTCCCTGGTACCAGCCATGAGAGTGTGACCAGCTGCCAGCCCCGGGGCTGGGGCAGTGGCACAGTGAGGGGGGGCACAAAGCAGCTTTATGGGCACCCATTTCTCCCGCCTGGGCTAGGCTGTGCCCACCACCTTCCTACCCACCAGACCCACCAGTGCCAGCAGGTAACGGATCCACCCTGGTCCCCTCACCCTTCCTGGTGCCAAGGTGTTGGCCAGCCATGCAGAATTGTAAGGGTTTCCCGAGATATCCAGGACATGCCCTCAGGAGGGTGTTGGGACAGGCTGTAGCTGTGAAGCTCCTCACTGCAGTGCACAGTGCAGTGGGCTCCTACCAGGTGCCGCAGGGTGGGTTATAGCTGCCTGAACCCTTCTGGGACTGGGGGAATGGGCAGAGGGGCTGTGCCTGGGCCAGCCAGGCTGACACCCACCCCATCCCCATGGTGTTCTCAGCAGACACGCTGGTGGGGAAGATTGCTATCCCGGCGTACACCCTGAGTGACGACGACTGCTCCTCTGGGTACCAGCAGCTGAGTGTGGAGAGTGACCCTGAGGAGGGTGGTGAGCCTGGCCCTGCCGCCCTGCCCTGCCGCCAGTGCGGGCTGCAGCTGGCTGCCAGCCTGGGCCAGAGCTGCCTGCAGTGTGCCGGCGCCGAGGGCGGCCGCAGCCAGCGCATCGTCTACTCCTGCCAGCTCTGCCCCTTCGCCTCCCACTACTCCAGCCACCTCAAGCGCCACATGAAGACACACAACGGGGAGAAGCCTTTCGCCTGCACGCAGTGTGCCTACGCCTCTGCCCAGCTGGTGAACCTGACGCGGCACCTGCGCACACACACTGGGGAGAAGCCGTACCGCTGCACTTGCTGCAGCTTTGCCTGCAGCAGCCTGGGCAACCTCAAACGCCACGAGCGGGTCCACAGCCAGGACAAGCCTTTCCAGTGCGCTGCCTGTGACTACCGCTGCAACCAGAGCCGTAACCTGAAGCGGCACATGCTCAGCCACCGCCTTCCCGAGGGCGAGGGGCCACACCGGCGGGACAAGGACCCAGGTAAAGGTGGGAGGGTGTGGGGATATGGGGAGAGCTGCTGTGGGTGCCTTGGGGCTGGGGCAGGGCATAGACCCTGCCATCGACCTGACATGTACTGCCAGGCTCACTGAGGCATTGTGGCTCCTCAAAGAGCCAATTCTCACTGGCGCTGTGCCGCCCTACTCACAACCCTGTCTGTTTGTCCCACAGAGCCATTGCTGCCAGAGCTGAGCCTGCATGTGGGCAGTGGCAGTGGCCCCTTCCTGCCCGGCTGTGCACGGCTGCGAGGCGAGGAGGCAGCCGCACTGCCTGAGCTGCTCTTCCCCTTCACCTGCCGCATGTGTGGGCTGGTGCTGGACGATGGGTTCGCACAGGATGAGGGCCTGGCCGAGCAGGTCTGTGGGCGCTGCAGCCTGGCGGTGCTGGGCACCGAGCCAGGTGCCAGCCCCCGTAAAGGCACTGGGGACAAGGGCTTTGCCTGCAGCCTCTGCCCTTTCGTCACCCACTACCCCAACCACTTGGCGCGGCACATGAAGACACACAGCGGGGAGAAGCCCTTTGCCTGCCCACTCTGCCCTTATGCCTCTGCCCATCTGGACAACCTGAAGCGGCACCAGCGCGTGCACACAGGTGAGAAGCCCTACAAGTGCCAGCTCTGTGACTACGCCTGTGGCAACCTGGCCAACCTCAAGCGTCATGGGCGCATCCACTCAGGCGACAAGCCCTTCCAGTGCAGCCTCTGCAGCTACAGCTGTAACCAGAGCATGAACCTGAAGCGGCACATGCTGCGGCACACGGGCGAGAAGCCCTTCCAGTGCCGGGACTGCCCCTACACCACTGGTCACTGGGACAACTACAAGCGCCACCAGAAAATCCATGGCCACACGGCTGAGAGCTGGGTGAACCCGCGCAATGCCAAAGCCCTCCTGGCCCCCCAAGCCGTGGGCACGGCCCTGCCCTGAGACAGCACTTAGTCTGGCAGTAGGCCTGGGGTGCCTCGGCACCTGCCCTCCCTGGGGGAGGGACAGTGAGGGCAGGCAACTCCACAGGGGCTTGGGGCTGCCTTATGCCAGGCCCACAGGCGCACTAGGGTCTCCAGCAAGGGCTGCCTGAGCAGGGTGAAGTCACGACTGGCGGCTCCAGCTCCTGCTCCCATGGCAGCACTGCGGTGTCTCCAGCCACCCCACCTGCCTATTTCTGCCTGCGGGAGCCTTCCTCTGCTGGGGTTTGGGGAAAAGGGGGGAGGGGGGAACAGGACTGGTTCCATGGCTGCTGCCGTGCTGGTCGGTGTAATTTATATTGTGTATAAAAGCATTAAACAGTCAGTTTTGTTATCTGCTCTTCTCCCTGGGGGCCTCGTTCTGCTGCAGAGGAGGACAGCACAGGGCTGGCACAGGGAGGGGAGTGACAGCAGCCACCCCCCAACAGACAGCCTGGTACCAATCAGGATCCGTTTTAATCATCGCTGCAGTGTGTAAACATCAGTTACTGTCCATTAATGCTCTGTCGGGCTGAGCAGCAGGAGATACGTGATTACAAGCCTAGATTATGCTGGCATCTATGAGCGGGTTAGAGGGAACTCTGCGCGGAGCTCCCTGAGACAGTTTACTGCACTCTGTCTCAGAGCACAAACCTAAACACTAATTTGGCATTATGGACTCTGCCTGGGTCCACCCAGGGCAGCTGCCCCCACCTAGGCCAGGCCCTCCCAGCTGGGACAGGAGCAGCTCTGCCCCTGCGCTAGGCCAGGCCCTGCACTGCTGCTCCAGGGTTTGGCCCAGGCACACTGCTCAGGTTGAACAAGCCCTCTCCCAGCTGGAGCCAGCAGCGGGAGGAGTTCAGCTGCCCCCACCCCAAAGGCAATGGCAGGCTGGGGGTGAGCTCCCAGCCCCGGGGAGCAGGGAAAGGTGGATGTAGCAGGTGAGAGGCACGTTGATTGCAACCTGGCTGCAGGTCGTACATTCCTCAGCAAAGGCCCTTGCTCAGGCCAGGGCTGTCCTGGGAAAGGGGGCACTACAGATCCTCATCGCCAATGCCCTCAAAGGCATAATTGCCGTGGAAGTCATTAGCACCCACATCGTTAGCAGAGCTGGAGTGGCTGATCCCACGCAGGCTGACGGAAGTGAGCTTGCTCTGTGGATAAGGGAGATGTTAGGGAGGACACCTCTAGCTCACCTACCCGCTTAGCCTGAGAGCTCTAGCGCATCCGCACACAACTCACCGAGAGTTTGGCCACAGGCTCCCGGGAGGCATCAGGCGAGTCCTATGAGGACAGCACAGTTGGGCAGCGCAGGGTCATGGGACACAACACCCACCTGTCCTTTTATCTGCCCTCCCTCCCTAGGGAGTCTGGCTCACTGAGATGGTCCAGGACCTCTTTCCCTTCCCAGGGCTCTTGAAGCAGGGCACCACAGCCCTGCTGTGCTCTGGGCTTGCCCCAGCCCTGTCAAGGGGACAGTGACTCCCCTGGAGACAGTGAGTTATGGTATGCAACACATGGCAAAGCCCATGGTCGCACATGTTCCCCACCCAGGGCTGCAGAGTCCAACTCACCAGCAGCGGGGGTGACTTCACAGCTTGCTGGCTGTCTGAGCGCCGCAGGGCCCCATTCATCCGCCGCCGATACATCTGCAGGGAGGAGTTCAGCTTAGCCACAGGGTCCCCAGGGGCTCTGGGGCTTATAACTGGCCCTGGGGATCTTTCTGCTGGCCCTATCCTTACGGAAACAGTCAGGGTGCAGCCCAGACCCCAGGAAGTCACAGGGGCAGGTTGGGATCCCACCCTGGGGACATCATCCAGCCCCAGCCCTCACCTTGCGGATGCTGCCTCCAGATTTTTTCACCATCAGCTCATCTACCATGGACTGCAAGCAGATGCTCAGCATGATGGCCTGCAAGGGAGAAGCGTCACAGGGCTCTACGCACCCCACAGCCTTCCCATACCCCACACTGGGCCCAGCCCAGCCCTTGCCCTCACAACCACCACCAGCCCACCACACAGGCAGCTCTACCTGTGGGCTGGTGATGGTGACCCACTGCAGCCGGTCCTTGCTCATCAGGTACTCAAAAGCCAACTCTAGTTTCACCTCAGACTTCCCTGGGCTGCTCCCCGAAGGGCCATTGTTCATTGGCACCTGTGAAGACACACACCAAGGTTGCGAGCCCCCAGAGGGGAAGTAGCAGCTCCCCAGGTGCCAGTGCAGATTGAGGGCAGCACCCAGCCAAACACAGGACACCTGCCCACCATTCTTCTGCCACTGTCAGGTCCACTCAAATGTCCTCACACCAATGATCCCCTCACCCCCAAGGCATGATGCAGACCCTCCCCACTGGGAGGCTGGGCCAGACTGGTGTCAGAGCCAGCAGCCTTCCCAGGGAGAGGTACTAGCCCAGCCTGGCATAGCCAGGTCTCTCCAGCCCCCATAGAGCCCTCCCTGTTCTCCAAGCGTCACTCACCGAGGATGTGACCCGCCAGCACCGCATGCGTGTGACCTTGAAGCTGCCCTCCTTGATCTGCTCATTCGGCAGCCGCACCTGGAAGTTGAGCTCGTTGTTGCCAGCACTGACAACAACATGGCAGCCCTTCTCAGGGAAGTCGGTGATGCAGGGGTCGAACTTGAGATAGCCGTAGTACTTTAGGGTCTGCGCCAGGCGGATGAACTGTGGGCAGAGCCAGGGATGCTCAGCACTGCTGGCCGCCTGCCCGGGCCAGAAACAGGCGACCAACCCAGTACCACACATCACATGGAGAGGGGCTGGTGCAGTGGCAAGGACTGCCCCAGTCATGACATTGCACCCTCCCCTACCTCCTTCTTGGAGACCTTTTCTTGCAGGGACTTCAGCTGCCGGTGCTGTTCCTTATTGACAAGGATCCATCCATGCTCAATGTCTGACACCGTCTACAACCAGCAGAAGCTGGTGAGAGCCTGAGACCAGAGCCTCCCGAGCCCATGCACAGCTGTGGCCAGGGGGTGCAGTGCCCCTCCTCGCTTGGCTGTGCCACACCAACCCTCACCTGCGCATACAGCAAGTTCAACCCCACACGATGCTCCATCACATCATCATCATAGGCTGAGTCCCAGTAGCTGGAAGGGAACCACATGGGTCAGCCTATGCCCCAGCTCCTAACAGTAATGAAGAGAAAATCACCCTCCTGTGGGCTGGCTCTCTGGCCAGTTCCCTTGTAACTGTGAGTCACCATGCCCTGCTCCCCATCTAAACCAGTTGCCATGGGAAGGCAGAAATGGGCTGAGCACAGCAGGGCAGCCCATATTCCTGTGGCATGGCCAGGGATGCCCAGGTGTGTTCCTGGGGGCCAAAGCATCTGTGGGCAGCAATGGCAGGAGGGGAGGGTGCCTCTGTGGAACAGGGAGCCCTGGGCACCAACCCACTGCTGCCCCCCCAGTCCCCCAGTCACCTCTTGCGCAGGATGATCCGGAACTCAGGGTTGTGCAGGCTGGTGACTGACACGTATGGCAGCTCAAACTCCTGCAGCTTTCGCACAACTGCAGGGAAACACCAGCTCAGCAGCAGCTCTGGGCAGCAGGAGCCCCCAGATCCTCACAGCCAGCGTGCCCCAGGAAAAACAACTAGGACCCCCACTCAGGGCAGGGTGCAAGCACACAGCACTCATTCCAGGCAGAGGTCCCACTGCAGTGGGCTCTACTCACAGGAGAAAGCTCCATCCTTGGTCTGTCTCACTAGAAAGAGGCTGAAGTAGCCAACCAGGTCATCTGGCAGATCCAGCTTGGAGGCTACAGCCTGGGAGGGAGAGCAGGAGGTCACTACTTCCCAACATAAGTCTCAATCCGGTGGCAAGACTCAGCCCATATGCATTCTGGGACCTCCCAACAGCCAGAAGGCAGCACCTCTGCTGCCCTGGGGCTAGGCCTAGGGCTCGTTGCAACCAGGAAACAGCTAGGGGTCCCCCAGCATCACTGTCAGCCCAGAAATACCCAATGGCACACCCATTCCAGCTCCCAGCTTTTCAGCCCCACCAAGTCAACCCTGATCCAGGGCGGGGAGATAGCAGGAGAGGGCAGAGGAGGCTGCTGGGCTGAGACACCCCCACACATGTGGGAAACCCCAGAACACAATAGGAGGGCACCTCAAGGACATCCTCTGTCTGGTCTGAGGTGAGGATGGTGACCTTGACCTTCTGCCCGTTAGAGAGCAGCACTTCCAGCACCACCTCCTCTGTGGGGATCTGCTGTGTCTCCTGGAGAAAGAAACAGGACTGGCACCCCAGCCTCTTGCTACAAATTGAGGGCCCCAGACCTCCCACAGCTCTGCCCCCTCACCTGCTGAGCCTTGCGCAGGAAGCTGTTGAAGGTCTCACTGCCCCCCAGTGTTGGATCCTGCCGCACTGTGGGAAGGGGCATGAGTCAGGAGTCCCATGAGAAGGAGCAGGGACCCACAGCAGTGCCTGGCCCTTCTGCAGCCCCTCAGTTTGCCCTCAGACTGTGTGCTGGGGCAGCCAGGGACTCCCCCCACATCCCCACTCTGCCAGTGCAGGGCAGGGGCTGAGACTGGACCTGGCATCCAGGGGACAAGCCCAGCAAATGCCAGCGCTACACTGGGAGCTGCAAGATGGGCCACGGCGAATGGAGCAGTGCAAGGCGGAAGCCATGGGCAGTGCCCCGGTGCCCTGCACAACTGGACCGGGGCAGGCCCAGCTTACCAGCCTGCATGTACTTCTCCAGCTGCTCCCGTCGCTGCTCTACCTCCGCCGGGGTGAGCGTGAAGATCTTCTTTGGGGGAAAGGCTGGGACCACATTGGCGCCATACTCCTTCCTTAACTGGGACAAGAGCAGAGTGCTGCAAGAGCCTCTAGGGAGATGGTGGCTGCCCTGATCCCTCACCCTAGCTGATCCCCAGGGACCTAGCAAGGGGAGCAGAGCTTGCCACCATCCCTCATCCACTTGGAAAGCCAGCAGCATGCAAGAACCCAGATGGAACATCACAGGAGCTCCCACCACCCTCCCTACCTGCTCGTGCAGGCCCAGGAGCTGGCTGTAGCGCACCCGACAGTGCAGCACCCCGTTCACATGGATGTTGTAGGCCTGCAGGGAAAGATGCCAGTCAGATCCCAGCACCTGTCAGACGGAGGGAACCCAGGACCTGCCCAGCTCAGGGCACATAGGACATGCCAGGGAGCACCCATCCAAAAGATGCGCCTGCTGGACACCAAGAAGGCCTAGCCCTGTGGCTGCCTAGACATGGGGAGTACAGTGCCACACTGCAGCCCTGCAGACATGGGTGTCCCCACGTCAGCAGAAAAGGACACCCCTCCCTGTTCACAGGGATTCCCACAGACCTGGTCCCCGGCTATGCCCCCTCTGCTCTTGCTCAACTCCTGCTTCTGACACCACAGGCAGAGCACAGCTACCACTGAAGAACATACGGGGCCTGGCAAGTCCATGGCCCAGCTCCTAGCACCTCACTATAGGCAGAGTCCTTCCAGGGGACAGCACTGTCCTCACAGGTCCTGCTGTCCCCAGAGTACTGTCTCGGAGGGCAAGAGGATGAACATGAGCCTCCAGCCAGCCATCACTGGCCCAGCCTCCCATGGATGTCCTCAGTGCCCTCCTTCCCCTGAGCACCGGGACTGCCCAGGCTCAGCAGAGGTCCCAGCCCAGCCATGCTGGAGCTCACACTGGCATCTCCCAACCCAAAGGCACCAGCCCAGTGGCTCGGAGTTGCTACAGAAGAGACAGGGCGGACACGGGTGGTACTGGCAGCACCCACGCCTGCCCACATCAGGGCTCTCCATGAGGTCACAGCTCCTACCCAGCCACCGGGCTGCCCAAGGGCTCTCTCCAAGGTCTCCCCCAGGCCTGAGGAGCCTCCGCAACAGTTGAGGGCAAAGTGCAGGGGGGTCATGGGGCTGAAATACCTCGAAGGCTGCTTGCTCCTCTAGCCCTTGAGCAACTGCAGCTCCTGCCTCTCCATCACTGATAACCACCCGGTCCATTGCCCAATCTCAGGCTCCCGAGGGGAATCCTCGGAAGAGGGATTTTGGCACAGAAGGCAGGTGGGGGGGATCTCCGCGGGATGGTGGAGCCCAGGGTTGCCCACCCTTACCCCGAGAGCACCGATCTGGACCCTCTGCCCAGCCTAGGGCTCTGCTCGCCTCTGCCGGCCCCGGGAAGGAAGTCTGGGCACTCGGTGGCCACCGCCACTCGGCAGCAGCGCCCCCCGGCCCCTCTCCGGAGGCGCTCACGGCGCAGGGAGCAAAACAGGAAGCCGAGACGAACGGACGGACGGACGGGCGGGCCAGGATGAGCCGGCGCTGAAGATGAGACCGGACGGGGCCCCCGCAGGCTGTTCACCCCTGCCCGCGGCGCCCCGGGCAGGGCAAGGTCCGGACATCCCCGGGGAGGTCTTAGGGACCTCCCGCACCCTATCCGGAGGCGCGGGGGCGGTGGGGCCCGATCCCTACCCAGTTCTAGCACAGGGCGCCGGCTGGGGATGGCGGTGGGCTGGGACCTGCCTGCCTCGCCAGGCCCCGGTCCCTGTCCTGATCCCGACCCGCCACTGCGCCGGGGCTGCGGGACCGCACGGCCCCACCGGGGCCGCACCGCACCCGGGCCGCGGGGCCGCGCCACCCACTCTGCTCCGCAGGACGGCTCCGTTCCGCGGGACGACTCCGGTCCCTCGGCACTGCTCACCACGTAGGCGGCGGCGCCGCCGTCCCCGGCGCGGGTCTCGGTCTCGGGAATGGAGAAGTGCATGGCCGGGCCGAGCGCGCCCCCGCTACCTGCCTCCCGCCGCCGCCATCTCGGGCTAGCACTCCCCGCGATGGCGCGGCCCGCGGCACCGCCCGCCCCAGGGCCGTCCCGCCCCGCCCCGCCCGAGGCCGTCGCTCTCCGCCCGCCCCGCTTCGCCCCGCTCCGCCCGCCCCGGGGACGCCCTGCCCACCGCGCCCCGAGCGCCCCCGCCGCGCGGGGGCTGAACGCGCGACCGGCAGCGAGGTGGGGCAGGACAGGGAGAGGGAAGGGCCGGGGAGGCGGGGCCACGGGGAGGGACCCCCGGGAATGGACCGGCCCCGCACCGGTGCGAGTGACGTCACGACGCGTCACGCGGAGGAGCCCTGACGTCACGACGGGTCACGCGCAGCGCCGTCTGGCCGGCAGGGGACGCCGAAGGCGGGCGGACGGGCGCCATGGCGGAGCGGGCGGGTGAGTGCGGGACGGGACACTGGGACCGGGACCGGGACAAGACCCGGCCCCGCTCACGCTCCCATCATTCTAGGTACGAATCCCGAGGGAGCTGCGTCGGTGCCGGCGGGACCGCAGGTGAGCGGGGCCGGGGCTGGTGTGAGGCCGGGGCTGGGTGCCGGGGCCGCCTGACGGTGTGTGCCCATAGGCCCCGGAGCTCTCCCGGGAGGAGAAGCTGCAGCTGCGGAAGGAGAAGAAGCAGCAGAAGAAGAAGAAGAAGAGCGAGAAGGGGCCGTCAGCCGAGCCCCAGGAGCTGGGTGCGACCCCCGAGCCGGAGCAGCCGCGAGGTGAGAGCCGCCGTCCCCACAGAGCCTCTAGCGGGGCAGCGCTGGGCCGGACCCGTGGGCGTACCGGGCTGGCAACGTCCGGAGCCGGGAGTGTCTTCCAGTGTAGCCCCACTCCGTGCCCTAGCCCGGGCCCTTGCGCTCCCGGACACCCGCGTTGCCGTAGGGACTGCAGCGCAGAGCACAGGGCTGCCCCGTGGTGCCGTGTCAGCTGCGCGGTAGTGGTGAGGCTGTGGAGCCCCTCCCAGGGAACAGAGGGCTCTCCGTGCCTCGGGCTGCCCCTCGCAATGGGCTGCATCTCCCGGTGATGGAGGCTGGGCACAGACTCCCCCTTCCTCCCTCGCAGCAGCTGCTCAGCCTGCGTCCACCTCGGCTGATGGCCCCAGCGATGGCGAGAAGCCCGTGGGCAGCAAGAGCAAAGCAGAGCTTCGAGCAGAGCGCCGGGCCAAGCAGGAGGCTGAGCGGGCCCAGAAGCAGGCCAGGAAGGCAGAACTGAGCCAGGCAGCCACAGCAGCCAAGCCCCGGCAGAGCCCCACCGAGCCCCTGTCCCGTAAGGCTGTTATCACCACGGGGTGCAGAGGGTGGGTGAGTGGATAGGAGGGTCTGGGGTGGGCAGAGGATGCCTTTGTGATCTGTCCATGGTCTGGGTCCTGCCTGGCCCTAAGTGCTGCCCTGCCTTCCCTGAATGGGGGGGTGCACCAGAACAACTTGTCCTCACCCTGGCTGTACTCACAGTGGTGAAGCGGCTGCCAGAGCACATGCAAGTGGATGACCCTGCTGCCCAGAGGAAATTGGCCAAGAAGCTGGAGCGGCAGCAGGTAGGAGGACCAGGTGACCCACTGCACACCTGGGGCAGCCATGCTGCAGAGGGCCTGGTGGGGGCACATGGTGGGACCAGGGCCTGCTCTCTGAAGGCAGGGGGGAACTTGGCATGACCTGAGAAAGTGCTGGGTGTGACTGGTGGCCATGGAATGAGCAGAACACTGGAACACCATCAAAATACTTGGCTGCAGGTACCTCTGAGGCAGGACTACGGCACCAAGGTTAACCTGTTCTCCCACCTCCACCAGTACAGCCGGAAGAAGCCACTGACACAGCAGATGAGGTACAAGGCCTTCCCAGCCCAAGGTCTCTGGCAATGCTGGGCTCTGCTTTGGTTGGCCTGGCTGCAGAATGGCTCTGGAACAGGGATGTCCTAGTCCTGCATGCAGGATACGCCTGGAGTGTTGGGGGATATTTTGCTTGCTTTGGGGAGTGGCAGTACGGGCAGCCCAATATCTTGCCTGTGGGGTGAGTGCAGGGCCACAGGAGAAGGGGCTGTGGGATGAGCCTGGCTCCTCAGGTTACTGCCATCTCCCTTCCTGGGCCATCCCTTGGGTTGTTGGGCTGGGACCTGTCAATGCGTTGGGTGTTTTGGGCTGCAGAGGTGCTGACAGCTGCCTCTTGCTGGTCTGTGCAGCATCCCCTCCACAGTGATCCACCCAGCAGTGGTGCGCCTTGGCCTCCAGTACTCCCAGGGCATCATCAACGGCTCCAACGCCCGCTGCATCGCACTGCTGGAAGTCTTCAAACAGGTACCTGAGCAGCTACCTGGCAGCAGGGGCATTGTGCTGGGCACAGGTGTGTGATCCTGCTTTCTGACTGCTGAGGCTGTATCTGTGGTCAGTCATCATCAGCCTCTTCCTTTGGATCGTGCCAGGGCGGGGTCCTTTCTGGCACTGCCACTGCCACTGCTGTTTTGACTCACCCTGGAGCACCCATTGGCCCTCCAAGCAGCGTGTCAGGCTGTGCGGGACATATGTGTCTTGACTGCAGCCAGTGAGGCAGGGTACTTGCATACCCTACCCTGAGGTGCCCTGAGATCATACTCCTTTTCTACTTGTCTTAGCTGATCCGGGATTACTCCACTCCCCCCAATGAGGAGCTGTCACGGGACTTGGTGGCCAAGCTGAAGCCACACATCAGGTGAGGGCTCCGGAGGGCAGAGCAGAGGGACCAAAGTTCCACGGAGTGTGGTCCATTGTTCACGTCTCTGGTTTGGTGTCCACCCAAACTTTGGCTGACGTTCCCAGGGTTCTGCCTTCCTGCCCACTCTGCTTCTCCCTGTCTTGGCCCTCCAGGCTGCTTTGGAGCTAAGCCCATTTCTTCTGCAGTTTCCTGAACCAGTGCCGGCCACTCTCAGCCAGCATGGGCAATGCCATCAAGTTCCTCAAGAAGGAGATTTCATGCCTTCCTGACACCCTGAGAGAGGAGGAGGTGAGTGGCCTTGTTGAGTGGCAGGCTCCAGGCCCTGGGTGAAAGAGCTGAGCAGGGAGCAGGAATGGGATGCAGACTGGGAAGTGCTACAGTGGCGTTGGAAGCTTGTTATCAGGGAGAAGACCCTGACCCCCACCTGGTTCCAGTCAGGGAGTTGCAGAGAGCGAGAAGGTCTGTATGTGATGTCTGTCTCTCTCCAGGCAAAGGAGAAGCTCCAGGACATGATCGACAAATACCTGCGAGAGAAGATTGTCCTGGCAGCTGAGGCCATCTCAAGGTCTGCCTTTGAGAAGATCAATGACCATGACGTGATACTGGTATATGGATGGTGAGCGCAGGCATCCAATCTGGTGGGTAGGAGGAGGGAATGGAACAACATGGGAGGTGAGGCTGTGATGGTCCTGCACAGGGCTCAGCACTGTCCTACCTGGTGTGTCTGAAGCTGGGTTCCAAGAACCCCAGAGTCACAGCTCACTCCACCCAGGGCACTTACAGAACAGCCAGGGTTGTTCACTGGATTTTAAACAAACTGCTGCAAAGTCAAATGTCAGGAAGCAAAAATATGGACATTTGTGCCCCAGAAAGTAGAGGAAGGGAAAGAAGCCAGAGACTACTGCAGCAAGAGTCCAGATGTGATATGTATCCTGGGCAGAAGAAGGTGCAGGGGCAGGAGGCCAGTGCAGGTTTGGAGTATTGTGAGAGGGAAACTGGGAGAGGGTGTGGCAGAGTCTCTTGTGGTGGTCACAGACAGGGAGGTCAGTGCTGCTTCCAGGGAGGGCTGAAACATCACCTTTCCCAGGAGGGCTTTCCTGTGCAGAGACAGACCGGCCCTGGGAGCCATGATGGCAGGAGGGTTCTGGAAGGGGCAGCATTCATGAGGATGAGGGTGGACATCATGGCCTGGTGGGAGCCTGGCCTGATGGGATGAGGCAACTCCTTACTGGTGCCCATCAGCTCCTCCCTGGTGAACCGGACGCTGTGTGACGCCCATGCAAAGAAGGGCCGTGCATTCCGCGTGATCGTGGTGGACAGCCGGCCGCGCCTGGAGGGGCGGGAGACACTGCGCCGCCTGGTACGGAAGGGTATCCACTGCACCTATGTGATGATCAATGCTATCTCCTACGTGTTGCCTGAGGTGAGGGTCTGTGCCAAGGGTGAGGGAGGCAGCAGTGTGATCAAAGGTGCTGACAGATCCCTGTGCTTCCCTGACAGGTGTCCAAAGTGCTGCTGGGAGCCCATGCACTCCTGGCCAATGGCTCTGTCATGTCCCGGGTGGGGACATCACAGATCGCACTGGTCTCCAAGGCCTACAATGTGCCCGTCCTGGTCTGCTGCGAGACCTACAAGTTCTGTGAGCGAGTGCAAACAGATTCTTTTGTCTCCAACGAGCTGGGTATGGCTTCTTCCCCTTCCTCCCATCTGGGACCTTCTCCCACTTCCTGCTGTAGACCATGACAGTCTGCTCTGCCCTGTCATAACCCTTCCTGGGTGAGGGGCCACCACTTGCAGGCAGGGGGGCCTGGCAGGCAGCAGTGGTGTGTGCTGCTCCAGGGGCAGGATGGAGAAGTGCTGTTCCTCCCCCTGATCCTGATGGCTTTTTATCTCTCTGCAGATGACCCTGATGATCTGATTGTGCTCCGGAAGGGCCAGGCACAGCTTGGGGGCTGGGCAGAGAACAAGTCCCTGCGCCTTCTTAACCTGGTCTATGATGTGACACCCCCAGACCTGGTGGATTTAGTCATCACGGACCTGGGCATGATCCCCTGCACCTCAGTGCCTGTGGTCCTGCGTGTCAAGAATGTGGATCAGTAGTCAGGGCAGCTGCAGGGACACTAATAAACCAGGCCCCTGGTACCCCGTGTGTGCCATCTGTGGTGTGGCAGAGCCCTGGCACCCGTGTCATCCATGTCACTACTGGCACAGCTCTGCACCTTCCTTGAGGCCTGCTGGTCCCAGACCCTCTCCTCCTACTCCAGGCCTGCAGCAGGGAAGGCTCTTCCCTGTCCCTAGGCCCGTCCTCTGGGAAAGGGGTGGTGATGGCCCCTGTCTTATCCTCCTCAGAGCTTTGGTGACACTCGGGCTGTGCTTCTAGCAGCCCCCCGAGCTGGGCTGGTGGTGGAGAGCCCGAGTCCCTCTGGCCGTGGCCTCTGGCACCAGCCCCGGAGAGGTCCCTTCCCGCGGTAGCCCGGCCGGGTGGCGAGCGGTGTCCGGGACAGTGAGGCCGTGGGGAAGCGCGACCGGTGGTGCCCCACAGCCCGAGCGGGGCCAGCGTGGGGCTCCAGGACCGCTGGGGGCGGAGCCTGCCTTGAAGGGTCGTGGCCATGTAAATCGCGCCACTGCCTTCAGAGCAGCTCTGCTCTGGCAGGGGCGGGGCTCAGCCGGGCTTCATCTGGCTGGTCATGCAAATTATCTGCACCGCGCGGAATGACGGGACACAGCCCGCCCAAAGCCGCCGCTGTCCCCACGCGTCCGCGGGCGCTGCGCGGGGCGGAACGTGCGGACCGGGCTGCAGCGTGGCGCTGGGTCCGTGCGAGCTCGGTATGGGGTGAGGTGTGCGACGGGTGGGGCGGGTCCGTGCGGGGGTTAGGAACTCATACTTACCTGGCAGGGGAGACACCATGATCAGGCAGGTGGTTTTCCCAGGGCGAGGCTCATCCCTTGCACTCCGGGTGTGCTGACCCCTGCGATTTCCCCAAATGCGGGAAACTCGACTGCATAATTTGTGGTAGTGGGGGACTGCATTCGCAGTCACTCCTGAACTCGTTGTTCGATGAAAGAACCGTGATCCGAGTTAGCTGTAAGTGGTCTGCCTATGTCGTGTGTCTCTGTCCCTGTCGCTGCCGATGTTCTTGCAATTGTTTCTCTACTTACTGCCTGCACTGACGGGCTATCGCTCACCAGGGTCGCCTGCAGGTGCAGCAGCAGTGGGACTAACCCGCCTCCCGGGAGTCTCAGTGCCCGATGCCTGTCCCGTCTCCATCCATGCGGGAGCAGCCCAGCCTCGCCTTTTCCGGCTCTAGCCCGTGGGCCGACAAGCTGCTCCGGCCCAACCCTGTGCTCAGGCTGCGGTGGGACGGTGAAACTCGGGTTTGTGTCCCGGCCCACACAGCGACCTCTCGGGAGATACGGACGGGGGGAGAAGCTTCGCCCGATTCAGGATGCGTCAAATTCCCTCCCTCTGGAAATCCGGCTGAACTCACGGTGTGAGTGTGAACACCCCGGGTGCGACCCAGACAGTGGTCACCACGTGGGACCGGCATCTCCGCACCCTTTCCCCAGCGAGGACCTATTTCACCGGGGTGTTTGCCTGCTCCTGCAGGCACGGCGTGGGACAGGCGGAAATCATCCCGGCTCCAGTCGCAGTAGTCCAGAGGCCCCCCTCTTGGGATCTGCTGGCCAGGTCCTGCAGGGAACGGGGATGTGTCTCTCGGGCACGGGCAGCGCCTGTTCGGAAAGAATAGCCCTGAACTCCAGGCTATTCTCGAACTGCGCACCGAGAGCACTACAGGACTGCCCGCACTGCCTTCACGTTTTGTCGGAGGATACCGGACCCCTCGCATATCGCCCCCTACATCCCCGCTTCCACATCCCATGGCTCCCATGTCCATCGCCCCGTCTTCGATCCAGCGTCGGGCTCTCCCCTGTACTTTCATCATCAGCGGCGAGCAGTACCCGTTACCGCCTCGGACTCAATGTCAGCATCACTGGAGACGAACACGTTCCTGTAATGTCCTCCAACAGCACACCGAGCTGTACATTTAATCAAAGTACTCATTTCTGTCCTTTACTCGTAAAGTCAGGGGAGAGCGCGAACGCAGTCCCCCACTACCACAAATTATGCAGTCGAGTTTCCCGCATTTGGGGAAATCGCAGGGGTCAGCACACCCGGAGTGCAAGGGATGAGCCTCGCCCTGGGAAAACCACCTGCCTGATCATGGTGTCTCCCCTGCCAGGTAAGTATGAGTTCCTAACCCCCGCACGGAACTACCGAATATACCGCACACCTCTGTAAGACATGGTCACTCCGCACTTAGGTTCACACGACTCCAGCTCCGTACTGCAGCATGATTCGCACGTTCCGCTACGCGCAGCGCCCGCGGACGCGCGAGGACAGCGGCGGCTTTGGGCGGGCTGTGTCCCGTCATTCCGCGCGGTGCAGATAATTTGCATGACCCGCCCGATGAGCCCCGCCTCATGGCCCACCCCACACTCGTCGAGTCCTTGTGACGTCATCTTTTTGGCCATCCCCAGTTCCGGTTCGGTGCTAGTGGCGCGGCCCGCAACGGGGCGGTGGCTCCAGGAGCCCCCGATGGCATCAAGCGCCGCCCGCGGGCCGCCGTGCCGAGAGCGGAGTCTCCGGGAGCGGCCGGGACGACGATCGGGTTCTGCCGTGCGCAGCCGGAGCCGTAGTGGGGAGCGGGAGGGTGAACAGAGAGTTCTCCGTATGTAACGGGGGTGGACGGGACGAGGCGGGGGCGCTCCCCGGGGTACGAGGCGGTGCCACCGTGCCCGGTGCTACGGGCCACCGAGACGTGCCAAGGGATCTTGCTGCGTTTTGGTGCTAATTCCGGTGTTTTGGGGCAGGGGAAGAGCTGCCGGCGGGAGATCTGGACTGTGAGGATGGAAGAGGAGCTGCCAAATCCCCGACAAAACCTGTGCGGCCCCAAGTCGGTCCCGACGGGGCGGTGGAGGAGCGCGGCGAGAGTTCTGCGAACGGGGCGGTGCCACCCCCAGGGGCTCCCGGGAAGCGCGGCAAGAAAGGCAAGGCCGAGGTGCTGCTGCTGGAGCTGTCCCAGGCCCCGGAGCCCATCCAGATGCAAAAGGTGCTGGGGAGCAGCGAGGAGGGGGACGGCCTTGAGACTCCCCGGGGCGGGCGGCCCAAGAGAAGGGCGGCCAAAGTGTAAGTGATAGTGACGATGGGGGCCTGGGGGGACGTGCGCTCTAGAGACACGTGGGAGAGCTGGGGATGTTCAGCCTGGAGAAGAAAAGGGTCCAGGGAGACCTTAGAGCCCCTTCCAGTGCTGGAATGGGTACCAAAAAAGCTGGAGAGGGACTTTGAACAAGGGCCTGGGGGGACAGACCGCAGGGGAATGGTTTCCCACTGCCAGAGTTAGATGGGATGCTGGGAAGAAATCCTTCCATTCGAGGGTGCTGAGGCCATGGTACAGAGTGCCCAGAGAAGCTGTGGCTGCCCCATCCCTGGAAGTTTTCAAGGCCAGATTGGATGGGGCTTGGAGCAGCCTGGGGTAGTGGAAGGTGTCCCTGCCGATGGCAGGGGTTTGGAACTGGATGAGCTTTAAAGTGTCTTCTAACCCAAACCATTCCCCAATTCCATGATTCAATGACCTCTGTCTCTCCAGAGGGTCTCAGTGTCTTTCCTGTAGGACTTTGTACTATGTTGATGGGATGTATTGATTTCTCACAGACCAATCCTTTCCCACTTTAGGGAATGTGTTTTTATCTGGGACCCCTGGGCAGGGGGCAGCAGCTGCCTGTGTCAGTAGAAATTTCCTTGGTTTCTGACAGAGCAGGAGGAGCTTATTGGTGGCAGCAGGGCAAGCTCAGAGAGTTCAGGGTGGGGGGAAGCTATGTGCCTGGGGCCTCTGGCACAGCTGGAGCTGATCCATTGCCCAGACCATGGCCTGGAGGGTGCATTCACTGGGTCCTGGAGGGAAGGAGGGAGGCAGGGCTGGCTCACCCCTGTATCATCCTGCTGCTTACCTCCAGGCACTGCCCTGGTGTTCCAGGGCTCTGCTGTACCTGCAGGAGCTGGCGGAGGAGCTGATGTCTGTGTGCCAGCCCCCCACTCCAGCTGAGGGGGCCCCAGAGCTTGAGCATGTCCAGACGAAGCGCCGGAGCCGGAGGAGGAAGGAGGAGGACACAGACAGTGATGACCCTGCACGAGATGCTGACTTCGTGCCCTCACAGGAGGTGCTGCAGGCAGAGGAGGAGGAGGAGGAGGAGGGCAGTGACACGCTGTTCAGTGAGGCATCAGAGCCAGAGCTGGAGGCACCTCGAGGGCACAGTGGAAGGACGGCGGTCGCAGGGGTGAGGGCAGGGGGCTCTGCCTGAGTCCCTTCTTGTCTGTGTGCCAGCACCAACAGCTCCAGGTGCCTGTGCTGCACCATAGTGTCCCTGCTGCCAGGGTAGGACAGCCATGACGTGGGTGGCACGTGGGGGTGGCACAGGGCCAGAGGCAGTTCCAGGTAAGGGCCAGTGGGGACGGGAGCAGGGACAGGTCCTCTGGGAGAGAGGGCAGAGCCTGTCCTTCCGCGGGAGCAGTGGGAGGTGGAGACAGATCCTGAAGGGGTTCTGGCCATCTGGAAGTTCCCATAGTGGGGCTCCATGTCTTTAGCCTAGTGTGGCATGTTGATAGTGGCTCTGTGATCGGGGACTGTGGTGGTTCCCTTTGGGACAGGTGGGTCCTCCAGGGGGTCAGGGCTTGCTCTGAGTCTGCTCTTGTGCCCAGAGATCCAAGCCCCAGTGCCGAGGCCTTGCTCCCAATGGCTTCCACAACTCCATCATGGCCCCAGTGGAGAAGAGCTCCAGCCTTACCTGCAGCCTGTGAGTGGGAGCTCAGGGTGCTGGGATACTTGGGGGGGCCTACGAGGAGCAGTGGGTGTATGTGTCCTGGTACCATCACTGGTGCAGACACAAGGATGAAGGAGCGCATGCCATCAGGAGTGTCAGTATACTGCTGGGATGGGGCACAGGTGGGTCAGGGGGGTGGCAGAGGGCTGGAGCTGTGCTGCAGAAGGGGAGGCTGTGCCACAGGGTGCAGGTAAGGGGTGCTGCTCATGCCACGGGGAGGGGATGTGGGGAGGGGGTGCTGGCCGTGCCAGGTGCAGGGCCATGGCTGAAGTCTGGCATGTGCTGCAGGCGGGAGCAGAAGCACTCACAGTGGGAGTTCCCTGACTGGATTCCAGTGGCAGACGGGTGGACGTGTCTCTCTGACAGGTACATGGGAGCAGGGAGGGAGCAGGGCCAGAGAGGATGTGGGGCAGGTCCCAGCAGTGTCTCGGTGAGCAAGGGGATGGGTGGAGGCTGTGCTCCTGTGCCCCTCCGTGTGTCTGTTGTGGGCTTTGAGGGTCTCTTAGATTTGACTGTGGAGCCATGTGGCCAGCAGCAGGGCCTGTCAGGCTGTCTGGAGGCCAGGATGAAGCTGAGGCACAGGGCTATGCTGGGGTGATTGGGTGACGGGTGGGGAGACCTCTTCTCACCTTCTGCCTGCACAGCGAGGCCGCCCCGTACCTGCCAGCAGAGGAAAAGTCTCCCCTCTTCTCCATTCAGCGTGAGGGCATCAAGGATGATGGTGCCTTGTACAGGTTAAACAGGTGTGTAATGGGGTGTCCTCAGGCCCAAAAGGGTGTCCCCCTGCCTAGCATGGCAGTGGCTGTCAGGTTATCCCCAGGCCCAGCGGGATGGTGGCTGTCAGGATGTTCCTAGGCCTACCTGGGACCAGTGGTTACCCCCAGGGCTACATCCATGGGTTGGCCAGCCAGCCTGTACCGTGTCCTGGGGTCCCACCAGCCCCTGCTCCAGTTCTGCAGAACCCTCTCACCTCTCCCCACAACAGGTTCAGCTCTCTGCAGCCCCATCCAGAGCGCCTGGATGTCTCCTTCTTTGTGGGTGGCCCAGTGTGGGCAATGGAGTGGTGCCCGACCCCTGAGGGCTCTGCAGCCCCGCAGTATGTGGCCGTGTCCTGCCACAGGAGCATGGAGGAGACGCACAGCGTGTCTGGGCTTCACACAGGCCCTGCACTCCTGCAGCTCTGGGGACTGGGCATGCCGCAGACAGAGCAGGGGTGAGTGGCTGGGGCTGGGGCCTGCCCAGGAATGGGGCAGGGCCCCGACCTTGCATCCCTCCATGGCTGCGTGGGTGGTGAGGCTTGTCCTCTCCCAGAGCCACTAGCCACAGCCTGAACCCCAAGGAGGCTGTGCTGATGGCCTGCTCTGCTGGTGGTGTACACTGGTGTGTATTGGGGCTGCTGGGCACCAGTTGCAGTGTTCCTCATGGCCCAACTCATGCCCACAGCTCTCCCAACAAAGCCAGGCTGGCCTATGCCATCGCTGCTGACTACGGCTGTGTGTGGGACATGAAGTTCTGCCCCAGTGGTGCCTGGGAGCCACCCACTGCAGCCCGGATGGTGAGTGCTGCCCTTGGGTTACCCAGGAGTCCTGAGAGGTGACCCCATGTTTGAGCTCATCTGTCCATCCCCAGCATCCACAGATGAGCCGGCTGGGCCTGCTGGCTGCAGCCTTCTCAGACGGCAGAGTGGTGGTGTATGCCTTGCCGCACCCCGGGGCCCTGCGTCATGCCAAGACAACCCAGGTAAAAGGTAGGAAGAGCCACACCGCTGAGCAGGGGCGTCCTGGCCCTCCTCCCACTGTGTCAGGCTGGGGCTTGTGAGCCCCAGCCTGAGCACCTCTGCCCACAGGAGCCTGCTGTGCTGGGGAGCTGCCAGCAGGACTGTCCCAGACTGGGAGCTGCATGGTGGGGAAGTGAGCCCACCTAATCCCCATGCTGGGGATCCTGCTGCTCCCAGCCTGGCAGCTGCCACAAGTATAGTGTGTGATCTGAGGCTGCGTTTTGGTGTTGGGGGCCTACTTTGAATCTGCTCTTGTGCCCAGAGATCCAAGGCCCAGTGCTGAGGCCTCACTTTCAATGGCTTCCACAATTTCATCAGGGCCCCAGTGGAGAAGAGCTCCAGCCTTACCCACAGCCTGTGAGCAGAGGCCATGCTTTGGTTCAGTCTCAGGGACATTGTAGCAGCCTGGCTGGGACATAGCTCCTGGGCAGCCCCTCAAACCTGGGCATGGGGAGGGGGCCATCAGCAGCATCACTGTGGCCAAAACAGGGTGCTGGCTGTGTTGCAGCCACAAAGTGTGTCCCCAGCCATTCCCCATCTCTCTGCTGGCCACTGGGAGCCTGTCCTGCTGCCAGAGCTGCTCCGTCCAGCCTGGCTGAGCCATGTGTCAGGGCAGGACAGGAAGCGCTGGGCTGGCTCAGGCTAATGGTGCCTGTAATAGACTGTGCTGGAGCTGAACAGGACTGATGGCCAGTGCATGCTGGCAGTGGGCACTCAGCTGTGGTCAGCAGCCAGCACGTTCATGCTGGCAGTGGGAAATGGGCTCCCTGTGCCCAGGCACAGCTCCTGGCCCCCCCAGCATGTTGGCTGTGTCTGCACCAGCTGCGGATGGCTGGGCTGCTGCCACAGCCACCATGTGTCACCTTGTGATGGGTCCCCCCGACTCCTGCCAGCAACTGGAGCTTGGCACGTCGTTGGCTGCGGCTGCTCGTACAATCATTGCACGTCATGGCTAGGCAGGAGCGCGGGTTCTCAGCCACAGGATTGGTGCCAGGCTGTAGTGACAGGCCCTGCTGGGAGCTCCCAAACTGACATGGCAGTGCTGGCTGTCCCTGGGGCACTGGGGACCCACACCCCTGTGTTCCTGCCTGACAGAGCCGGGGAGATGGCAGGACAGGGACTGGTAGCCCTGGCCACAGCCATGAGGAGCTGTAATCCAGGCTCCAGGCAAGGAGCTCCCAGGAGAGCCAATGCCTGCCTGACCCCCTTCTACTCTCTTCTAGATGGGTCCCTCCACAAGCACCTTATCTGCAAGGTCAGTGTTCCCTGCGATGGTGATCCCTGTCAGGGCCAGCACCGGGCAGGCCCGACAACCGGTGCTGGTGGCGGAGCTTGGGGAGCCAAGGCACCTGCAAAGTGTTGGAGGGGCAGAGCAGTGTCATGCTCCCTGCCTAGGCATCCTGGCTCTTGGGGCATGGATGATACCAGTACAGGGCTGTGACCTAGGGCTCTCACTTGGCCCCCAGGTGCAGTGCATCGCCACACTTCAGGTGGGCTCCATCCAGGCAGGTAATGCATCTGAGTGTGGGCAGTGCTTCAGCCTCTCCTGGATGCCTTCCAAGCCCCACCATCACCTGGCAGCAGGGTTTTATGACGGTGAGTCTCCTGTGTCCTTCAGCAGCACTCGGGGAGCAGCCCTCACCCTTACAGAGACACTGGAGCCTTGTGCTCCCTGTGCCTCGACTGGGGTAGGGGATGGGGGAGCCTGGGGTGAGGGATGGAGGGAACAGCAGCCAGCAGTGGGCACCATACTGGAACCTCTGTCCATCCCTGGGTCAGGGGAAGGCTTCTGTGGGCTGGTTATTGTCACTCTCAGGTACCTCCAGGCTGGTCACCGGTGGTCCTTGTCTGTGGCTCTGGACTTATCCACATCTGTTCAACTTGCCTGGATGGAATTTTCTGCCAGGCTTCTAGTGATCCACAGCTCTGTGTTATGTTGCCAGGACCTGGTATCACGCTGTCTGTTTGGAGCCCCAGCTCCAGCGTGGCTGCCATGTCCCATGGCCCTGCCTGTGCTGCTGTCCTGTCAGCCCCAGCCCCAGCTCTCGCTCTCAGCCCCTGCTCCAGCCTGGCTGTTGTGTTCAGCAGCTTCCACAGCCCTGCCTGTGCCGCTGCTGGTCTCCTGCTGACGCACCTGCGCCATCAGCAGTGCCTCATGGACACAGGTCTCTCCACAGGCACCGTGGCAGTGTGGAACCTGCTCACCAAATCTCTGCTGCAGTGTGTGCACCAGCCTGACGCCTCCCTCAAGCTCTACCCTTTCCAGTGCTTTCTAGCCCATGACCATGCAGTCCGGAGCATTGAGTGGTGCAAGGCTGACAGGTGAGGGCAAGAGTGGGCACAGGTGCTGCCAGGAGAGGGGCTCCCTCCTGCAGAAGAAGCCCCTTTGTCAGGAAGGGCTCAGGAGGCCATGATGCCAATGCCACTTGGCCCTCTGCAGCACCAGAGAGGTTGGGTTGGGCTTTCCAGAGTGAGGACAGTTGAGTGACTGCAGGACTGGGGCCTCCTTGTCTCCACGGTGGGGCAGGGCACAGCTCCATACTGGGCTCTCAGTGCTGCCTTTCTCCTGGTTCTCAGCAACTTCCTGGTCACGGTAGGCAGCGATCGCAAGATCAAGTTCTGGGACCTGCGGCGGCTCTACGAGCCCATCAACAGCATCAAGCGGTTCCTGAGCACCGAGGTGGCCTGGCTGCTTCCCTACAATGGCATCACTGTGGCCCAGGACAACTGCTATGCCTCGTGAGTGCTGGGGGCCAGTCCTGCTGGCGGAGCCTGGTCCAGCTTCCCAGGGGCCCCTATGGCTTCCCTCTCCCAGGTCCAGCTGTGCCATGGCAAGGGCTGGCTCTGCTTGGTTTGGGTCACACCGCAGCAGCACATTGTGACATCCCCTCTGCCATGCCATCCTGGGGCAGAGGCAAGGTGGACCAGGAGATGGCCCACCCTTGGACTGGGCAACAGGGGTCTTGCTAAAGGGGTCTGTGGTCTTAGTGAGTTCTTGACCTGCAGGAGTTGCTTTGAGCTGCCCCTTGACACTGTGACATGCTGCTAGAGCAAGGATAGCTCCCTCCCCACCCAGGGCCAGTTCTTGGGGGGAGGTGGACTGTGCCTGGCTCTCATGATCCTGATGGCAGTGCAGAGTCAGGCATCCACATCCCATGCCTCATTTCATCCTTTCTGCCACAGGTATGGGCTCTGTGGGATCCACTACATCGACGCCGGGTACCTGGGCTTCAAGGCCTATTTTGTGGCCCCTCGCAAGGGCACTGTGTGGGTAAGGGCCAGTACAGGGCCATTTTGTCCCAGGGACCAGGTCATCACCAGCTGGGGCCCGGGGCTTGCGGGTGGGGTGACGCTGCCTGGCTGGGGGTGGTGGGGACCCCATGCCCTCCAGCCTTCTGTCCCTGCAGAGTATCTCTGGCTCAGACTGGCTGAACACGGTAGCGGCGGGTGACATCACTGGCGAGCTGGTGGCAGCGGTGCTGCCCGACCTGGCTGTCAACCCCCTCAACGTCAAGCGCTCCTCGGACCGCAGATTTGTAAGAGGCCGCTGTGCTTGGGGGGCCCAGCCCAGCACACAGGGCCAGGGAAAGGGCAGGGCTGGGACCATGGGAAGAGTGTCCTGGGGCCCCCATCCCACTGGTGCCTGGTTCCCTGTCTGCAGAGGAGCAGCAGGATCCCTATCCACCCTACCCTGAGTCCCCTCTCATCCACAGCCAGTGTACAAAGCTGACTTGCTGCCTTGTGGCTCTGCTCGGCTAGAGGACACTGAGCAGGCACTGCCCAGGACCCATCGCTACAGTGAGATGGTAGCCAGGAGCTACATCCAATTCCAGGACACAGACCTGGTAGGAAAGGGCAGGGGGCAGCCGGGGTCCAACCCATGAGCACGGCTTGGGGGGCTGCGGCTTGACAGTGGGGGTGGCAGGGCCAGGAGATGCTGCTGGGGCAGCCCCTCATCTCTGGCAGAGCTAAGACAGTGGTGCATGGAATGCTCCTGCCCTGGGCCCACAGCCCAAGGTGGTGCCACCACTTTCCAGCGCAGCTTCCAGAACTTCCCAAGCCGGGAGCCCATGCGCCGGATGCACACGCAGGAAGTGAAGGCAGAACTGAGCCTTGACCGCCTGCAGTTAGAGGCCCTGCACAAGGTGAGGGGGCCATGCTGAGCCCCAGCCCAGGTCCCAGCCCTTCATGCAGATGGCTCTGCTCTGGGGGCCAGAGTCCCAGCACCTCAACCCCTCCCTTATGAACTCCTCTCTTCCCACAGGTGCGCTTCAGCCCCAACCTGGATTCGCAGGGCTGGCTGGTGTCAGGTGGGCAGGCAGGCATCGTGCGGGCACACTGCCTGGCAGGGCTGGCCTCCGGTGTGGGCCACCAGCTGCTCCCAGAGTGCCGGGCCCGCTTCAGCTTCCTCTATGGGGACATACCCAGCAGCCCTGGCCCCCCCGAATGCTCCTCACTGCCAGTGGAGTAGGGACATCAGTCCATCATGCTGCTGCCACGTGCTCACCCTGGGCTGGGTCGGGGCTGCAGCCCCTCTCAGTGCTGCTTTCCCTGGATGTCTGCTGCAGAAGGGACGACTGCTCCCAGCCATTCCCTGGGATGCGCTGGACACTTGTCCACGTCCTCTGGGCCTGGAAGGATCCATCTGCGCTGTTTGGTCTGAGCTGGGCAGGGGTGATGGGACCTGCTCATGTCCCAGGGCTGAGCTGTGGGTCTGACCCCTCAGAAGCGCCCATGGGCCCCACCAGCATGGGGCTCTGTTTGTGCTCGCCGCCATCCCCATAGTGCGTCAAAGGGCAGGGAGGGGGCTGGGAGCTGTGGAGTCGCTCACATTGAGCTTGTGTTCAGCTGTGCAGTAAACGTGGTTGGTTTTGTACAGCTGTGGTGGTGCTGGCACCGTGGCAGACGTGGCTGGTAGCTGTGGCTGTAGGGGCCCACCCACAACCCCACCATATCCCTTCCCATGCCCCTCTGTCTCCTGCACTGCTGCTGCTGCTCCAACACATTTATTGGCAGCGCTGGCACCGCTGCTGGCACAGATGGACAGATGGACACCAGGGGCACAGGCACAACTCAGCAGAGGGGATGGATCAGGCCCAAACACAGCAGGATTCAGATGGAGCCCAGACAGCAGCATGGGGGGTTGGGGCCAAGGCCAGGTCTGAGGACCCCTGTGGGGGATGTTCCTTCCTGCCAGGACACACAGACTCCCTGGGGACTGAGTGGTCGGGCAGGATTCCACCTCTGGAGCTGTGGCACAGCAGGGAGTGGAAGATCTTGGGGAGCCCCTGTGCTTCACAGGCCAGGTCATGTGTCTGTCCCCCCAGGACCCCGCACTGTCCTACCCCAGGGCTCCGCAGTAGTGGGGTGGGTAGAGGGCAGGATGGGATCTCAAGCACTGCCCTGCTCTAGGGCAAGGAGCTGGGGCCAGGGCCAGTGTAGCAGCAGGTGGAGGTCTCAGGTGCAGGGGTCTTGGCAGTGGGGACAGTCTGCTGTCTCCTCCCGGTGCCGCTCCACCTGTACTGTGCACAGGGCAAAGCCAAACCTGCTCTGGAGCCGGGCAGTGACCTCCTGCAGCACCATCTCGGGGTCAGCACTGGCATCTAGGAGCAGCAGGGCAGGGGCTCATTCGTGGCATCGGCAGTGGGACACCCCCAGCCATGTCCTGCACGGGTCACTCACCCACAGCCACATGCACTGACACGGCAGAGTGATTCAGCGTCAGCGCCCAGAGGTGCAGGTCGTGGACACCCTGCACCCCACTGGTCCCCAGCAGCACCTTCTTCACATCGTCAAACTCCACGTCCCGTGGTGTCCCTGCCAGCACCACCTGGTCACAGGGAGCCACCCTTGGCCCCTAGCCACAGCCCTCATCTGGGTGAGGACTCCCAGTAGAAGCTGCTAGTGCTGAGAGCTTCCCCAGGGGGACCAGGCAGGGCACAGTGGCTCTGGGGTGAGACAGCCTCACCTTGGGGCCAACACTACTGGCAGGGGTGGAGAGGAGGGACTGGGGAGATTCAGGTGGGGCAAGGGAAGGACAGAAGAGGTGAGCTGTCTCATGGGCAAAGTGCTGTGGCAGCTGCAGGTCTCAGAGCTCCTGTGCCCACCCTGCACCTGTAGTTACACACCCCTCTCACTCACTGCTCACCTTCCATGAGGACCCTGAAGACGTCTCTGAGGATCGTGGTGGTGGAGCCGAGGACAAACACTGAGAAGAAGAGGGTGCTGATGGGGTCTGCGATCTTGCATTGGGGCTGCAGAGAGCAGGGTGGGGTCTCTGTGAGGCTGGGAGCAGAGCCCCCATGGCACCCTGTGGGGAAGCTGTTCCCACAGGCAGCACTGGGGCAGTCCAGCCCGGGCACCTTGAAGTAGATGATGATGGCAGCCACGAGGACACTGACGCTCTGCAGCAGATCACCAACCACGTGGACGAAGGCTGCCCGCACACTGGTGCTGCCGGGCAGGGGGCCATGGCCGGGCTGGCAGGCCACAGAGCTCTCCAGCTGCTCGTAGCCCCCTGTGCCATGGCCATGGCCAGCAGGAGACTGGTGCAGGATGTAGGCCATGCTGGGGAGAGCAGGGCTGGCTCAGTGACATGCTGGCAGGGTATGGGGGCTCTGTTGGCCCTGGCTGGGCAGAGGGGTCACAGGCAGGCACACTTGGTTTCCGGGACAGTGGAGGGGAGTGGGGCTGGAGGTGCAGCAGGGCTGGGAGGTGTGCAGGAACAGGGCAGGGGTTTGGTCCTGGGGCTCATGACAGGGCTTGGGAGGTGCTGCATGGGGGAGCAGGGAATGTGGGGTGTGGAGATGTAGGCACATGGACTGGAAGCCCTGAGCTTGGGGGAGGCAGTGCCTGGGGAAACAAGACTGGTGCAGAGGGACATAAGGTGACCTGGGGGCACAGCTGAGATTCCAGGGGCACAGGTGGGGCAGGACTCAGGCTGATGGTGCATGGGGATTGCAAGCGCACAGCCCCATGTGGGACATACACTAGGTTGACGCCGACGGCACAGGCGGATGTGGCCAGCATGGCTCGTGCCTCAATCTCATAGTCATTGCTGATGATGCGGGCAGCTGCCAGGTAGACGAGGGCTGCGGTCACAACC
This sequence comes from Lichenostomus cassidix, assembly GCF_008360975.1. NCBI lineage: Eukaryota > Metazoa > Chordata > Aves > Passeriformes > Meliphagidae > Lichenostomus > Lichenostomus cassidix. Next base: position 113,111,909 of record NC_139483.1, on the reverse strand, counting down.
CAGATAGAGAGGACAGAGGCCAGCGCACCCAGTGTCTCTGTGGGATGGGACCCATCAGCACCCACCCCGGCCTTCGGGGTCCCATGGAGCCCCGCAGGGCCGTGCCCCACAGCTCACCTGAGCGGTGCCAGCCAAAGGTCATGGTCTTGGTGGGTGGGCGGTTGGAGACCCAGAGAGAGAAGAGGCTGACGGCAATGCTGCCCACATCTGTCAGCAGGTGGGCTGCGTCCGTCATGATGGCCAGGCTGTGTGCCAGGTACCCACCTGTGGGCACAGAGCAGCTAGCACGCCGCACCTTGCTGGCAGCCCCCCACCCTGGCCCAGCCCCCGTTACCTATCACCTCTCCAACCATGAAGAGGCAGCAGACGGCACATGCGACACTCAGCTGCTGGCGGGCCTGGAGCCTGCTCTGCACAGGGCTGGGGATCGGGGGGCTGCAGCGGCAATGGGGAGCTGAAACCAGAGGGGCTGCCGGTATCGGAGGGTCCGGAGCGCCTGTGAAGAGACTAGGGGCGGGAGTTACTGCCAGCAGCGCCGGATCTGGTGCCCCTGCCCAGAGTCCCCGAGGGCCCTGCTACTGCCCAGTGGAACACAGCCAGGCAGTCGGTGGGGCGCCAGCGGAACCCCCGCAGGGGCACGAGCAGCCACGGGACCGGTGGCAGCAGCAGAAGGCAGTGGCACAGGGCTCCCGGCGTAACCGGAGCCGGGAGTGGTGCGGGTACCCGCGGGGAGGTGCTGGTGAGAGCGAGGTGTTGCGCCTGGGGCCGGGCTGCGCGACGGGCCACCGGTGCGGAGACGTGAGGCGTGGGGAAGGGGCGGCGGGGTCCGAGGCCCTGGTGCGTGGGGCAGCAGTGCGGAAGTCAGGACGGACAGCCCACCGGGGACGGGGGCTAATGGATGGACGGTACCTATGTGGGCAGGTGATGGATGGATGGATGGTACCGGTGTGGCGTGGGTGATGTTTGAGCGCCGATAGATGCTGGACGGACACCAGAGCCGGGAGCGTGCATGGCGCACGGAGGGGCTGGTTCCGCTTGAGTGGAGGTGCCGGTGGCGGGGTGAGCGTGCCCGTGGTGGGGTGATGGTGAAGGTGGTGGACTGAGGATGCCTGTGGCACACTGTCAGGGCTAGAAGCGGGGACTGCGGAGGTGCTGCTGTCCGTGTCGGATGAATGAAGGCACGGGGGCGGGCGGGGAGGGACGTGCTGGGGATGCCGGTGTCGGGGGTGGGGGTGGGAGCTGGGCGATGCGCGACATGCGGGGGGGCTTGCGCGTGCCGGAGGAGCTGGGGGTGATGGGGACGATGGAGGTATCAGGGGTGATGGGGGAGCTGGTGCTGGCATTGCGGGTGCGGGAGACCGAGGGTTGCAGATGCGGGGGATAATGGAGGTGACGGTGTGAGGAATTGCCGGGGACCCTGGGAGGTGATAGGGTGCCGGGGGTGGCGGTGCCGGGGTAATGGGGGTGCCGACGATGGAGGTGGTAGTGCCGGTGGTGAGGGCGTCGGGACCATGGGGTGCTGTGGTGGCGAAAGTGCTGGTGGTGATTGGAGTGTCGGAGGTACCGGGGCAATGGGGGTACCAGTGATGGGGGTGCCGGTGATGGAAGTGCCGATGCCGTCGGTGCGGGCGGCGCCGGTGATGGAGTTGTCGTGCCGGCGGTGGTGGGGGTGCCGGGGTGATGGGATGCCGGTAATGGGATGCCGGTGATGGGTATGCCGGAGGTGCCGGTGATGGATGCGGGACGATGATTGCCGGTGCCGGCGGTACCTCTTGAGGCGCAGGCTGCCGTCGGCGCGGCCGCCCCGCGGGATGACCAGGCGGGCGCTCTCGGTGCCGGTCGGGGGCTCCATCCCGAGCGCGAGCGGCACCGCGGGCACCGGTAACGCCGGGCCCCGCCCCTGCAGTGACTCCGCCCCTACCCTGCCAGGCCCCACCCCACACGGGGATGTGGCAGGGTGGTCCCGCCCGCGGATTCCGCCGTTCTGGGCACTGGGGAAGGGGCGTCCGGGGCGGGGTGTAAAGGGCTGCTGGAGTGTTGCGGTCCAATGAATCTCCAGGCAAATCCATGTGCTGGGATACGTGGGAGCTGTGTGTAAGGGGCTCTGCTTTCTCGGGGGAAGCTCTTTGGGGCCAGGGCTCGGCCTCACGTCTTGTCCCTGGGCAGGTGATGACACAACTGCTCCTGGAAGCCGTCTGAGCACGAAAAGGACAGGAAGGGCGATGAAGAGAAGCCGGCACGGTGTCACCCGACGGGGATCTTGCCTGACCACCCGATCAGCGTCTGCGGTGAAATGCCGGACCCAGTACACGAGGGGAGTGGGGATAATGTCTGCCCAGGCTACAGGAAGTCTTTTGACATTGCACCCCATGGGATGCTCCGAGGGAAGTTGTGGGAGCATGGGCTGGATGAGCCGGGAGGGGCTGCATTGAACAGGGGCTGTATGGCCGAGCCCAGAGCAGGGTATTCAGCGGCTAGTAACAACCAGTGTACCCCGGGGTCAGTACTCGGTCTAGTCCACCATTAGGGACCTGGAGGCCAGGCAGAGCACCCTCAGCACGCTGACAGATGACACCGAGCGGGGAGGGGTGGCTTCACCCGGCAGGTCGTTCTGCTCCGTAGTGCGGAGGAATCCAGGATGGGTTGCAGAGACGGGGGGCAGGAGTCTGGGGAGGGTCAGCAGGGGCAGTGCCTCGTCCTGACCTGTGAGGAACACCCCTAGGTCGGGCCGGGGGCAGCCGGCTGGAAAGCAGCTCCGCAGAAAAGGCTCAGGGGGTCTTGGGAGACACTGAGTTGACCATGAACCAGCAACGTGCCTTTGGGGCGTCCTGGGTTCCACCTCCGGGCGTCCTGGTCTCCACCTCGTAGCGCCAGGCCCAGCACTGGCTCTGCAAGACACGAGGGACAGGGACAAGCTGGGGAGAGACCCCGAGAGCCCTGTGATGCTGCAGGGCTGGAGTTTCTCTGCTCGGGTAAGGCTGAGGGAGCTGTGGCTGCTCAGCCCGGAGCAGAGCTGACTCCGGGGATCCGTGGCAGTGACACCTGTGGGGAGGTGTCTGGAGGTGAGCCAAGCGCTCCCAGGGGTGCCCAGGGACAGGAGCAGCGGCAGGGCCCGGGGGCGCATCTGGGGCGTGGCCTCGGCCAGGGGCGGGGCCTGTTCCAGCCGGGCCGTGTGCAGCACGAGCTGTCCCGGCAGTCCCCGCGGCCGCGCGCAGCCATGGCGGCGGCGGGAGCGGAGGAGCGGCGGGGGGCGATGGGGCCGGAGCGCAGCCCCGGCCCCGGCTCCCTGGGCTCGCTGCTCAGCCGGTTGCCACTGGCGCCCGCCCCGGCCCCACGGCGCCGCACCGCCAGCCAGTGCAAGCCGGAGCCGCCGCTGCTGCGCACCAGCAAACGGACCATCTACACCGCCGGGCGGCCGCCTTGGTACAGCGAGACCGGCGCGCCCGTGGACGAGGCCTTTGTCATCGGTGAGCGGTGGGATGGAGCGGGGTCGGAAAGGGGATGGAGTCGAGACCGGGCCGGGGAAGGGGATGGAGGCCGGACCGGAGCCAGAGTCGGGCTGCAGTCGGAAATCAGGGAACCAGGGCCCGAGCAATGGCCGAGGAGGGGCTGGGACCGGGCTGGAGCCGGATCCAGGGCCGTGACGGATCCGGGGCCGGGGCGGTGCCCCCGCCGCTCCCCGCAGGCCTGTGCGGTGGCAGCGCCTCAGGCAAGACCACGGTGGCGACGCGGATCATCGAGGCGCTGGACGTGCCTTGGGTCGTGCTGCTCTCCATGGACTCCTTCTACAAGGTGCGAGACGGGGGGCCCGGGGTTCCGGTACAGCGCTGAGCGGTGCCGATACTCGCGGTTCCAAAGCACTGCTGAGTGCTGCTGATGCTTTGGGGTCCGGGTATCCGGTGCGGCACTGAGCAGTGCTGGTGCCTGTGGATGCCAGGATCTGGCGCAGTGCTAAGTGGTGCTGATGCCCCGGTCCGGGTATTGAGCATGGTGCTGAGCAGTGCTGGTGCCTGCAGGTACTGGATGAGGGGCAGCAGGCACTGGCAGCCCGCAGCGACTACAACTTTGACCACCCCGATGCCTTTGACTTCGAGCTGCTCGTCAGTGTCCTGCGCAAGCTCAAGAAGGGCAAGAGCGTGAAGGTGCCGGTGTACGACTTCACCACGCACAGCCGGCGCCGCGAGTGGGTGGGTGCCACAGGGACCAGGGTGTGCCTAGGTGACAGAGTCTGTGGAAAGGGGAGCACCCCTGAGGGCTGCAGGGCCTGGGAGGCTAAAGGGATGGGGCAGCTGGGGGTCATCAGGAGTGGGGAACTCATTCTGGGGAGACTGGATGGATTTGCAATCAGGCTAGCACAGATGTCAGGGAGGGGCTCAGTGTGAAGGGGGGCCAGAGGGATGGCATTGGGCAGAGGCTTGGGATCTGGAGCAAGGTTCAGGGTCTGTCCTGGGCTGGAGCGTGATGCACAGGGATGAACTAGGGCTCCAAGACATTGAGTGGTGCAGGGCAGTTGTGGGGAGCCCCAACACAGTGGTGAGAGTCCAGGGGGGTCGGTGCACTGTCTGTGTCAGTGTTCGTGCTGCTGTGGCATGTGGGGGGAACAGGACAAGCACAGCTCCTGTCTGCCTGCAGAAAACGGTGTATGGGGCCAATGTCATCGTGTTTGAAGGGATCCTGGCCTTTGCTAACAAGGAGCTGCTCAAGGTATTGCTGCCTCAGGTGGCCGCTGGTCTAGGAGGGGATGTGCGGTAGCAGGACAGGCACTCGCCTTGGGTGCCACTGCAGCAGTGGGGGCTGTGGAGGGAGAGATCACCGCACTTGCTGGCAGAGCACTACAAGTCAGAGGCCCCAGGGAAGGTGATGCTGGGTGCCATCGCTGGGTGGTGGAGGGAAGTAAGGTGGGTATGATGAGGGCTGCGTAGAGGGTGCTCACCCCTCCCAGTTTTCCAGCTCTTGGACATGAAAGTGTTCGTGGACACAGACTCCGACATCCGGCTGGTGCGGCGGCTGCAGCGCGACATCATGGAGCGTGGGCGCGATGTTGCAGGGGTCATCAAGCAGTACAACAAGTTTGTAAAGCCAGCCTTTGAGCAGTACATTGAGCCCACCGTGCAGGTCGCTGACATCGTGGTGCCCAGGGGTGAGGCCAGAGCTGACTGTGGCATTGGGAGCGGGTGTTCTGGGGCAGGGGTGGGTCAGCGTCTGCCCCACCCGGCTCCTCTGCTCCACTCTCAGGTGGGGAAAACTTTGTGGCGCTGGACCTCATCGTGCAGCATGTGCACAGCCAGCTGGAGAAGGTAAGCCAGGGGTGAGGAAGAGCAGGGTCCTGCATGCAAGAGGGCAGGATGTGGCTGTGCACAGCCTGGAGCTGTGGGGGGTCTTGATATCACCTCTTTTCAAAAGGCCCCAGTGTGATGCTTGGGGCAGCAGATTGTGAGGTGGGCACTGGGGAGGTGGGTGGGGAGCCACCTGGGCTGCTGCAGTGGCTGTGCTGGTCTGTGAGTGACTGACAGGGTGTCCTTCCTGTTCCCCTGTGCCATGCCGATGACTGCTCCACCATCCAGCGGGAGATTACAGTCAGGTATGTGGGACCCACCACTGCAGAGGAGCCAGTTCCAGGTGGGGGTGGGGGGCTGCTGGCTCCCACTGGATCCCAAGACTTGCCACATCCCTATCCCCACTGGCAGAGCTTTGCAGATGTGCCTGAGCATAGCTGCTCCTCACCACTGCTGCAGTGGCTGCTGTCATCTCCCTGGGGCCTGTCTGGCTGCAGCTGTGGGCTCTCTGTGACACGTCCCACACTGTGCCTGATGCATGTAGCCAGCTCCCTGCCCTGCTCCCCTCCCTATCTGGAGCAGGGCTCCTGCCCTGACTGCTGGGTTACCCTGGGCTGTTCAATTCTGCAGGAGAAGTGCCCTGCATGGTCCATGTTCCCTGGCAGTTCGTGTTCCATCTGAGCACGACAGCCCTTGTCCCTTGCACAGTGTGCAGCCTGGTCCCAGGGCACATGGGAATGTCCTGCCTTTGCAGAGTGGCTGGTGCTGCAGAGGCTGCAGCAGCAGGCTGTGTGGTCCAGGAGGTTTGCCCTGCTGCTTTTGGTTAGTTCAGCTTTGGGATCTCATACCTGGTATCAGACTTCAGGCATTCTTCAGGAGCCAGGCAGGAAGGCCAAACACAATGCACGCCTTGAAGGGGAGGTTCTTCTGGAGCCTTCCTTTGGTGGAGCCATGTCTCTTCAAGGGCCCAGTGCTGTGGCTCTGCATGTGCTGCACAGCTCTGACCCCCTTCCTCACTGCAGGGCAGCCCTGGCCTCAGCCCACCAAGGGCAACCGCTGCCGAAGACACTGAGCGTCCTGGAGAGCACGCCACAGGTGCGGGGCATGCACACCATCATCAGGTACGTCCCTGCCACCAGGCCCCTTCTCTAGGCTGCTTGGTGAGGTCACACTGCAAGGCCTGGGGTGAGTTTTTCCCCTTTGCCCCTGGGACCCCAGTCATGGATGTTGGTCTGGGGCTGAACATCTGAACAGAGCTGGCCCTGGCCCACAAGCATTTCTCTGATGACCAGATCTCTGCACATCTGCTTTGGGTGACTCCTCAGCCAAGGGCATGCTTTTCCTACAATGGGAGGGGTTGGCTCTTTCCTTGCTGGAGCATGGGTGGAGCAGCTGGTGGTATGGAGTGAGGTGCCCCTTGCCCCTCTCCCAGGGTACTTGTGTTTAGAGCCAACTTAGAGAAGGGACCTGGGCTGCTGCTTCTATGACTTGGGCACTCTTGATCCTTTCACTCCCTTCTGATGCTTCTTTTCTCCACATGACAGTAGCATTAGTGCAGAGTCAAGGGGTGAGTTCTTTAGGACTACTGAGAGGTTACTTATTCTTGTGGCTGCAGAACCTGGCAGCCTCCACTTGCATTTCTGCACAGCAGAGATGAGATGTTGAGCCCAGTTGGATCCTCCTTTGCCTGCTCATGTGCTGCTACAGCACCTGTGTGTTGCAGAGTGTAATCTCATGTCCTTATCAGAGATCTGGAGAGGATTGAGTGCACTTTCAGTAAATTTGCAGATCATGCCAAGTTGAGTGGGATGTGGATCCGCTGGAGAGCATCTGCAGAGGGATCAGGGCAGGCTAGATTGATGTGCTGAGACCAGCGGTGTGAGGGTCAACAAGGCCAAGTGCTGAGTTCTGCCCTTGAATCTCTACAACCCCATGAAGTACTCGAGGCTGGGGCAGAGGGACTGGAAAGGCCCTTAGGGTGTTGGTTGATAGTGGCTCAACATGAGCCCAGGTGAGCAAGAGAGGAATGGCACCTGGGCTGTCCCAGCTGGGCACTGCTAGGGCCCCTCCAGTTTTGGGGGCAGTTCTGGGCCTGTCCTGACAAGAGACATTGAGGGGCTTGAGGATGTCCAGAGAAGGGAACAGAGTTGGGGAAAGGGTTGGAGTACAAGGAGCAGCTGATGGAGCTGGGGGTCTCAGCATGGAGAAGAGAAGGCTCAGAGGGGACCTTGTTCTCTATATCTTCCTGACAGGAGGGTGCAGCCAGGTGAGGGAACCAGGGAACCAGGGCCCGAGCAATGGCCGAGGAGGGGCTGGGACCGGGCTGGAGCCGGATCCATGGAATAAGAGACAGGACAAGAGGAAACTGCCTCAGGCTGCTCCAGGGGAGGTTTTGGTTGGATATTGGGAACAATTTCTTCCTGGAAAGGTTTGTCCAGCCCTGGCACAGGTAGTGGTGGAGTCCCCATCCCTCAGGGGATTTAGAAACCATGTAGATGTGGGCTAGTGGCGGCCTTGGCAGTGCTGGGGGAGTAGCTGGACTTGATTACCTCAAAGGGCTTTTCCATCCCAAACAGTTCATGACCTTCTGATACTCATGACCACATGCAGGCTTGGCACCTCCTTTCCTTCTCCTGACTCCTTCCTCCTGTAATATCACAGGTCATGGCAGTAGAACAGGTGATGTGCCGTCTTAGGTGTGCCAGGCAGAGCCTTGTGCCAGTGCCAGTGTTCCTCCCCCAGGCTGTGACTCCACCTTTGTACCACAAGTGCGTGATGACCTTAATCTGCTGAGGCTCAGCGTTGTGCTGAGCTGCCCTGGGCATGGGTCAGGCTTTGCCTGGGGCTGCAGCGCTTTGGCACCATTGGTCGCACATTCCTGTGCTGATGCTATGCGGGAGCAGGGATCAGGGGCAGGGGTGATGGGGAGGTGGCTGAGCCCATTCCAGGTGGTGTATAAGAAATGCCACATTTCTGAGGGGTGTTGACTCAGCCTGTCAGCCACCCCCTCAAACCCTGCTGGGGCAGTGCAGTTCCCAAATCTCTGAGCTGAGGCGCTCCACTGGGTGTGTTAGGGGATGGCAAAGCAGTGTGTGTTTCTGGTGAGACTTAGCAGCACTCGTTGGCTTCTGTGTGACTTGGGTGTGGCGTGGGGCTGTTGCTGGTCACCACATGAGACCCTCTACTCCTGAGGTGCTGCTTCTGCCTGCTGCCCTTCTCCCGAGCTCCAGGCTGGTGAGGATCAAACACACCTTTTGCCTCATTTCCTGTGCGTACAAAGTTACTGCATCTTGGCAGATCTGTCTCTTGCCATAATTAATTGAATCACACAGTGGTTCGGGTGGGAGGGACCTTTAAGGCCATCTAGTCCAGCCCCTGCCATCAGCAGGGAACCTTCCAGTGAACAAGATTCCAGCTGCTGCAGTACCACTGGCCCCACACACAGCAGCAGTGCTCATGGAGTACTTAAGGAAAGCACAGCATTTCTGAGCACCTTGACATGCCAAACCCATTGCCTGCATCACTGCAGAGCTGTGAACTGGGATTCTCCTCCCACCTTTTCCTGTCGTGCTTTTCCCAGTGCAGCTCTCTAGGATGCAAACAGTCAATCCTGGCATGCCAGTCTGCTGCTAGCCAGCACCATTCCCTGTTGTTCCACATCAGAGGCTACTCATGCTCCACCTGTCTCTCTTCTGGGAGGGTGTTGGTGGCAGCAGATGAGCATTGTCATGGCAGATCCAGGCTGGCATCTGGGGAAAGTGCTTTCTAGAACAATTTCCTGCTGTTGTGGAGAGATAGAAACTGAAAATTAATCCCACAGTGGAATAGCTGCACAGTTTGAATAATGAGGCTGAGAATATATGGGGTATGAAGGATCCAGTGTCAGGATGAGGGGGAATGGTATTCTATTGCAGGAGGGCATGTTAGATGGGATATTGGGAAGACATTTTTGGCTGTGGGGGTGGTGAGGCTCTGCCATAGGTTGCCCAGAGAAACTGGCTTCCCCAAGGTCATATCATACTGGACAGGGTTTAGAGAAACCTGGTTTAATAGAAGGTGTCCCTGCCCATGGTGAGGGGTGGGACAAGATGACTTTTAATGTCCCTCCCAACCCAAACCATTCTGGGATTCTGTAGCCTATCCATACCCAGATTTCCTGGTGCCTGGCTGTACCAGCTGGCTCTCAGCTGCAGACAGTCCAGAGCTGTCCATGAGCAGAGCTGATGCTGTGATCAGGCCCCAGGCAAACACTCCTGGTCCCTCTGCAATCTCCTGAGCATGCCAGGGAGGGCTGAGGAGCGCTAGCTGTGGTGCTGCCTTGCCCACCTGTAGGCTCCTAGTGTGCTGCAATGTGCTGAGATTCATCTGCCTGTTCTGTGGGTAGGAGCAGTGTTTCCTGAGGCTTCACCTGGGCAGTGATGCTGTGGGGTGAGTGGACTGCTGTGGTGACAGCAATGGCCCCTTTGGCAGTGCTCTGTCAGCTGAGGAAGTGGGATGGAAGCACTGGTGGAGGGATCCTGGTACCCTGCTGCTGCTGAGCATATCTAGGCTGACCTTCCTCACACAGCCCTTCCCCCTGCACTGCTTGCACCCTGGCAAGGAGAAGCTTCATGGTTGTCTGTGCCTCTGCATTGGGGCTGGTGGTGCTTTCCCATCTGCTGAGGAACCTGCCTCTGTGGGAGCAGTGTGGGCCCTATCCCACCCAGCCAGGTGTCAATCTCTGTCTGGGAGCAGTTGGCTGGGACAGGACAGGCTGCTGTGGAGGCAGGGAGGCTGCTGGGCTCATGCTGTTCCTGAGTTGCTGTGGGTGGGTGTGTGGGTGCAGCCCACCTGTGAGTGCTTGCTGACAGCCCACACTAGGAGCTGTAGGCAGGGTGCTTGTTCCTTCCAGACCAGAAGGGATTTTCTGTCTTCCCTGGGCATGCTAGCTGTGCCCCAGGGGTTTGGAAACGTCTGTGTGCCATGGTCACTGCAGATGCTCAGCTGCGAGCAGCCCTGGAATGGCTGCAAGAACACACAGGGACAACAGTGACTGTTCATCCTCCTGAGTGCCTCAGTGGGGCTGTCTGTCATCTAGGGAGGTGTGAGAAATGGCAGATGATGTCTTAAAATACAGAGTTAAAATATTCAATATCCTTCTGCCTCTTCAGGAGCATTGCCAGCTCTTCCTCTTCCATCTGGGAAGGGGCAGGTGTCCTCATGTTCCCCATGAGGCTGGTGGCCAGGATGCTCACAGCAGATAAAGCCATCCACTTTCCCTCTGCTGTGGGGTTAGTGCCCTGCATGCAGGGCTGGCTTTACCCCTCCTGGGGCAGGGGAGAGGTTTCCTGGGAATTAGAGTCCCATGGCAGTTTTGTTCTGGTTTGTGTCTGTTTTATTTCTCGCTGCCCTCAGCACCTCAGAGCTATGGAAAGGGCCTGATGGGTATTTCCGAGTCACCTGGTTTTTGGCAGGTTGGTACATAGAAGGGAGAGCTGGGGACATGTTCAACCTTTTTCTGTCATCCAGCATGCTCAGCCGTGGTACACTATGTTCCCTTCCACAGCAGGGTCCTGGTCCATCCTGGCTCTCCTCCTGGGCACCCCAACACTCACCCCTTTCTCCTGAGTTTGTGCTGCCCCAGGACCAATGGTGCTGCCTGACCTGCTCCCACTCCCCATTCTCTCCCAGTTCTCTCCGATGTCTGTAGGTGGCATTGCATCTCCCTCCCAGGGTAATTAAGCCTCTCTCTTGCCTCTGTGGTCCTAAGACAACAGCTGAGGTCTCAGCAAGCCCTTAAATGCTGGTGAGCACTGACTGTGTCATTCCAAGAGTGCTCTGGTTCCCACAGGCTGGGACTGCTCTCCATGCTGGTTGGCCTCTGGAGCCTCATGTGTCATCTGCAGGGGGTTGCAGGGCCTGCATTCCCACCTCACATGTGTCCTCCCTCCCAGGAACAAGGACACGACCAGAGATGAATTTATCTTCTACTCTAAGCGGCTGATGAGGCTGCTGATTGAACATGCCTTGTCCTTCCTGCCACTGAAGGTGAGTGACCACTCTTGCGTGTAGCCACAGCCCCATTCCCATCTTCCTTCCTGGGCACCCCCAGTCACAAGGGGTCTGGCTCCCCCCACACTCCTTGTGCTCCCTTTCTGCAGTCGGTCACTGTGGAGACACCTCAGGGCACCATGTACGAGGGGAAGCGGTTCCACAGGCAGAGGGTGAGACACAGTCCCGGCTCCCTGCTCCCCATGAGTGTCCAGCTGGGGTCAACATGCATTAGGAGCACCCAGCACATGTTCGTGCCCCTTTCCCAGATCACTGGTGTGTCCATCCTGCGAGCAGGGGAGACCATGGAGCAGGCCCTGACTGCTGTCTGCAAGGACATCCGCTTGGGCAAGATCCTCATCCAGACCAACCTGGACACTGGGGAGCCCGAGGTGAGTCCTGCTGCACCATGGCACACAGCCATGCACTGCTGGCCGGTCAGCAACCACCCTTCCTTCCCTCCCCAGCTCCACTACCTGCGCCTGCCCAAGGAGATCAGCGAGGACTATGTCATCCTCATGGACAGCACCGTGTCCACAGGGGCTGCAGCCATGATGGCTGTGCGCGTCCTGCTGGTGAGGGACCGCATAGGTGGGTGGGGGCATGGGACCCTCTGTGCCCAGCCAGGCTCTCATAGCTCCATGTGCCACAGGACCATGATGTGCAGGAGGACAGAATCTTCCTGCTATCGCTGCTGATGGCGGAGATGGGCGTGCACTCTGTGGCCTATGCCTTTCCCCGTGTCCACATTATCACCACTGCTGTGGACAAGCGGGTCAACGAGGAGTTCCACATCATCCCGGGCATCGGTGAGGAGAACGAGGGCATGTTTCATCCCATGGCCAGGACCAGCACCCCAAGGGTAGCCTTGTGGCCGGCCACACTGAAGAGATTCTGGTGGGGCTGGTTCTGCTGTGCCCTCACTCTGTCCCTTCCTCTGCCAGGTAACTTTGGAGACAGGTACTTTGGCACCGATGGTCCCTCGGCCTGGTGTGAGAGTGACAGCATGGACTGCTGAGCTGGCTGGCCACAGGATCCGTGGCCGGGCTGGCTGCAGGGCTGGCCCCACCCCTGCCCCTAGGAGAGGCCCCAAACTGCCAGCCATGCCCACCTGCTAGCCCCTGGCTCTCACAATAAGCCCCTTGCTGCTGGTCTCCGTCTGCCCCAAAGGACCAATCCTCCCCAAGGAGGAGGAGAGAGGGATGGCCTGTGGGCCTGTGGCCCACAGAGAGGGGACATTTAGGGACATTGCTTGCTCCCAGAGCCCTGCCTTGGCCTGGGCCAGCCGTGCCTCCCCACGGAGCAGTGGCCTCCCTGCGGCTGTGCCTGAGGGGATGCTCACCCTCTATCCAGGGGAGGAGGGGGATTGGATCCAGTCCCCCACCCAGGCACCAGGCGAGCTCCATGCCTGGAATCTGTATTTATTTGTATTTATTGTGGGCAGCCCCCATGTCCAGTGGGGTTCTCCAACATCAGGGACTGGACCTAATGGACCTGCTGTGTCCCCACCTATCCACACTCCATCCCTGCCCCCTGGTCCCAGATGTTGGGGGGTGGCATCTGGCTGCTTTCCAGATGCTGTGCCATCCCCGGTGCGTAGTGGTGCTGGTGACCCGGGGGTGATGAAGTGTCCCCGGTGCTGCCCTTGTTGCTCAGGTTCTTTTTCTAAAGGGCAGCGGTGGCCTTGCCCCTCTCCCCATCCTCCAGCGGCGGCAGCAGGAGGTTCCGGGGCCGGGGGTCTGCTCGTACTCCCTACCCTGCGCTGTCCCGGCGCCCGGCCGTGCCGTCACCACCCCCTCGCCGCCCTTTTGTACCAATAAAGGAGCAGCGCGATTCCCATGTGCCGCCTCCTGCTTCCGCCGGACCGGGAACCGGGCGGTGCGGGGTGTTTGCGGGGCCGGGGCGGGTGTCGCCAGGGCGGGCTGTCCCCTGTACCGGGTCGCGGGCTGCGCCTGCGCAGAGCGGCGGCGGCGCGGGCGGAAGCGGCGGCGGGCGCGGGGTAGGGCCGTGGCGGTCGGTGCCGCGTCCCGGGACTCCGACCCCCGCGACCCTCGGCGGGGCCATGGCGGAGCCCCCGCGGCCGCAGCGGAAGCTGTCCCGGGTTGGGGAGAGCCTGTATCGCGTGCTGGGGCTGCAGAAAGGCAGCTCCCCCGAGGAGATCAAGAAGGCCTATCGGTACGGGGGGGTGTCCGGCGGGGTCCGGGGGGTCGTCCCGGGAGCCCAGGCATGCGGGTCCGTCCCGCAAACGCGGCCGGGATCCTGTCCGGATGGTCCTGGTCCCATCCCGGCGGTCAGGGTCGGTTCCGGGAAACGAGGCTGTAACCCCATGCCAGGGTCCTGGTTCCATCCCGGGGGTCTGGGTCTGACCCGGGAAGTGAGGCTGTGACCCCATGCTGGGGGTCCCCCCCTGCACCCCACAGGAAGCTGGCTCTCAAGTACCACCCAGACAAGAACCCTGATGACCCAGCGGCAGCTGAGCGGTTCAAGGAGATCAACAGCGCCCACGCCACACTGAGCGACACAGACAAGCGCCGCCTGTATGACCAGTACGGCTCCCTCGGCCTTTATGTGGCCGAGCAGTTTGGCGATGATGCCGTCCGGCACTACTTCCTCATGTCCAAGTGGTGGTTCCAGGTGAGCCCAGTATCATCCAGCATCCATGGGACTGCTGTGATGGGGCTGGCAGCTCAGGTGGGCTCAGGGGATTGCCATCCATCCTGGCAGGCTGGTGGCTTGAGTGGGCTCACAGGGCTGGTGCGATGGGCCAGGGACTTGGGTGACCTCACAGTGCATCTGTCCCTGACACAGGCGCTGGTGCTGTGCTGTGGTGCCCTCACCTGCTGCTGCTGCTGCTGCTGCTGCTTCTTCTGCTGTGGGACGTGCTGCCCGCCCAAGGAGGATGAGTCCTACAAGTATGTGGATCCCAAGGACCTGGAGGCACAGATGCGTGCAGAGGACAGCGGTAAGTCAGGCTGCTTCAGGCTGTAGCCCAACAGCAGGGAGCACCTAGGTTTGCTTTGTGGGGCCTCTGGGGTCTCCCCATGTCCCATCTCATGTGGAACAGAGTTCTGGCTCAGGGCTTGGGTTGGTTTTAGACGCAGCTCTTCCAGCCAGTCCTTGATGTTTTCTGTGTGGGCCAGGGCTGGTGACAGTAACAGAAGGAGACACTACATGGCCCATGGGTACACCTTGTCCTTTCCCCTGAGCAAGTGCCCCCTGACCAGGCCTGAAGCTTAGAAACCCTTGGGCCTGTGCCCTTTGGAGCACAGAGTGTGGGAAAATCAGCTGTGCTCCAGGCTGGCTCTGTTCCCTGGCACTGGCCATACTGATGTCAATGGGGGCGGTGGACTCCTGCAGGTTTCTGTGGAGTTGGGGCACTCTCACCACCACCATTGTGGCTCTATGCTGGCCAGGAGTGTGGGACCTCTGGGCTGTGGGAGCCCTTGAAGGGGTGTTGTGAGATTCCTAATCACTGGCACCATAGGATGGGGCTGAGCCACTGATCTACAACTCTTCCTTTCCAGATCCTCAGATCCCTGTTGTAGCACAGCCCCCACCTGCTAGCACGGAGCAGCTGCCAGCCAGCACCAGGAGTGATGCCTGAGGCCGGGCCCATCCTGCCGACTCCCCCAGGACTCGGGGCAAGGATTCTCCTTTGGGACTGTCACTTTCTGGGACCACGGTCCCACCCCCCAGACTGGCTCTTCAGCCTCGGGAGGGATAGAATCTCAGGTTAATTTGGCCAGCATCAATGCACAGGCTCCTGGGCCCCTGCTTGAGCTCCAGGGCAATGCCCCTGCGTCCCAGCACCGGTGGTGGCAGTGGCCCAGAGCCCGTGCTGCTGCGACCCCCTTTAGTGCCTTGCCTGTGCCCGTGTTGGGCACTGAGCACCAGGCACAAGCAGAGACGTTCCGGGCCGAGCTCTGCAGCTCATGCAAGGGATCCAAACGTTTCTGAGACCATTAGCACTGTAACCTCTGGGGCTGGGCTGAGCCTGCTGCCCCCCTCGTGCAACCCTCCCGATGGGTGCTGGGTGCCAAATGCTGCTGTGAGGTTGGGGTGCTTCTATCTGTACCCCTTTCCTCTGTCCTCTGGGTTTGTCATGTTTTTTGTGGGCACCATTAAAGGTTGATGGGAGGGGAGTGTGTGTCTGCCTGGGCTCTGTCCAGGGCTGCCAGGACACTGCGCAGCAGGGTGTGCCTCTGCCTGGTCCTGTTCACGCTGAGGGCTGTGCCTGTGGATTCTGCGGGGTGGTGGATTGAGTAGGGTGTGGAGTAGGAGGTCATGTCCCAAGTGGGGTGAATGTCACTTGTCTCCTGTCACCCACCTGGTCTCATTCTGTCCCCTGCTGCTGGCTCCCGCAAGCTCTGCTTTTCACACTCCTTGCTGCTGCAGTCCTGGAGCCCTGCTCCTGCCCTGCTATCTGGGGAGCCGTGTCCCTGTGGAGGAATAGGACCAGCAAGGAAGGGACAGAGGGGGACCAAGTGAGCCCCTTGCCCTTTCTTCCCATCTCTGGTCACCACCTCAGCCCGCAGATGCCTGGGCTCTGTCTCACTCCCTAAAACATAGACAGGGTGAGTGGGCATGGGGGGTGCTGGCACCAGCCCCTCCACCCTGCTGTTCGGGGGGGGCTGGCACTGGGCTGGGGCTGTAGGATCTGGGGGACTCCAACCTCCCCCAGCCCTGCTACCTGCAGAGGAGGGCAAATGCCCCCCAGCATGACTACCAGCCCTGTGCTCCCTGCACCAGCCAGCTCTGGTCCCCTGAAGCCTCAACCACTCCTCCCCGGGCAGGGGATCAGCGAGTCCTGAAAGTCAGTTGGTCCCAGGGAATCAGCCGGTCCCGGGACCAGCGGGTCCTGGGGAGTGGGTAGGAACGGTGACTCAGTGTCACCCGACGCCGCCGACAGCTGCGGCCCCGGCGGGGCGGAGGCGGCTAAAATTAGCGCCGGGGGCCGCGGCCGGGGCCGAAACAAAGCGAGCACCGGACGACCGCAGTGGAGCCGCAGGACAGAGCCAGGCCGGGCCGGGCCGAGCCGGGACTGCGGCCATGAACTTCGCGGTAGGTCTGAAGCCGCTTCTGGCGGAGGCGCGGAGCATGGAGAGCCTGGAGAAGCAGCTCATCTGCCCCATCTGCCTGGAGATGTTCTCCAAGCCCGTGGTCATCCTGCCCTGCCAGCACAACCTCTGCCGCAAGTGTGCCAACGACGTCTTCCAGGTGGGACCCGCCGGTGGGGCGGAGGGAGGCACCGGGACCTCCGGGCTTGGGACCCCAGGCCGGCGGGTGGTGGCCCTGTAGCCCCGGGATCTCCGGCCATCGAGGCGGAGGGGCGGGCGGCACCAGGAACACCAGGATCCTCTTACCGAGGGGAGCTTGGTCCGGCACTGGGAATCCCGGCTCGGGGACCCGCCCCTGGAACCTCCGGCTGGGCTGCCCTCGCAGCCGCTCCCGGCTGGCGGGGACGGTGAGCGGAGGACAGGGACTGTGTGCGTGTCCTTGTTTGTGTCCACATCTGTGTCCATGCTCGTGCCAGTCTCCATCTCTGTCTCCGTGCCCGTGTCCGTGCCCGGGGGGTGTGGGGCGCAGATCCGTGGGGGTCTCGCTCCCAGGGCAGGAGTTGCCGGGGTGTGCCGGGGGTGCCGGCGGTGCGGGGTGCCGCCGTCGTGACGCCTCGCTCGCTCCCCCAGGCTTCCAACCCGCTGTGGCAGTCACGGGGCTCCAGCGCAGTGCCGTCGGGCGGGCGATTCCGGTGCCCGTCGTGCCGGCACGAGGTGGTGCTGGACCGGCATGGGGTGTATGGACTGCAGCGGAACCTGCTTGTGGAGAACATCATCGACATCTACAAGCAGGAGTCGGCCCGGTCCGGAGGCGCGGGGACCCGACGGGGGGGGAGAGACCTGCGGGTGACAGCGAGCCCATCAAGGGGGCTGGGGGTGGGATCCCTCTTGGAACTGGGGAGTCATGGGGCCCACATGGGACCAGGGAGTGTCCCTGGGGGTGGGGGTGTCTCTGGGGCCAAAGGTATTCCTGGTGCGAGAACTGTCCCTGAGGTTGAAGGATGCCTGGGGACCAGAGGTGTCTCTGAGGCTTGGCAGGTCCTGGGGCTGGTGCTGTCCCTGAAGCTGGGGTATTTCTGAGGGCCAGAGCTATCTCTGGGGCTGGGATTGTCCGCGGGGCTGGGGAGTCACTGGGGGCCCGGGTGTCTCTGGACTTGAGGGTGTCCCTGGGACTGGAGGTGTCTGACACCCCTGCACCCATGCAGACCCCTTCATGCCAAGGCTGAGCAGCACCTCATGTGCGAGGAGCATGAAGATGAGCGGATCAACATCTACTGCCTGCGCTGTGAGGTGCCCACCTGCTCCCTCTGCAAGGTGTTTGGGGCGCACAAGGACTGTGAGGTGGCTCCACTGCCAGCTGTCTACCAGCGCCAGAAGGTGGGACGCCCCTGGGGTCTTGGGAGGCCAAGGGTACCCACACAGCCACACTGACGCCCATCCCCTGTACTCCCAGAGCGAGCTCAGTGATGGCATTGCCATGCTGGTGGCAGGAAATGACCGGATCCAGGCCATCATCACTCAGATGGAGGAGATTTGCCACACCATCGAGGTGGGGACTGGGGGGAATCCGGCAATGAGGTCATGCCAGTGGAGAGGATGTGGTGGGTTTGGGAGAGTCCAGCCATGGGGCTATGCTGGGGAGAATATGGTGCAACCCCTGACTCCTATCCTGCAGGAGAACAGTCGGCGACAGAAGCAGCATGTGGGGCTGCGGTTCGATGCACTGTACGGGATCCTGGAGGAGCGGAAGAAGGAGCTGCTGCAGAGCATTGCGGCTGAGCAGGAGGCCAAGCTGCAGCGTGTCCGTGGGCTCATCCGCCAGTATGGAGACCACCTGGAGGCCTCCTCCAAACTGGTGGAGTCAGCCATCCAGGCCATGGAGGAGCCCCAGATGGCTGTGTACCTGCAGGTCCTGCCAGACGAACAGGGAGAGAAGGGGGACAGAGGGGCTGTGGCTGCCCTGGGGCTGTGTGGTAGGGTGATGGTTCCCTGAGGGGCATGGGGCTGCCTCACAGGTCTCTACAGGAGGGCTTTGCTCACCCAAAAGGATCTGTGGATGCCCCTGGGATATGAAGGGGTGGACCTGTGGTGAGGGTGATGTTTAGAAGACACTGATCCCCCCTTGCTTTCCTCCACAGCACTCCAAGGAACTCCTGAAAAAGTGAGTGGGATGTACTGGGGGGTAAAAGAGCTGTAACTGGGGACTCTGTGGGTGCTGGACCCTGCAGATCCCAGGGTGTGCCTGCCCTGCAGGATCACAGACATGTCCAAGGCATCAGTGAGCAGCCGCCCTGAACCCGGCTATGAGAACATGGACCACTTCTCCATCAACGTGGACTACGTGGCTGAGATGCTGAGGACCATCGAGTTCCAGACAGGTGCCAGCACTGGGGAAATTGCCGTCTGCAGGGGGCACTGGGACTGCCTGGGATGCCCAGCCCTCAGACACACAGATGTGCCTACCACTACACATCCTGCATACACATGACTAGGGATGTGACCTCCAGCTGTAGCACCACCCAGGGACCCTAGAGGGTCAGCCCTGCCCCAGGCTCTCCTTGGCTCCCGCACTGGGCTGGTCACATTCCTTCTGGGAGCATCCTGGGCTGTCTTGGGTTGGTCATGTCCCTCCTGGGGTGTCCTGGGGTGTCCTGGTCTGGTCACATTCCTTCAGGGCCATCCTGGGGTGTCCTGTTTGGTAACCTCCCTCCTGGTGTGTCCCCATACTGCGGGAGGGAGGGAAGGTCCCAACTGAGCTGCCCCCTGCCCGCAGAGCCGCTGGGGGAGGATGAGGGTGATGCACCTGGGGATGGCAGTGAAGCCGCAACGGATGAGGACCGGCTGGACAGCCTGGAGGTCCCCGAAGCTGCTGAAGGTGAGTGCATGTCATGCCTGCCAAGTGCTTTTGTCATGCCCAGTGCCATGTCCAGTGCCATGCCTGCTTTGCTGTGCCATGGCCCACATGCAGCAGCACAGGTTCTTCAGGGTGCCAGGGTATCCCTGTCACTATCTTGTTCCCTCTTTCCCTCTGCAGATGTGGGGCTGAGGCAGAAGCCAGCAAGCTCTCCTCATGGTGAGACCCTCATGGGGAGTGATGGGCACAGCCATGGGGTGTCATGGGGCGTCATGGGGCAGAGGCGGCACCGCCGGGGATGGGGATGAGGATGTGAATGGGAATGTCACACCTCAGGCTTCCCCCAAGCCATCCCTGTCTCCCTGTTGCAGGGGCTGGGAAGGGTGTCCTGGGGTCACAGGGCTGAGGCTATTTTTCTGCACAGGTCAGCACTGAAGTGAAGCCATGGGGTAACACTGGCACGCCCCCGGCTATGGCTATCCCGCTCATCCCACCCCAGATGTGGCCATTCCTGACACTCTCAGGCGAGCTCCATCCCTGCTGCTGGAATTCCCCAAATGGGGGCTGCCCCTCTCCAACATTAAAACTGTGTGAAGACACGTTCTCCCGTGTGGTGTGTGGGTGGGGTGGATGCAGCCAGAGCAGCTCCACACCGGCCCCACAGCGTCAGCCCAGCACAACCCCAGCCCTGCCACCCCCACAGTGCCCCCGGAGCTTCATGCAAGGGGCTGAGACCCCAGAGTCCCAGTGCAACTCGGGAGCTTGGAGCCTTGCACCCTGTGAGTGGGGCTCTGCCCCCCACCCACAGCCCCTGCCTGGGGCTGAGGATCCACAGGTGGCCCCCAGCCCTGCCACCCTGTCTGGGTGCCCGCGGCAGCACCGTCTCCTGGGTGTTCTGAGCAAACACTGTCGGGATGAGTTGGCTGAGTACATACACGGCCACATCAGCGCTGGGTCAGGGGGGGCCGTGCCCCCTGAGCCCGGGAGGGTCCCCCGGGAGGGCCGCAGCAGTGGTGGCTGCGTCACGCACCTTGTCCCGTCGCCATGGCGTCACGGCTGATGCTGCCGATGATGCACATGGCCAGGGGTGCTCGGACTGGACGGGTCTCCTGGGGCTGGGCTCCACTGGGGGGGGGGTCCCCGCTGCTACCCCCTGCCCAACCACGGAAAAGCAAGGGCTGAGCCCTGTGGACCCCCTCCGCACTCCATAGACCAGGGCAACCTGCAGTATATCCAGGGGCCACCATGCTGTCCAGGGGCTGGGGTGCAGGGTCCCAAAAGACAGTTGACAGGCTAAGGGACATCTCTGCTCTCTCGCGTCCCCGAGCTGTCACTGCGAGCAGAGGTAATGCTGCTGCCAGTGGACCAACCCCAGGGCCCAGCCCATCTGCTCCACGCCACCATCTGCTCCTTCACACACCAGAAATGCATTTGGGAGGGCTTGGGTGGTCCCTGGGGAGTAAGAGGGCCTGTAGCTCTCCATGTCTGCAGCAAATATTTGAGTATGCAGCATTTGCTTTTCCGCACCCCTCAGGGATGTTCTCTTATCCCCATCACCATCCAGAGGTGACTGAGAGAGACTCACAAGCACTCAGTATCCTCTCAGCTGGGTGCTGTGGGTGCCACCCTAGTGCATGAGATGTCTCAGGAGAGCCCCATCTTAGTTCTCTTCTGTTTTGGGCGATTTTGTTCCTTGTGCCTTGTGTCCAGATGCTCATCACCTGTCCCTGCCTTCCCAAACCAGCCTGTCCTCTGGGCATCCCCCTGGCATTTGGTGATGCCTTTGCTTGTCCAGTTAAATTGTACCCCCACCTGAGATTTCAGGAAGAGGTGATCTGTGCACTGAGCATGTATTCTAACACACAGCCTGCTCCAGTTCCTATTTAAGATTGTCTCCAAGAAGCATCGTTTCTCTTCATTCTTCTCCATAAGTGTGTTCCCAAAGGCCTCTTTCTCCATAAGGGGCATAAAGTTAACATTCCTAAGGAACATTTTTTCACTTTCCCCCACAAAGGCATTGTCCACATGCTGTCATCACTTACCCAACTACATGTCCCATTCATGGAATTTTGCCCATTTTGTTTTGTTTGTATTGGGTTTGCATGGCAAGGTTTTCATAGTGGGGAGATCACAGGGGCAGCCTCTGTGAGAAGCTGCCAGAAGCTTCCCCCCATTTTCAAGTGAGCCAAAGCCAGTTGGCTCCAGGAGGAACCTGCCACTGGCCAAGGCAGAGTCCATCAGTGATGGCAGTAATGCCTCAGGGATAATGTATTTAAGAAGGAAAAGTAGTCTTTGCATACAGGTAATTGCAGCCAGAGAGGAGTGAGGGTGTGTGATACCAACAGTCCTGGAGCCTTTCAGATCATTGGAAAAGGAAGTGCTCCAAGTGCTGGAGCAGGGATTCCCCTGCAGCCCATGGGGCCCAGGAGTAGCTGAGACCCCTCTATAGCCTGTGGAGACCCACATGGAGCAGAGACCCACCTGCAGGCCCTGGAGAAGCCCAGAGCAGGTGGGTGCCCAAAGTAGTCTGTGACCCCATGGGAAGCCCATGCTGGAGCAGGGTCCTGGCAGAGACCTTTGGACCCATGGAGAGACAAGCCTATGCTGCAGCAGGTTTGTTTGCAGGACCTTTGGCCCTGTGGGGGACCCAGGCTGGAGCACTCTGTTCCTGAGGGACTGACCCCATGGAAGGGAGACATGGTAGAGCAGTGTGTGAAGAGCCACAGCCCATGGGAAGGGCTTGTGCCAGAGAAGTCCGCAGAGGATTGTCTCCCTCCCACACTGGAACAGGGCAAGGGCTCCCCTCCCTGAGAAAGAAGCAGCAGCAGAAAACCCACAGTGAACTGACTGTAACAACCCTTCCTGTCTCACTGTGCCACTGGAGGGGAAGAGGTGCAGAATCAGGAATAAAGCCTGGGAAGGACAGAGTGGGGAGGGAAATGTGTTTTTAGAATTTGTTTTACTTCTTGTTACCCTTCTCTGATTTGATTCACAATAAATTAAACTAATTTCCCCAAACTGAGTCTCCTTTGCCCGAGTAATTGGTGAGCTTTCCCTGTCCTTAACCTGAGCCATGAGCATTTCCGTATATTTTCTCTCCCCTGTCCGGGTAAGGAGGGAGTGATGGAGTAGCTTTGGTGGGTATCTGGTGTCCAGCCATGGTCAATCCATCACACATAAAATGTCAATTACCTTCCTCTGACCCTTCCCATACTTGGCTTGTGTTAAACCCCATGGAAAATCCTCACAGGGTTTTAGGGACTTAAGGAGCAATGTGCACAGAACTATTCATGTGCCAGGATCAATGTAGGGTGGGGTTATTAAGCCACAGGAACGAAGTACTTTCTCCTTTTTCAGGGGGAGTTGCAAAATTCAAGACCCTTACCTAACATGGGGGTAAAAATCAAGTTTAAGTCTAAGCTTAAAATTCCCTAATCCAAAGGGTCCTTGATTGATCGTGACACTGGGAAACCCAGCAGTTTTACTGCTGGAGTTTGAATTCTCCCAGTTGATTGGACAAGCTGTAAAGTAACAACATTTTATATAGTGGATCAACAAAAAGTAACAACATTTTATATAAGCACTTCACTTGCAAAATTAACTTACATAAACAGATTAAAAAAATTAAAGAACTGTTTATACTTCTATGTCCTCAGTCGGAACTTCAGGTTTCCAGTTTGGTGTGAATTCCATTTATCTTGTCCAGACTCAGGGACCTTTTTCACACATGTGATGGATCCAAGAGTCGATTCCTGCCTTTTTCACTGCAGTGCATATTCTTAACATTGTGGAGAAAGTACCTTCCCACCTTTCTTGCAGAGTATCATCCTTTCATGTTCAAACATGCACAACTTCTCCAGAATGAAAAGACTGTCCAGAGATACCCAAGGGAAGGGTGGGGCCTCTGATTCAAAAACCTGTGAATGAGGATAAAGGCTATGTAAGAGAAATTAAATAATCCTTTGGCTCTGCTTATCCCCTTACACACATCTGATTTCTGTGTGTGGTTACAAGGTTATGAGGGAATGCCTTCCAGTATAGTATTTCCAAAGAGCTCATTCCTGCTTTGACTCAGCGACTGACACAAATTCTTATAAGAGCCAAAGATGGTGCTCTATGTGAGCCTCTTGTTATAACTTGGCTATTTGCCTCTTTATTGTCTGATTCACCTTTTCTGCCTCCCTGCTGGACTGTGGGCTCCATGAGATGTGTAATTCCCAAATAATCTGTGAAAACTCGGACACTTCCTGCAGTATTTCTGCTATAAAGTGGGGTCCATTATCTGAAGAAATTCCTTCTGGGACACACAATCTGAGTATTATTTCTTTTAACAAACCTTAATCATTCCTCTGCTCTGGTTGGTGCAGCAGGGAAAATCCCTGATGTCAGGGAAAATGAGGAAATAAACTCTCCAAACAATTTGCTAGGTTATAAAGGTGACATTACTTTATTAGGAGTGCTGGATGCACGGGAAATTCTCCTCAAAGCATGCATGCCTGGTAACCTAACAGACCAAGTTGTGGTCCTGAAACTAATACATATTCATCACATTTATTGAATACAGGCATATATACTGATAATTTCCATGGACTTACTTTGGTATCGTTCCAGATCTTCTGATGAACCTTTTCTCCTTGAGAGTATTTAAAATAGGTGGTCAGATCATAATGTACATCTCTTATCATTTTTTGTTCTGACACACAATCCTTGTTCTTAAAACTAGAATATTGGCTAGTACATATTAATCACTAATATAACTAAATAAGGAAGCATTAGCTGGCACAGGACTTAGTCAAGAGTTAGGGAGTTAACACAATGCCACATTAAGCCCTGACATTTGTACTAAGCACTGTATGGTACAAAATTAAGCATTAACCACAAATATAGGGGTCATAAACTATTGTGCTAAAGTTAAAAAAAGTTTCTTACATCTTCTCCCCCTGTTAGAAGTGGGAGATTTCTTACAGAAACATGACCTGTTTGGTAACAAAATTTCCCCTTTGAGACTTTTAATATAACTTCTTTAAAGTCTCATATCCAATTGTTATACCTACCTAGTCTGCACAGAGGTAAGCATCATATTAGGCAACAAGTGATTCAGATGATGAGTATAAATATCACAGAAAGTACAATTGTTTTAATCATCCTGCACTAGGGAGCCACTAAACCAGCCAAGAGAAATCTAGTCCTTCTGTCAGTGTGACAGTTGTGACTGACTTCTTTAGTTGTACCTACTTACCTATTAGTTGGGAGTTATAGGAGAGGTTGAAGCAACACATCCCTTTAAATTCTTCACATCTATGATTATGTCCCAACAACAGATATTGCTGGTCAGTTTTCAAGGACAGCTTCTCTAACTTGTGTAATTTCTGTACTCAGGGCTGTTAATGTTCCTGAAGTGAAATTCATGTATTTAACTGAAGTACATGTGATTCTGTTTGTGGTGTGATAAGTCACAGCTACCCTGACTCCAGGTGTTCAAAAAGCAGCAGCAACCACCTCACTCTCACTATACAGGGTAACTCTGGCAACTGATAAGCTGAGCACTTCTCTTTTATGTCCCTAATCTTCTTTGTCAAATAGTAAGGGAGTTAATCTACCGATAGCATGGGGGCCTCCAGAAATATTAGCCAGAACCTATAATTAGGACAGTTGCCCACACTGCAAAAACCATCCTATAGGTAGCTTAGTGTGATGCCATGCACAAGAGATTTGTTCCACGCTGTTACATTTTAAGGGAGGTTGTAGAAGTTAGATTCTCACACTTAGAGAAACAATCATCAAATATTCCATGTTGCTTTTCTGGGGAGGTCCCTCTCACTCTTGTTTGTAGCAAACCCTTTTCTTTTATTTTTGTACATGTTCCAGCCACATAGAGAATTTTATATGGTGGCTCACTTTTAAAGTTGATAACATAGGGAAATTTTTCAATACTTCTAAAGGAGCTGGAAATCCCACCAAGCAGGAGCTATATGTTGATCCTACTGAATCGCCTGCAACTATGCACGAGGAGGGTGAATTCCTCACTTCCCTTGCCAATAACTCTCAGATGTTTCTGTTTTCATCCCATTGAGGTAACACGAGTTGAGGATTATCTGCATTAATCCTTGTTGCTCTGGTCCTCCAAACTACAATCAGCAAAATCAATGTCTGGTTGAGGCCTATGGGTCATGTGGCTTTGGCATCCGTTCTGGTGCCAGAGATGGCTTGATTCAGTTGCAGTGGAGTCACAAATCCACTCCTTGCACCTTCACAGCTGTATTGATGTTCAGCAGCACTTGATATGGTCCCTTCCCCCTTTTCCAGAGAAGTTTTTCAGTCCAGGTTTTGAGGCGCTCCCAGTCTCCAGGCTGGTGTGGATGGGCTGTGACCTTTAATGTTGTGGGTGCTGCCAGTATAATGTATCTGTGGATACATTATTCTGCTAGACTTTGATCCCCACAGATTTGGATATTCCCTTTGCTTTCTGTAACTTTATAGGGTCACCTGTACAGTATTTCCTATGGGCTCACCTTTTCCTTGCACATAGGTCTAATTTGTACTCTCAATAAGGCCAAGAGAAGGGCAACTGGCCATTTTAAACATGATTCCAGGCAAATCTTGCTAATTTGTCTCTTTATACTCTGATTCATTCTTTTTACTTTCCAGCTCGACTGAGTTTTCTGTGGGGTGTGCAAATCCCATTTCACTCCTAACACTTTGGCTAAGCCTTGCACTATTTCAGAGGTGAAGTGTGAATCTCTGATGACATTCCCACTGACACTCCAAACCTTGGTATAATTTCCTTCAACAAAACCTTCACGACCTCTCCAGCTTTGTTGGTGTGACGAAGAAAGGTTTCTGGCCATCCTGAAAAAGTATATACCAGGGCAAATAAATTCCTGTGTTGCTTTTGCAGTGGAAACTCCACAAAGTCCATTTGCCAATAGTCCCCTTGACAACTGCCTTTCCTAACAGTCCTGGGTGTGAACCATCTGATTTGATGTGTATTATTCTTGAAACAGGTTTGGCACTTTTTAACAATGCTTTTTATGATACCAGTTATTCGTATGCTCAAAACTTGAGGTCTCTTCTGTTGTTCCTCTTCCATCTTCCTCATAAGGTATTGGGGAATTATTACCTGTTTGCTGGGTGTTATCCACCATCTTTCAGGGCTCTTTTCAGCATCTAAAAAATTTACCACTTCCTCATCTTCAGCTTGATAATTGGCAGCCTTCTTGTCCAAATGCCAGTATTTCTTGGGTAAGACCAACAGGATGTCCCCACCAGCAGCATCCTAAATCGCTTTGTCAGCCAGGCCATATCCAATATTCACTGGGATTTCTCAAAATGGATGAGCTTTACAATGAATTACTGCCACCTTTTGAGATAGCTGCATGCCTTCTAACAATCTCTGTATTCTTTGTCTGTGTTTCCTGGGGGATCCTTTAGAAGTTCACAGCCCTCTCTCTTTCCAAATGGCTCCATGAGCATGGACAATTCCAAAAGCAAATTTCAAGTCACTCCATACATTTACAGTCTTACCCTGTGAGAGCTCCAACACTCTGTCAGTGCAATCAGTTTTGCTTCCTATATTGGGGATCAGAACTTTGGCTTCTATTACCTCATGCTGAGTTAGCACTGCATTCTGCCTTTTCAGATTCCATCTTTCACAAAGCTGCTCCCATCCATGCAAGCAGCTTCTTCCAGAGGAGTGTCTTGTAGATATTCTTGACTGGAGTACACCTGTTCAATGGTAGGTTCTGCATTCCAAGCCCAACCTGAAATTCCAATGGCCCATACTAGCAGGGTGACTGCGTTGTCCACTTCCTCTGGTACTTTTACTTCAGGTTCGGGATTCTGTAACAGATAGAGTTGGGCCTCCAAGGTCTTTTCTTTAGGAATACAAACTGTTTGGTAAAACCAGCAAACCAGAGGAGTGATTGATGAAACCAATAAATGTTTGCATTAATTACATCTGGGTGATTCTGTCAAATCCATTTGCGGTTGTTTCTCAGGGTTATTCCTGAGAAATTATTCCTGCTTTGTGCTTCCTCCCTATATTTTCTTTCCTATTTTTGGATGATTAACACAGAAAATGATAAATTTTTACCAACTCTGTTGGCAAAATTTTGCATCTTGCATCCAAAGAATTTTTTACTAAAAAGAGTGATGCATCTGCTCCTCTGTGTGTCTCTTGATGCAGCCTTTTAAGTTGGGTTTCCATTATCTCCAAGAGCTGCTTTCCAGATGTTTACCACCACCCTTCTTTATTAGTAGTACAGTTAAGCTGTTCCACTCATTTTTCCTCTCCTTTGGTATAATTTGTTGGAGATGGATCTACACAGGATTGTGGAATCAATGCTCCTTCGCAACTTTGTTTCCTCAATGAAGCTTCTCCCCCTGCTGGATCTGCACTTTGATTTCTCTTTACAATATTTGAATTCTTTTATGAGTGTTTCCCCAAGGCTGTTCCCTGCTCCCTGAGCATCGGAACTTTACACTGTTTATGTACTTGAGCAAAGAGCCAGCACTCACTGGTTGCCAATTACAGAACTTTTTTATTAATTAGAACTCAAACTCCCCTTTTCTGGGTGTGTCTCCCTTCCCATGCTGATCACTCCACAGGCACAACTCTCTCCTCCATTTGAGCTGGGGTCCATTCTGAGTTAGTGGTCAATGACTCAGTGATTGTGATCTCCTGTTGCTGGAATTACCTTTTCCCCAGGTACTGCTCAGTCCTGCTGATGACACTCATGGTGCCTCTCATCCAGACAGCCCATTCCTCCTCGGACAGTCTACCCTTTTCCTTAAAAGAGAAGATTAGCCAAGCCTACAAGGTTCGTGATGTAATTATCAATCACAACTGTCAAGCTACATCTACTGAGGGACATGAAGGACAACAAAATCCTCAGTGGTAGACACTGAGCTGGGGAGGTATCAGTGACATCTCTTCCCAGTGGATCAGCTGGGCAGCAGCTCACTGGCTGGGAAGGGTGAAGGGAGAGGAGGAGCCCTTCACTCCACAAAGTGTGGGGGGCTGTGGATGCAGCATCCTGGCCAGGCTGGGGCTTCCTGGGGTGAGAAGGATGTGACCTCTGGAGTCCAGGAAAGGGTCAAAGCTATGCCAAAGGGACTGGAGCATCTTCTGCATGAAAAGGAACTGGAATGTTTTGGGGTATCCATGTGCATACCTGTCAAATGGGAGGGAAGGTAGAGGGAGCCAAGCTCTTCCCAGTGAGGCCCAGTGACAGGATCAGCAACAGCCACAAACTGGCCTCCAAAGATTTGGGGTTTTTTTGCAGTGATCACACAGGGTGCCTGGAACAGGCTGCCCAGAGGGATTGTAGTCCCTCCACCTGGGAAGCCACTCACAGCTGCATGAGGACCGAGAGGCCCCTAGAGCCCCAGCCTTGCTCATCAGGGTTGGCTGAACCAGGTTGTCCAGGTCAGTGTCCCACCCAGTATAAATATCTCCTAGAACAGATCGTCCCACTACAATCCTTCTTGCCAGCATGGACTTCCAGTTCCACGGTACTCATGCCTGGTGGAATTTCCCCTTTTAAGTCCCAATGGACACAGCACAAGCAGCTGGAGCAGGGCCTGGAGTGGGGGATCTCCAGCTTTAAGCTTGTTCCCAAAGGCCTCCTGGTGTTCCCCAGATCCTTTACCCCTTGGAGCAGCCTCCTACCAGAGCCAATGGGTCACTGAAAGCAGTTCACCTGAAATCTGGGGGCTGCACACCCTGTCAGCACTACTTCCTGCACTCCTGCCTGCCCTGAGCACTGACCTCCACATGCCCATGTGGTCCTTCCCAGGTACCCCATCAAAAACATTACTTCCTGCTCCAGCCATGCCATGCTGCCCTTCCAGCAGGTATTGGGATGTTATCACAGAATTTTTGGCTGGTTTAGGTGGGAGGGGACACCCGGACCCACCCACTGCCATAGGCAGGTACACTTTCCACAGACCAAGCTGGAGGGCCCGGTGAGGACCAAGGCCACCCACAAGGAGGCTGAACTTCCCCCCAGCTGGCTCAGACGGCTTCATCCCTGTCCTCTTGGTTGGGGGCCTGAAACATGGCCCACCACAGTGCTCCCCTCCCCACGCACGACTCCAGCCCTGACCCACTCAGCAGCACTGTGTGTCCCACAGATGTTGCCCCCACTCGTGGTTCTCCCTCATGGGTGGCCGTGTCCTCCCACAAAGGGCCTCCCCCAGCTCCCAGCCCCACCACACATCCCGGGGAGGGGCTGCTTCCCTGCTCATGTCCCCCCAGCAGTCAGGTGGGTGCAGCCTCCCTGTGCCTGGCTCACTGGTGGTGAGGACCCACTGCTCCCATCCCTCTGGCCCCTTTGCTTCCTACTGCTTCCACAACTGTGGGGCTCGGAGCACCTTATCCCCGCTGAAGAACATGGTGTGTCACCTTCTGACCTAGGAACACACACGTACCTTTTCCCAGTGCTGGTGGGTTTGTGCTAATGGCCCAGCTGCTCTTGCCCAGACCTGGCCCAGCTCATCCCGTCCCCTATTCCTAAGCCATTTCTCCATTTCCAGTTGGCTCTTTTCCTATTCCTGCTGAATCTGTTTGCCCCTTCCTGGTAAACCCATTCCACCAGTCCCAAGGAGTCCGTTTCCCCATCCCTGATGAGCCCCTTCTTCATTCCCGATAAGCCCATTTCCCCAGTCCCTGTTCCTGGTGAGCCCATTCCCTCATTCCCACTGAGCCTGTTTCCCCACTCCCCCATTCCCTCATTCCCCATTCTTGGTGAGCACATTCCCGGTTTGCCCAGTCCCTGGCCCCCACACCCCCAGCTACCCCTCCCCGCACTCGCTCACGCTCGGGTTTCCACCACGTTTTATTACAAAATTGGTGCGGACCAGTCTTAGGGCCAGCTCCGCTCCTGCTCGCCCCAGCGCCGGGGCTGAGGTGCGTTCAGCCCGTGCCCGTGTTCGTGCCGGTGCTGGTGCCGGGCGCCCTACGGTGCAAAGGTGGAGGCGGTGGCTGGAGGTCGGTGCAGCCCCAGGGTTACAGGTGGTTCGGGGTATCAGGGTATTCCGGGCGGGGTCAGCGCCCCACGGCGTCGAGGATGCGGCGGTTGGAATCGGCGCGGGCGCGCTGGCTCTGGGCGCGGGCGAGCAGCAAGAGGTGCCGCAGGAGGTGGAAGGTGAGGTCGATGGAGAGCGGTGGCTCGTCCCGCCGCCCTCGCCACGGCCCCGGGGGCGGTGGCGCAAGCGGCGGCCAGAGCAGGTGGTCCTGAGCCTCGGTCCCGGCCGCGGGGATGGAGCCGTCGGTGGTGGCGGGGCGGGCGGCGGCGGATGGAGGGCGGGCGAGCAACAGCAGGAGGGTGAGCAGCACCCGCCGCATCCTCGGTCCCTCCGCACCTATGGGGTCAGGGGCTCAGCGCCACGGCAGAGGCCGATGGGGCTGCCGGAGCCCGACGGGTATCGCGGTCTCGGTGGCGCGGGAACCGTCCCGGGCGCAGAGCATCCTCCCCGCCCGGCCGCCGCGTTCCGTCCCCTCTGCGCGCCCCCGGCCCCGGTGCTGTAGCAGCCCTATCCCCAAGCCCCGTCCCGTACCCGGTACGCTGTGTCCGTGCCCTGTTCCTGCCGGTGCTGGCGGCGAAGTGAGCGCGATCCGTCCCGCGGGAGCTGAGCCGGCGGAGCGGCCGGGGGTTATATCGGTCCGGGAGCCCGGGCTGACGTCATCGCCGGGCACGCACCGGGCGGCGGGGGGCGGAGGCGGGGGGCACCGGGGCGGCGGGGAGCGAGTACCCGGCGGCGGGACGGGGCTGAGGGACAGCGGGGAGGAGCGGCAGAGCCTGCCCTCCCCGGTCTCGGGAGCCACCGCTCCGGTTCTTTTCTGACGCCCACCAAAAAGGCACGGCTGGGCCGGGGCCAGCAGGTGCCTTTAGCCGTGCTAACCATCCCTTCCCCTGTTCTCCGGTTTCCTCGCTCCTCCTGCTCCCCCGCTCCCCTCCTGGCTCTGCCGCATCCACAGCCTCGCTCTCCGCTGCTGTCCGCGGTGCTGAACGACCGGACGCGCCGGGGCCCCGGGGCCGGTGAGCGAGGCGGGGCCGGTGAGCTGTACAGGTAAGTTCCCAGTGAGCCCTCAGGCAGCAGTACCGGGCTCAGCAACGGCTTCTCGGCGTGGGACCCTCGCGTTCCCGAGCCGAACAGCCGCTTTGAGCAGCGGCGTCCTGAGCAGGGACCCGGGGCGGCGGGGGGGATCCGTGGGGAGGGGGATGGGGACACCCCGGGCATAGGCAGTTCCGGGACGAGACGGTCACGGGTGGGGGTCCCCGGCCTAGCTGTGCCTCAGTGCTCCGGGCAGAGCGGGCGGTGCCGAGGTCAAACCGCGGGGCTGAGTTCGCAGACGCCTCGAGCGCAGCAGAAGCACCGGCCAAGTCCTGTGAGTCATAGAATGAAGGCACCGGAGCCGGCAGCGCCGTGCTGGATGCAGGGTGTTCCGTCGGGGCACCGGCACCGCTGCCAAATGGTGAGCTGGCTGCTGGTGCTTCACACTACTGTTGGCAGCCCCCCTGAGTGCACCACACTGTGCTGGCATTCCCTCCGAGTGTTCCACACTACTGCCAGCAGACCCCTGACTGTTTCACGCTGCTGCCAAGCAGACCCCTCAGTGCACTGCACGCCACCAGCAGACTCCCAGAGTGTAGCTGAGCTGACACCCAGTGCCGATGCTGGTGCAGGTGCCAGATCAAGCTCCTTCCACAGTGCCAGTGTGGGGCAGAGCCAGGCACAGCAGCTCAGCCTGGCCCCTTGTACGGTGTATCCCACACCAGTGGCACAGCGGTGGTGGGGCATGGCCCTGCCTGCAGTGAGCAGCACATGGTGTCATGCCCCGGTGACGTGATCTGGCATGAAGGCTGGCACCCAGCACCGCTTCCTGCAGCAGCAGGGCAGAGCCCTCAGCAGGGGCTGGGCTTAGCCCCCCGAGACCTGGCAGCCTCATGCTGGGGGGCAGGTGGTCCTGGGGACAAGTGGTTCATTCCACGTGGCTCTTGCCATGCTTACAGCTCACTCACTGCTGACAGCCGGAGCCTCCTGCACCCCCAGAGGGAGCTGCAAGAGGTTCAGCACCTCAGGGCTGCAAATTCCTGCCATCTACAGCACCTACCCCACTGGCTGAGGAGAGCTTGAGCCCCACACAGAACCCAAGGCCCCCCAGAGCACTGGTGCCGTCTGTGCCCAGTCCATTCACCTGGCTCCAGTCCTGTGCTGCACCAACAAGCACTGTCAGGGGGAAGAGGGCTGCAGCTGCAGCCCCTACTGTCCCCTGCCTCACCCCTTGGGACTGTGCAGGTTTGCCTCGTCTGTGCTTCAGGTTGTATGTACCTGGCTGGAGCAGCCCCAAAGACAGGGTCAGTGCAGAACCAGCCTGGGGGGAGGACGAGGGTGGAAGGATGGATGGTGAATCCCCTCCATGAAGGCCATGCCGGCAGAGCCCAGCTGGTGCTGGCAGCATGGGGATGGTTCTTTCCATCTGTGTGGGACTGCAGTAGCACAGGTAAAGGGGCCAGGGCTCAAGGCTCCACAGGGGTGAGATGAACCACTGTGGTCCCACCAGCTCCACTTGGAGCCCCTGGGCAGGATGTGCTGGGCAGGGACACTGTAGGAGCCGGATTGTGTCTGCTCACTGCCAGTGTAGGGTGAGCATAGACACACATCCCCATGGGGCAGCAGCACAGGCAGTGGCAGCTCTGTGGGGCTTCTCTGTGACCGAACAGGCAGGCTTGTCTCGGACACAGCACAGGTGGATTGTGGCCCTGTCCCAGCCAGAGTTTCATCCTACCCCCAACCCTTTCTGGACCCTCCCCGATGCACAATCCTGCATCAGGCACACACTGACTCAGGGGGCACTCTGCACCCAGCATCAGGAATCTGGCTCCATCCACCTCATTCCAATGCCCTGCAGCTTTCGGGGCACCATGCAACAGCTGCGTGGGACCTGATGATGCCCTAAACCACCATCCACCCTCTGCCAGAGCCCACTCCCCTCTCCTGCCAGTGGGGAAGCCCACCCCAGAAGCCTGCACTCCCTAGCCCCATGCTCAGTGCCTTGAGATGAGGCAGAGTGGACCTGTTGATCTGTAACAGGAACAGCTGCTCTGGAAATGCATCTTCAGGGCCCAGGGGGGATGCCAGGCCACAAGACCAAGGGCCATGGGAATCACAAGTGAAAACCACCATTTATTGAAGCTCCGGCTATCCACAGCAGTCAGAGCAAATGCCATTTTCAGGGAGAGCAACCCCAGCCTACAGTGATCCCAGTTCTGTGCCCATGGCACAGCCAGCCCTGCTCCAGTGCTGCTCTTTTCCCTCAGGATGTGCCGTGGGGAAGGTCAGAGTGACACTCGGGGCCAGGAGCACGCTGTATGCAGGGAAGGGCTAGGAAATCACAAGGGCTAGAGCACAGATGGAGATGTGCATCATGCGCAGAACTGCTGCACAGCATGGCTACAGCAGCTCCAGGCCTGTCTTGGTGTCTGCCATATTCTCCGTGGCATGTCCCTGGGGCAGTGGCAGCTGTGGCCTTAGAGGATGGTGTCCCCCTGAGAAGAGAGTGGTTTGGTTGCTGCCAGCACCCTGCATATCCCAGCCTGTCCACAGCCATGCATGACCAGTCCGAGGGCTCTGAGTTGTGGTGGGGTCAGGCAGTGCACAGGCTGGGGATAGGGATGGGACACAGCTTCTGCCTCACATCCGGTTTGTCTTCCAGGACAGGTAGCAGTTCCAGATGATGGCAACACACTGGACGACGGCCAGCCTGGGGACAGAGGGGACAGCGTCTGCAGCTGCCGGCTCAGGGGGCCAGGGACGGGGGGCCAGGGCTGCGACACTACCTGTGCTGCAGAGGCACAAAGTAGAAGTTTGCAATTTGCACAGGTGGCCAGATCTGGGCAGAGAAGGAGAGAGCAGTGAGGACCCTGTCAGGGCAAACACCCCACACCAACCCCTGCCTGGCACTTGGGATGTCCCACAGAGCCCATGGCAGCCCCATGAAGATGGGACAGGGACACGGACACAGATCTGCCAACACTCACACAGTAGTTGGTCATCAGGGCATCCATGTAGTCCTACAAGAGAAAGGTGTGAACAGTCAGAGGGCTCCTGTCCCTGCCACTGGTCCCTCCAGCTCTGCACTGCCGGGCACGGAAACCCTGCAGCCCTGCTTGTGCCTTCCCACAGCCGTGTCCGTGGGGGCGGAAGGGAGAGGATGACCAGAACCATTCCCACTAAGGGCCCTTTTTGCCACAGCCAGGGCACATTGGCAGATGGCTCATTTCTCCAGTGTGGCTGTGAACCCCTTTCCAGCTCAGTGCTTCCCCAGCCCCCTCCTGGGCACCACAGGGCAGAGATGGAGAAGGGCTGAGCTGGGGCAGCCGCTTTGGGAGTCCAAGGTGCTGCCTTGTCCTCGTGCCACAGCCGCGGCTGTGTCGCATCCCTGTCCCGTGGCAGCAGGACAAGTTCCTCATCCAGCTGGGCCATGACTCAGCCAGGAGGCCAGGCCCCTCCCAGCGCTGGCCAGCAGCCCAGGACGGGGTGAGCGAGGGAGGGGTGATGGATGCTCTGCTGACGCTTCCTCTTGCGTGGGGAGAGGCGGATGCGCCCCAAGCCAGGGGTGAAGGTGCTGCCAGGGCTGATGCCCAGCCCCCAGCCCAGCACCCTCTTCCA
This sequence comes from Lichenostomus cassidix, assembly GCF_008360975.1. NCBI lineage: Eukaryota > Metazoa > Chordata > Aves > Passeriformes > Meliphagidae > Lichenostomus > Lichenostomus cassidix. Next base: position 113,077,017 of record NC_139483.1, on the reverse strand, counting down.
GATCAGGGATGGCCAGGAGCCACAGCTCACAGGAATCACTGACCACAGCGGGATTCCCTGGGGAAGGCAAGGCAAGATCCATGACATGAGCTGGTCAGAATGCAGCAGGGGCAGATGGATGAGAGTGCTCGGAGTGCTGTCTATGCCCAGGATCTGTTCATGTGTGCCCTTAAGGTGCCTTGGAGCATCCCATTCCCCAGCTGTGGCTTTCACGGAGCATGGAGAACGCAGAGGTGACGTGACTCTGCCCCAGGATCAGCTTCATGCACTTTGGAGCAGGATGAGGGGCATGTACTGGTAGCCCAGTGGGTAGCAGGCTGGCGCCTGGGCATGCCCCCATGCAGACAAAAGAACCCTGCTGGTATCACCCAGGCAGAGCTCCGACCAGCTGGGGCCCTTCACACGCAGCTCCAGCAGCATCAGTGAGCCAGGCTGGCGTTGCAACCCCTGGCAGCCATGCGACCACCCCAGCGTGCCTCATTCTGTGGCAGGAGGGCACCCACTCCCCAGTGACTCACTCTGGACCTGCTGACTCAGTGCTCACACTGGTTTCCAGCAATTACTGCTAATGGGAGTCATCTTGGTAATTGCTCTGGAGACCCAGCCAGAAGCAGGCCTGGTCAGGATGCAGGAGCCCATGGCACCCGTGTCTGGCCCAGGTGGGACCCCAGTGCCACACCACAGGAACTGGTGCTGGCATCAGTACTCAGACTGGCAGCACTGGGCACCCGACATGCCCAGGGCCCTGGGATCCAGCATCTGGCCATGGGTATGGCCACAAATGGGAGCAGCCATCAGAGCAGCAGCAGAACAGGAGGAGCTGCCCAGGGCAGGAGCACATACCTGCTGGATCTTGGACCAGTTATCCTGCACTGACAGCCCATTTGTGGCCCCCGTTACAGCCAGGAAGCAGCCGAGGAAGCATGGCGCAAAACCCCCCTGCGAAAGAGGAGCCCCGGCTGATGCTGAGGAGCTTGTGGTTCTTGCAGTCAGGCTGGCCATGGGCAGCAAAGGCATGCAAAACTGCCCACCCAGCCCTCCACTGCAGTGGGACTGGGCCCAGCTCAGGCACTGGGCTCTCAGAGTAGGATGGAAACCGGCCACACGGACATGGCAGTCCCGACTGCCCCATCCCGCTGCCCTGTCCCACGCGACACCCTCACCCACGTCACACCAACCTGGTCGAGGACCATCTTCTTCACAGCCACAACTTTTGTATTCCCCGGGATGAGCCAATCCAGGATCCTGTACCAGCTGCCCACAACAGGGCCCTGCAGGAGCCAGGGGGTGAGGAGCAGTATCTGCTTTCATGGGTCACACGAGGGCTGGGGAGGTTCCAGAGCTGGCTACATGGCCCTGCTCCAGCCCTGGACCACAAGAACAAGCTTGTCCTCTGCTGCTCCTGCTCCATGGAACGGGCCCTGCCCATAGCTGCCAGAGGTGGCACCACAATGGGCCAACTCATGCTGCAGCACCACGGTCCTACCCTGTTGGAAGTACTGCCCATCCCATCCCGTCCCGTCCCACTGCGTGTCCACTCACCACGAAGCAGAAGCCAATGGCCATCATTTTCAGGGTGCGGGGACAGTGGTGCCCACGCAGCCCCCGCCGCTCCACCAGCTGCTGTGCAATCACATCCCCAGCTCCCATGAGGGCCCCTGTGACCAGCACAGCCAATTTAGGTGTGCGAGACACCTGTGTGACCTGCCCACAGCTGGGCCCTCTGCCCCAGTGCTGCTGCTGCTGCCCCCCTTGCCCCGGATGCCTGAGCCTATTCCAGCCCTGCCAGCTCTGTCCCAGCTGCAGCTCCCCACCACCAGCACCAAACCCCACAGCACAGGCCTTCCACTTTCCCAAGTGCCGCAGGCCTCTCAGGACACTGCAGCATCTCTGACCAAAATGGTGTCCAGCTGCACCTCCTCCCTGTAACTTGAGCACGGGGCTGACCAGTCACCTAGGGCCCATGGTGCCTGCAGCTCTCAGGGCAGAGCCTGCCCAGCTGCTGCCTGTGATCCCCAACACAGCCTCTCCCACACCTCCCCCAAACCTCTCCCGGAACACTGGGCAGGCTTTGCCAACTGCAATCCCCTCCCTGGAGCACAGCTCTCTGCCTGTGTTTGCCCCCCACCAGCTGGGATGGACAGAATGTGCTCCCCACTGCCCAGCCTGTCCCAGCCCCTTGCCACAGCCGGCTTCTGGCACAGCTACCTGCCCTGTTTCCAGATCAGTGTCCCCGGTGGGGTGCTGCCTGGCTGGGTCTCTGGCAGCTCCTGCTCCATCCTACACCCCTGACCCCTTCGACGCAACTCAGCTGGCCCAGTGCTGCCCTCCACCCCCCCAACTGCTACCCCAGCCCTGGCAGCTACTGCTCACTCTACCTGCTCCCCCCCGGAATGGTTCCCTGGCAGGTCTCCAGCCCTGATGCCATTCTTCTCCATCCTCGGAAGACCTGAGCCTCAGCAAGCCCTCGGCCTAGCGGGTGCCAGCCCCAGCAGCCCCTGTCCTGCCAGCCCCAGCAATGACCAGCTCAGTACCAGCCCTGCACCAGCGACTTTGTCAGTAGGTCCTCACGGACAAGGGCCCAGCTCCCTGTCCCCACACCATGCCAGGTGGTCCCTAGAGCTCACCAGCAGGACCAGCCCAAGCTCTGCAGCCCCATAGAGCTGCTGTACTCCCAGCAGCACCTCCTGCACTTCACAGCCCAGACCAGCCCCAGGATCCGAGGCTGTGTTCCCCAGCCCTGTGAGCCCCCGCACCCCCCATGATGGCAGAGCAACCCCACCAGCCCACAGGCCACAGCAGCACCAGAAAGGGGTGGCAGCAGGTCTCTGGACTCCAGGCCAGCACAGCTAGAGCACTGGCTGCTCCCGTGGGCAGCACTCCCAGGAGCTGCATTCCCAGGAGCTGGGTGCAGGGGCACAGCACTGATTGAGAACACAGCATGGCACCACTGCTACTCATCCACTGTTGAAGGCTCTGGGTACAGTGCCCAGTAGTGATGAGACTGTGCTGGGAGACACAGACCTGTCTGTGCATCCCTGCCTGGGGCTGGGGATGCAGCCAGATGCAACCCCTTGCAATGACTGGCAACAGTGCCTGCCCAGGGTGCCCCCAGCACAGCCAGGGCACAGCTCTTGTGCGGGGCTGGAAACTTCATCCCAGCCAAGCTTCGTGCCAGGGGTGCCTAGCTGACCCTCAGGTTGCTGCCAGGTTGCTGTTTTGTGACCAGAGGACTCTGAATGGGGCCCAAACCTAAGTAGAGCACCATCTGCATGCCCATGGCATTGCCATGGCAGGAGCAGGGGACTGCTCTCCACAGGCAGGGAGGAACAGCAGGGTCACAACTGCAGGCACGTGCTGCTGCCCACTGTGCCTGAGCCCTGCTGGCAGCCTGGCCCAGGGCCCAGGATGCAGGAGGCAAAGACCTGCCCGACCCCAGAGCCCTCGGACAGCAGCTCAGCCAGTGAGCATGGTTGGACACAGCAGGCACAGCCAACTCCCAGCAGCTCCCTGGCCTGGCCCCAGCTGGCAGCACTGGGGTCTCTGAGAGCAGTGAGAGATGGCAGGGCTGGACGCTGGAATGTAACTGGCACAGGGCACAGGACCCGGAAAGCCACATGGACCACTGCACAGGCAGCAATGGTGGGCTGATCCTGGCCATTGGATGGGGATTGTTTGTGGAAGCTCTGAGGAGAGCAGGAGCTCTCGCCCCCCTTGCTGGAGATGGGCACCTGCCGCAGCAGGGAGAGCCCAACCCGAGGGCAGAAACTTCTGGGCTGGGGGAACTGTATCCAGCAGCAGCCCAGCCTCTACAGAGAGGCCATGCCCCACCATGGCTCAGCCCCACACCCCTGCCGGCTGACAGAGCTCTGAGGGACAGCGGGCTGCACCACAGCAGGGCCAGCTATGATGTGAAGCAGCAACAGCCAGAGCACAGCCGGGGCCAGAGCCAGCCCAGGGCCACACTGGGCAGGGGGAGTGCAGACAGGGCCAGCCCTGGGCAGCCCTCCCAGCTCCACAGTGGCCTCCCGCCAAGCACAGGGGGATGTGCTGGCAGCAGCACCCAGCACTGCAGGCGCCAGCAACAGACTTCATGACATCCGATAAAAATAACAGCAGGAACAGCAAAGCAGCTTGGCAGGGCCCCAGCAGTCAGGCAGGGGGGCGAGAGCAAAGGGAGCCCCTGGCTCAGCAGAGCACCCAGACCCCAGGGTTGTGCTTCCCCAGAATCCTGGGCTGGTGGGAGCAGGAGGGCAGGGGGAGCAGTGACAGGGCAGGAACTATCAGGGTGAGGGGGAAGTGGTGGTGAGAGGGAGGCTGCAAGCAGGAGGTGCAGCAAGGAGCATGCAGGGACCCCCCCAGCTCCCCACCATCAATACAGCACAGCCCCTACACAACCCCGAGGACACATGGCAGAAGCAGGACAGGCTCCCCGACCACTCAGACTCAGCCTCAGGTGGGCTGGGGGGAGGCAGCAGGGAAGTGGGGGTGCAGAGCTGCCTGGTGTCCAGGGCTGCAAATCCTTGGAGCAGCAGAGCCACAGGCCAGCACCAGGGCAGATTTATGGCACCACAGCTCTGCAAGCAATCCCCCGTGCAGGACCCTGGGAGCCTCTCCTCAGGCAGCACCTCTATGCCTTCTCCACTGAGTGCTGGCAAACATGAAAGAGTTGAGCCCTTATGAATTCCCAGTGTTACAGGTCAACATCCAACCCCTCCCGGGGCAGGGGGGGTGGCCAAGGCAACCTCCCCCGGGTTTGGGTGTGAGGGCTGTGCCTCCTTGCAGCCACCCACTACTCCTCTGGCTCCAGCACAGACGTCTGATGCAAATCTCCTGAAATGGGAGTGGGCCAGGGCCCCTCACCCAACGCGGCACATGGGGGTCCCTGCTCCCTGGTGAGCATGGAGCATGAAAGCACCTCCTCCCCGACAAAACAGACCCCTGAGGCACTAGAAGCCCCCCAGCTGTGGGGCTGCTGCCCCGCCTCTCGCTGGGGTGACAGTGCCCACACAGCAGGGCGAGGGGCTTGGGGGGCTGTGTGGGGGTGGGGAGAATCCTGTGCCAGCAGAGTGTGGCTGTGTGCGAGGAATGGGGAGTCGGCGCACCAGAGGGAGCAGGGGGCCAGGAGGGGCATGTGCAGCGTGGGTCAGTGTGCTGGGGAGGGGTGGCCCCGTGTGACCAGAGGGGCAGGGCGGGGGGGTTGTGTTCTGCGGAGGGTCTGTGCGCAGGGGCCGAGGGTCGCAGGGCGCGGCCACCGCAGGGCGCAGTAGGCCGGGCCCATCCCTTACCGGCTGTGAGCGCCTGCGCCGCCCCGGGCCGCCGCGCCAGCAGCCGCCCGCAGCCCCTCCACAGCGCCGCCATGGCCCCGCGTGTCGCGGCGCAGTGACGCGTGTCGCGGCGCGATGTCGTGTCGCGACCGAGAGCGTTTATTGGTCAGTAGCGGCCCAGCACGGTGGCCAGCAGCGCCATCCGCATGTACATCCCGTTCTCCGCCTGCCGGAAGTACGCGGCGCGCGGGTCGGAGTCCACCTCCACGCTGCGGAATGACGTCATCAGTAGGCGCCGAGCCCCCGACCCACGCGGGATGCCCGGCAGTCGTCCCGGGAGCTCTGACACCGCCCGGGACCCGCAGGATCCCCCTGGAACCGCTGACCCACGTGGGACACTCCCCCCGGGACCCCTGCCCACCGCACAGTGCAGCCTGTCCCCCCAAACCTAGCTACAGCAGCGCCCATCACTCCGAGCTCCGTCCACCCTGCCCAGCACATTGCAGTCTTCTTGCCCCTGACCCCAGCACACCGCAGCCCCCATCACCCCAAGACCACCCGTGCTGCCCAGCACACTGCCCCTTACATGCCCCTGACCAACCGCCTCTGCAACACCACTGCCCCAGCTCCCCCAGAATCCTCCTATAGCCCCCATGCCCTGAGAACTCCCACTTCTGCGAGGTATATTTCATACCTCCTTCTCCCAGACACTCCCTCCAAACCCCTCCCAGTACACTGCAGCCCTCTTGTCCCTGTTCCCCCCCTCCCCACCTGATCTCGTTGACACGGGGCAGGGGGTGCATCACCACCATCCTCTCCTTGGCCCGGGTCATGATGTGGGGTGTGAGGATGAACTGCCCAAAGCACTGAGGGGATACACAAAGCCCTGAGCTGGGGCAGGGGAGTCCCCATGCCCCTCCAGGGCAGCAGCAATTCCCTCACTCACAGCCTCGTAGTCCTCAGCCCGTTGGAAGCGTTCCTTCTGGATGCGGGTCATGTAGAGCACATCTGTGTCTGGCAATGCTTCCTCGATGCTCCCGAACTCCTCCTAGGGCAGCACCGTCAGGGTGGGGGGGTACAGGGCCAGAGAGTGTGCAGGGCCCAGCCCCCCATCCTGCTCCTCACCTGCTGGATGCCCCTGGAGGCCACAAAGCTGGTGATGTCAGGGGGCATGTGGAGGCCAGGAGGGGTCACATAGCGCAGGTTGACGCGGTACTGGGTGAGCAGGCGGGCCAGGGAGTGCACCGTGCGCCCGTGCTTCAAGTCACCCACCATGGTGATCTGGGGAGAGGGGTCAGCCCCAGCCTGTCCATGACCCCTCAGGGCCTAGACAGAGCCCCTTAGCTCCCCGGTTGTGCCCTCTGGCCCCTGCATCTCACCGTCATTCCGTTGACTGTGCCCAGCTCCTCGCGGATGGTGAAGATGTCCAGCAGCGCCTGCGTGGGGTGTTCCCCCACCCCGTCCCCGGCATTGATCACTGGCTTGCGGCAGTGCCTGGCGGCCAGCTGGGAGAGCCAGCAGGGCAGGGCAGGTGAGCACAGGCAGGACGCAGTCCCCACCAGCCCCATGGTGGCAGGACCTGACCCCTGCCCAGCTGGGGACCATGTCCCTGCCCATACTGCAGGTCACCATCCCTGCCATTGGGGTAGAGTCCCCAGTGCCTCCAGAAAAGGATGCAGCTTCCCCCAGCCCCTCTCACCTCGACAGCGCCAGGCTGGGGGTGCCGCAGCACCAGCACATCAGCATAGCAGCACATGGTCTGCACAGAGTCAGCCAGCGACTCGCCCTTCTGCACCGAGGAGGTGGCCTCGGAGAAGGACAGGACAGAGCCACCCAGCCGGCTCATGGCTGCTGCGAAGGAGCTGCTGGTCCGTGTGCTCACCTCGTAGAACATGGTTGCCATCACCTTCCCCTGCAGGGCCAGGCTGTCACCTCGGGGAGCCCAGGGCATCCCTGCCTGGTACAGGGCTCCCTTGGGGGGCCCAGGAGACAGGCATCCACCCTGTGCACTGCTCACCTTGAGGATGTCCAGGCTCCGCTCCTTCTGCACCAGCATGCGCAGGGTGTGTGCCACATTGAACAGGTGGGACAACTGTGGGGACAGGTGGCTCAGGAGGCACAGGAGGCACCAGGGCTCAGCTGGGGCACAGGAGGCACTACAGCATCCACAGCCCCCACACCCACCCTCCCGGGCACCTGCTCCTTGGAGAACTGCCGGACAGAGAGGACGTGCTGCCCGACAAGGGGGTGCAGCAGCGGGGAGGTCTGGAAGTGAGGGGCACGCTGTGGGGAGGCCTGGCGTGGGACAGGGCCCAGTGGGTAGAAGTGGCTGTCCTGGACCACCGCCGTATCTGTGGCACCGAGAGTAGTCGGTCAGCCCATGGGGATGCCCTGAAGAGCCCAAACACCATGCAAGGACCCCAGATCCCCAATGTCGCCCTCAGGGCCCCTGCCACACTCACCCAACTCCACTGCCTTCCTGCTGACCTTCTCACGAGTGTCCTCGCCTGTGCGGGAGGGGGGAGCAGTGGTGTTACGGCTTGTGGCAGCACCCTGGGCCCTGCTCTCCTCCCAGCACGCTCCCAGTGCAGCACAGCCCTCCTGGCACTTGGCAACACCAGGTGAAATCAAGATGGGCCTGAAGCCAGGGTGATGGCCAACCAGACACAGGCAGTCCAAGCCCCATGCTGTGCTGTGACCCTCTCCTAGTGTACCCCGCAATTCCCAACTGGCCACCCCAAAAATCACACTAGCAGATGAGGGGTCCCTGAGCTGCCGTGCGGGCCGGGGCAGGAGGGGAGTGGGCAGCACTGCCCTGCAGTGCCCAGTCCTGGTGCTGGGTGCCAGAAGGGGCCCATGGTGGGAAGCACAGGCAGCCTGGGGCCCGCACGGCACCCGGGGGAGGGGATGCACTCATGGGCTGCAGTTAGTGCCATTAGTGAGTCCCCCCCCGCCGACATTACCGGTGCCTCGGGTGCCCGGGCGGTGCGTGGCTCCCAGCCTCTGGAATGCTGAACGGGACACAAGGGCCGGCGTCACCGGGGCCGCCCAGCCACGGTTCCAGACCCCGCCCCGGGCAGCATGCTTGCTGCCTGCCTACTGCACTGGCCAGCGCCCTACCTGGCAGCCCTGGGTCGGAGGCTCGGTGGATGCGAGGCGGGAGGTGGAAGCGTGCATCACCTGCGGGGCCGGGCCGGCGGGGGCTGGGGGCTCGTCCACGCAGCACCTCACCAGCCGTGTGCCGGGGCCGCTCGGGGCTCTGCAACGAGAGACTGAGCTGGAGCCAGGGCAGAGAGGGACCTCCTGCCAGTTCCATACACCCCAGTACCTTCACACGCTCCTTGGCAGGGGCCCCATGTGGCAGCAGCGCAGCTCCCGAGGACCACTTCTTCACATCCTGACCATAGCCAGGGGGCACCAGCACCTGCAGCCACGGCAGAGATGGGGTTGGAGGAATGAGGCCAGAGGACCCCGTCTGTGATGGGGGACACCCTCAATACAGGAATAAAAGGACCATGGACCTTACCTGCCCGTCAATGTAGGCAACCTCCCCACGCAGGACCACCCTCCGCACTGTCCCCTTCACCTTCATGCCCTCGAAGGGGGTCCAATGGGCCTTGGAGAAGGCAGTGCAGCTGGGGATGATCCATTCGTGTTCCAGGTCCACCTGCCAGGACAGTGGGTCAGAGACAGCGGCGTGGGGGCTGGACCTGGGGCAGATGGGCAGGGACCCACCTCCACATAGGTGTCCTCCTGCGCTGGTAGCCCGAAGATCTTGCGAGGATTCTCATAGAGGCGCTGGACGATGTCCTCCACACTGAGTCGCCCCTCAGAGACAGCCATCAGCAACAGCGGCAGCATCGTCTCCAGGCCAGGGTACCCAGGGGGTGGCTCCTGCCCCTGCTTCTCCTCCAGCGTGTGAGGTGCTGCAGGACGGGGCTGGTCACTGGAGGTTGTCCCCACCCACCTTCCCCACCCTGTGGTCACCATCCCCTGGGACTCACCATGGTCAGTGGCAAAGCAATCGATGATGTCCATGTTCTCCCAGAGCGCCTCTACATCCTGGTGGGTGCCCAGCGCTGGCCGCACAGCTGCCCGGCCCTTTCCGAGGCGCCCCAGGTCATCCTGGCTCAGGAAAAGGTGGTGTGGGGCCACCTCGCATGTCACCGGGATCCCCCTCTGCTTGGCTGCCTTGATGAGCAGGATCTGGAACGGCCACGGTTAGGGGGGTACCCTCAGGGTGCCACACCCCATCCCTGGAACCCACAGTTCCCCCTGCTCACCTCCTCCCTGCGGGCCACATGGCAGATGTGGACAGGACGCTGGTACAGCTGGGCCACCATCAGTACAGCAGCCACCGTCTGCCGCTCTGCATGAGCCACGATGGGCAGGTGCCGTGGCCATTGCTCCAGGTGCTGGGGGGAACGGGGATGGTGGGTACCAGTGCCAGGAGCAGATCTGCCCTGTGCCAGCCCCTGCCTGCCTGCTCACCTCCATCCACAGCGACACGTCGTCCATCCGCAGGCTGGAGAAGGTGTCATTCAGATACATCTTGAGCCCAGCGGCTGCCCCAGCCAGGGGGCCCAGAGTGCCAGCATTCTCCGAGGAAGCCCCCAGGAAGAGAGCAAAGTCACAGCGGGCCCCAGCCTCAGCCAGCTGTAAGACAAGAGGCAGAGGGTGCTGTGCTGGCACCAGTCCCACCACAGGCAGTGAGCCCACCAAGGGCAATGAGCCCACCATGGCTGGCACAGCAGTAGCCAGAGAGGGGACATGAGCATCAGGCTGGCAGCAGCCCCTCACCTTCTGTGCCAAGGCGAAAGAGGTGGCATCAGTGACAGCAGGGCTGGTGTTGGGCATGGCACACACCATAGTGACACCCCCAGCCAGGGCAGCTGCTGTGCCCGATGCAAAGTCCTCCTTGTGGGTGCCACCCGGCTCACGGAGGTGGACGTGGACATCAATCAGGCCTGGGGAGTGTCAGCATCAGTACTGGCAGCTGCTGGCCACAGGGGATATGAGGGACAAAGGACATCCCAGAAGCACAGCAGGGAAACATCTCTCTCCACAGTGCCTGCAGATGTGCCCAGCCCAGCTCCCAGCACTGTCCCAGTTCCATGCTGCCCCCCTGTGACCTCTCAACACCCACCTGGCAGACGGATGAGTTTCTGGGATGTCATGCAGTCCACATGCATCTTCAGTGGGGGGGCTGCCCCAATCTGGCCCAGTGCCTGCAGAAACAGCAGCCACGGGGTCAGACCCCAGGTCAGGAGCAGGGCCAGGGTGATGATGCCTGTCTGAACTGCACCCCAAAAACAACCCCTGCACAGTGACACCCACACACAGTGCCAACCCCACAGCACCCACAACAGGACTTCCACAACCCCACTTTGCTCCCTTTCCCTACACCCACCTTTACAAGACCCCACATGCCCCAGCCCACCTCTACGAAGAGCTTTGTGCACTTGATGTCGATGATGAGGGGCACAGAGTAGTCGACAGCCAGGCGCCGGGTGCGGTACCCCTTGGTGACAAAGGACGAGAGCCGGCGGCCCCCCGAGTTGCGCATTGAGAGGTTAATGACCATCTCAAAGTGGTTCTCAGCCAGGTAGTCCAGGATGCTGCGCTGGGTCTCCCGGGTGCCAGCCTCGCTGCCATCTGCCTCCTCGAAGTGCCAGTCCACAGCCTTCACCTGCAGGCAGTGACCCTGTCAGGGCCCTGCACGCCCCCGGGTGTGCCCCGGCCCCACAGGCCCCCAGCCCTGACCTTGATGCCATGCTCAGTGTAGAAGTCAGCGGTGCCAAGGCTGGCATACAGGTTGTAGCCGAGGCTCTCCAGTGTCCGCACCGTGGGCAGCAGTTCACTCTTGTTCTGAAATGAACCAGGGGCTGGTCAGAGGGCAGAGAGGGAACCCCAGCCTCCCAGCACTTTTACCCCACACACCTTGTAGCTGCCGATGGTCAGCAGAATGTTTTTCTTGGGGATCTTGAAGCCGGTGCTGAGCATGGCCTTCAGGTATGCCTCACAGCGGTTCTCCCCAAAGCAGGCAACCTCGCCCGTGCTGGTCATCTCCACCCCCAGCACCACATCAGCGCCCGCCAGGCGTGAGAAAGAGAACTGAGGAACCTGGGGGCCAGGAGACACTCAGGGGCTGCCCAGTCCTGCACCCCAGCCTGGCCCCCTGGTCCCCACTCACCTTGACGCCAACAATGCCCGTGCCTGTCATCAGCCCCACAGGCTCCACATCCTCACCCATGATCACCTGGCTGGCCAGAGCCACCAAGTCCACCCCCAAGGTCTTGGAGACAAAGGGGAAGGAGCGGGAGACGCGGACATTGCACTCTATAACCTTCAGCTGGTCATCCTAGGAGACAGGGGACAGAATGAGGTAGGGCTGGGGATGTGGGGTGCTCTTCTGCTGGCACCATGCAGTCCTCAGCCCCAGGTACCTTGGCAATGAGCTGCAGGTTGAAGGGGCCTGTGACCTGCAGCTCCTGCCCAATGGCATGGACAATGGCCTTGATGCGCTCCAGTGTCTTGGGGGTGATGTCCTGCGGGGGGGTCACCAGTGTGGCATCACCTGAGTGCACCCCAGCATTCTCCACGTGCTCCGAGATGGCGATGGCCACCACCACACCGTCACAGGCCACCGCATCCACGTCAATCTCCTATGAGCAGGAACATGGTCACAGCCTGTCCCTGGGGTGGGGACTGGGGCTTTCAGAGGGCATCCCGGGGTTAGAAAAGTCTCCTGGATGGACCTTGGCCTCCTGGATGAACTTGGAGATGACAACAGGCTGCTCCTTGGACACGGCCACAGCGTTGCTCAGGAACTTTTCCAAATCGCTGTCCGAGTACGCCACGTTCATGGCAGCACCACTCAGCACGTAGGAAGGGCGCACAACACAAGGATACCCCACCTTGCAGCAGAAGTGCTTGGCTGACTGCAGGAGAGATGGAACCTCAGTGCACACACAGAAAGCCACCCTGAGGCAGCCCCCTCCCATTCGCTGGGCCCCACCTCCATGTTGGAGAGCTCCTTCCAGAGAGGCTGGCTGATGCCGATGGAGTCGAGCAGGCGAGAGAACTTGAAGCGGTTCTCGGCCGAGTCTATGGCCTCCGGGGAGGTGCCCAGGATGCGGCACTGCTGCCGGTGCAGGGCCATGGCGATGTTATTGGGCAACTGCCCGCCCATGGAGAGGATCACGCCCTCAGGGTTCTCCAGCTCATAGATGTCCATCACCACCTGCGGCACCGTGTGGGGCAGGGGGATGGCTGGGACAGAGCCACGGCAGCCCTCATCCAGCCCCACAGCTGTCAGGGCTCCAGGCCCCTCACCTCAAAGGAGATCTCATCGAAGTAGAGGCGATCACACATGTCATAATCGGTGCTCACTGTCTCAGGGTTGTAGTTCACCATGATTGTCTTAAAACCCATCTGTTGGGGGGTGGGACAAGGTGAGCCCAGAGGCCCCAACCCCTAGTTGGCCCCATCCTCTGACCAGGGAAACCCACCCCTCACCCCAGAGGGTGCTGGGGCCTGTCTGACCTTGCGGAGCTCCTGAATGCAGCCAACGGCACACCAGTCAAACTCGACACTGCTGCCGATGCGGTAGACACCAGAGCCAATGACCATGACATGGGGCTCACGGAAGGCCAGGTCGTGCTCAGACCCATTGTAGGTCAGGTACAGGTAGTTGGTTTGGGCTGGCCACTCTGCTGCCACTGTGTCAATCTGCTTCACCACTGGCAGGATCTTTAGGTCACGCCGCATCTTCCGCACGGCCAGCTCGGTGCTGCACAGGGCTGTGTGAGTGCCAGGATCGAGGCACGGAGCAGAATGGGGCTGCCCCCTCCCCTTCTCACCTGAGCACGGCCAGGGCCACCTGCTTATCAGAGAAGCCGAGCTGCTTGGCACGCTTGAGCACATCAGGCGGCATGGTGCCCTGCTCACCACGGTACGACTCCAGCAGCACCGTGTGGTCCGTGATGTTCTTCATCTTGTGCAGGAACCAGCGGTCAATCTTGGTCAGCTCATAGAGCCGCTCGATGGAGTACCCAGCCCGCAGCGCTGCTGCCAGCACAAAGATTCGCTTGTCCGTTGGTGTTTCCAGCTCCTGCCAGGCCAGGGGTTGAGTGTGACCGAGGGAAGCAGAGTGTGACCTCTCCCTGCAGAATGGCACAGCCAGCACAGACACCCAGACCCCAGTGCTCACCATGTCCGAGGCCGGCTTCACTGTGTGATCAAAACCCACACAGTTCTCATCCACCATCCTCAGAGCCTTCTGGAACGCCTCCTCGAAGTTCCTCCCAATGGCCATGACTTCCCCTGCAGAAGGTCGGGTGAGCAGGTGGATCCTGTGTCCACCGCATGCCCACTAGTGCTGCCCTCCTCCACTCACCCACACTCTTCATGGAGCTGCCAATCTTGGTACTGACACGCAGGAACTTGCTGAGGTCCCAGCGTGGGATCTTCACCACACAGTAGTCCAGGCTGGGCTCAAAGTTGGCCGTGGTGGAGTTGGTGACAGAGTTCCTGAGGAGATGACAGGGGTCAGCAGCTGGGGCAGCCCCACCACAGGAGCACCTCACCCCATGCTGCGGTGGTACCTTACCTGAGGAGGGGCAGGGGGATGCCCAGGGCAAGTTTGGCAGCCACATAGGCCAGTGGGTAACCAGTGGCCTTGCTGGCCAGGGCTGAGCTGCGGGAGAGCCGGGCATTCACCTCAATGATGTAGTACTGTGGGCAGCAGATGGGCAGGGTCAGCGGGTGCCACAGAGCAGGCCAAGCCGGTGACAGCCTGACCTACTGCATCCCAGAGATGCTGCTGCATGGTGAGGGGAGGTGACACGGCACAGCGTCGTGGGACAGCATGGGGCAGGACCCAGATCCTCCCAGGGCAGGGCTGGCCAGGCATCAGGAGTGGGAGCCAGAACCCACAGAGAGCTGCAAGTACCTGCTCTGACTCGGGGTTGAGGGCAAACTGGATGTTGCACTCGCCCACGATGCCCAGGTGCTGCACCACCTTGACAGCTGTGCGCCTCAGCATGAAGTACTCGGTGTCATTGAGGGTCTGGCTGGGCGCCACCACGATGGACTCGCCTGTGTGTATCCCCAGCGGGTCCAGGTTCTCCATGTTGCACACCTGGCAGTGGCGGGGGTGTCACTGCAGGCTTGAGGTCCCCCACTACATGTTCTGTCTGTGGTGGGTTCCTCCCAGCTCCCACCACATCCTCCCCTGCCCAGCCAGGACTGGAATACTTGGGGTAGACAGCTGGAGTGAACACCCCAGCATGGGGGTGCGGGGCTCTGGCTCACGGGGTGCAGCTCCCAGTTGCACACAGCAGCTGTGCCAATACCATGGGAGGCACTGGGGAGCCCTCCCTGGGGACGAGGTACAGCGGGAGCCTCTGGTCCCCACCACCTGTCCCACATCCATCCCTCTGAAGCAGCCCAGAGGCCTCCCTCCATTCCATACCGTGACGCAGTTGTTGTAGGCATCTCGCACCACCTCGTACTCAATCTCCTTCCAGCCTTTCAGGGACTTGTCCACCAGCACCTGGGAGGTGTGGGTGAAGGCCTGGCTCACCAGAGCCACCAGCTCCTCCCGGCTGTTGGCGAAGCCGGAGCCCAGCCCCCCAAGGGCATAGGCAGAGCGCACCAGAACCGGGTACCCCAACCGCTCAGCTGCCGCCTGCGCCTGCAGGGAGCAACAGGGTCATGGTGGGAACAGTAAGGACAGGACACTGCCCTGCCCCCTGCCCCAGAGCCCCCCAGACCGTCCCAGACCTGCTCCAGGGAGGCAGCAGCCTCGCTGGGTGCCACGTGCTCCCCGATCTCCTCCATCTTCTCCGCAAAGACCTTGCGATCCTCCGTCATCTCAATAGAGGCAACAGGGGTGCCCAGCACCCGCACATGGTAACGATCCAGAACACCCGCCTTGGTCAGCTCCACACCGCAGTTGAGGGCTGTCTGCCCGCCAAAGGTCAGCAGCACCCCATCGGGCCGCTCATTCCGGATCACCTGGGGGGCACGGGGGGGTGGGGCAAAAACCACAGTGGGTCCTGTGTTTTCTGGCTGCTACTTCACCTGTGCTGCCCCTGAAGACCCTTCCACCCACAACCAGCCCTCCATGCACCAGGCTCTAGGCCACCCCCCAGCCCAGCCCCACACTCAGCCCCCAACTCTGCCATCCCTGCATCCCCAAACCACCCTCTCTGAGCCAGCATACTGTGCAGGGTGCTCACCTGGGTGACATACTCAGGGGTGATGGGCAGGAAGTACACTTTGTCCGCCAATCCCTTGGAGGTCTGGACTGTGGCGATGTTGGGGTTGATCAGCACCGTCTGGATGTTCTCCTCCTTCAGTGCTTTGATGGCCTCACAGGGAGCAGAGGGGTCACGGCTGGTGGCCCCAGGACCTTGCTACCCAGCCCTCTGTGGCCCCTACTGCCCCACATGCCCTGGGGTGGGCGCTCACCTGTGAGCCCGAGTAGTCAAACTCGCCTGCCTGCCCGATGGAAAGGCCACCGGAGCCCAGGATCAGCACCTTGCGGGGCCGGGCTGCATCCAATTCCCCCACTGACGCCTTGGTGTAGGTCAGCCACTGCTGCAGGCGCTCCCGCACTGGGGGGGATGTGGCACAATGGGGACAGGGCACCCCCATGCACAGTCCCATCCTGCAGCCCTTGCCCCATGGTCCTGGTTGTCCCTCACACTCACACCCACCTGTCCGGGCACTGCCGTCCCTGTCACGCAGGTCCCGCACCACCTCCACGAAGACATCGAAGAGACCCTCCAGGTCCGTGGGGCCGGCGCAGTGCTCGGGGTGAAACTGGACACTGTGGAGGGGATCAGGCAGGGCACATCCCTATGACATGCCATCCCTCAGCCCCCCCAACCTCAGGCCCCCTGCTGTGGTCCCATGCACACCTGAAGAAGGGCTTGTGCTGGTGGACAAGGCCCTCGTTGGAGCCATCGTTGGCGTTGGTGAAGAGTGGGGCCCAGCCGGGCGGGAGGCTGCCCGTCTCCACCGCAAAGCCATGGTTCTGCGCCGTGATGAAGCAGCGCTGCGTGTCCTCATGCAGGCATGGCTGGTTATGCCCACGATTCCCGTACCTGGGGGGTGGGACAGGTGTCAGGCAGCCCCAGCAGCCAGGACCCCTGCAGTGACTCCAGACCCCCACTCACTTCATCTTGTAGGTATGGGCACCGAGGGCCAGGGCGAGTAACTGATGTCCCAGGCAGATCCCAAAAATGGGCTTGGGCTGGGGCATGTCCAGCAGTCGGCGTAGGCCAGACACAGTCTCCTGGCAGAGCTGTGGGTCCCCAGGGCCATTGCTGATGAACAGCCCATCAAAGTCTGTGCCAAGAGAGCAGCAGGGTCAGAGTGGGGCCCCCCAGCCCCTCGATATCACAGTAGGGCCTCACAAGTTCCCCACAGGGTCAGAGCGGGCACTCTCGGCTACCAGCAGAGAAGCACCCTGTACCTGCAGCACCCCAGCAGGGTTGCACCAAGGTATTCTGACCCCACGACAGCCATTCAAGTGCCAGCAAGCCCTCCCCACTCCCCCACTGCCCCCCCCCATAGCCATACTGATACCACAGTCCAGAGTCCCCCATGCCAATCACAGCAAGGCATACCAAGCCCATGGCCCCCCTCCTGTGGTGCCATGCTGAGGACCCTGAGCCCCAAAGTCCCCAGGAATGATGACACCAAGGCTCCCCACCCCACTGCACTGAGCAGGACACAGCTGTCCCCAGCAGCAACCATGCAGACAGTCCCAGCCACAGACCCTGTTCCCCCCACCCCTTGGTGGGCACCCAGATTGTCCCCAGCCACTGCCATCTCACCTGCAGGGTCCAGTGGGTGGTCCCAGGGAACCACAGTGACAGTTGCCCCCCGCTGGCACAGGCACCGTATCTGATTGTTCTTTAGGCCGCAGTCAAGGGCTGTGACACGCAAAGATCCACCCGGGTTGAACACACGTGGCGCCTGTGGGAGAGGGAGTGGATCACTGGCCTCCTGCTGGGGCCAGCTGCCTGGAGCAAGAGGCTCCACACCCCCTTCTGCTGCCTCCCAGCCCTGCTCAGACATCCCTGCCACACCTTCAGCGACACCTCCTGCACCAGGTGATTCTTGCTGGGGTCCTCAAAGGAGAGGCTCTCCTCGGGGGTCCCATCTGGCACCAGCTTCCCCAGTAGTGTCCCCTTCTCACGGATCTTCTTTGTCAGCGCCCGGGTATCTACCCCTGCAAGTGGACTGTGAGACACAATCCCATGGTCCTGGCCCACCCCAGCAGGACCCTGCTTTCCAGCAGCATCATCATCCCCAAATGCCAACACTGGGTAGAACCCCAGGATGGCAAATTTCAACACAGAGATGGGTCTGGTTCATAACTCGCAGATCCCCAGCCCCCACCTCCCACCCTTTTCTGCTGTCTCCCCAGTCTCACCTTCTAGCCCAGGGATGTTCTGCTCCTTCAGCCACTGGTCCAGGGAGTGGGATGCACTCCAGTGGCTAGGGGTCTCTGAGCACTCTCCCACCACCAGTGCGGCCACATGGATCTTGCTGGACTCGAACCACTAGGGTGACAGGGGGTGAGCAGGGCAAGGCAGAGGGTCACCAGCCCAGGAGAAACCCCACGGAACATGGACCCCATTCCAAGAGCACAGGACCAGCCCTCCCAGTGCTGAGCTGTCACTGCTCCCACCTTGTCCCACGCCTATCACAGTGAGGTTGAGCCTTAGCCCAGCAAAGTCCCTGGATCAGGAAGGCCCAGGATGGGGTGTCCAGGCCCCCACAGTGCTGCTGGACTGCAGCCCACTGCCCATGTGCCAACATGGCACATGCCATGGGACCCCTCAGCTTCGTACAGCTGCAACACAAACCAAGGTGATGGGAAAGCACTACTCCCTCCGGGCACAGCTTTGCCAGCAAGCTGTAGACATGCCTGTATGTTCTGCCCCATGGGACCAGGGCTCTGGTTCCCAGAAGCACAGGCCACAGCAGGGACCCACCTGGACACACCACAGACCCAGGGAGGGCTGCTGACAGCAAGACCCCCAGGGGCAGCATGGGGAGACCAGCACAGCATGGCCACAGCAGGGCTGGACTCTGCCCCAGAACAAGCAGCGTGGAGGCCCAGAGGCTGGGAGGGGGCAGGGACCTCGAGCAGCCCCTCTGCCCAGCCCCAGGGGCTTGAGACCTCCACCTTGCAACAGAGCCCTGGTGAGGACACACACAGCCCCACATCCCACATGCTGCGAGGCACCCCAGTCACAGTGTACTGAGGTCTCCCTCTGCTCAGCCCCACTCCTCACCATGTCAGAGCACGCTGGGCCCCACTGCAGCTCTGGGCCCTGGAGCTTCGGACTCAAACCTCTGCTTGCAAAAATGTGCCACTGTCCTGCCCTGGCACCCTGTACTGTCCTGCTCTGGTGCCGCGTGCCATCCATCCCGCCCTGGCACCTTGCAGTGTCCCGTTCTGTAAAGTGCCACAGCGACAGCACGACAGGACACGCAGCCCCCTGGGCCCTCCTGCTCACCCTGCTGAGGCCGAAGGCGTCGGGCTCGTCCCGGGGCACTCCGTAGTTACCGACCAGCGGGTAGGTAAGGACCAGGATCTGCCCCTTGTAGGAGGGGTCGGTGAGGGCCTCGGGGTACCCCACCATGCCAGTCTGGAACACTGCAGGGGATCGAGAAGGAAGTGATGGGGGGCAGCCCCAGCCCCGCCGCGGGACACCGAGCTGAGCAGAGCCAGGCCGATCCCAGCCCCGCGCTCCGGGCAGGCCCCACGGAGAGGCCCCGAGCTGAGGGAGCTCCCGGGCTGGGCCGGACCCCCGTTCCCTCTCCGCTCCGTGCCGCCGCCTGTCTCGGGCCGCCCCCCGACATCCCGGCCCCGGCCCAGCCCCACGGCCTCACTCACCGACTTCCCCGGTGGCGGCGGCCCCAACGGCGCCGAAGGGGCGGCCGGGCAGCACCGACCCGTCCTGCAGCACCAGGCGGGCCATGGCGTCGCCACGTGCGCTCAGGCAGCTCCGCAGCGGGGACCGAGCGGGGCGCGCGCGGCTCGGCGGCAGCGGCGGCGGGAGGATCCGGGGCGGGACCGCGCCGAGACCGCCCCCGGGGCGGGACGGCGGCACCTGGTGCACCGGCCGCGGGGGCTTCGCGGGACAGCGGTGGGTGCGGAGAGGAGCAGCGACCCGGGGCTCGACCGCCGTTTCGCGGGGCACTGCGGGAAGTTCTGGCGGGAAGGTGAGCAACGGAATGCGGCCGGACTACGGACCGGGCTTTAGAGTTTTCAGAGTAGCTACTGTACTCCTAAATCATCCGAAAACAGCAATTTTTAACGTTGAAGGGTTTTCTCTTTCGGAACATCAGCGAAAAAAGTATTACGTCTGTTTTCCACCAGCAAAATCAGGGGAGAGCGCGAACGCAGTCCCCCACTACCACAAATTATGCAGTCGAGTTTCCCGCATTTGGGGAAATCGCAGGGGTCAGCACACCCGGAGTGCAAGGGATGAGCCTCGCCCTGGGAAAACCACCTGCCTGATCATGGTGTCTCCCCTGCCAGGTAAGTATGAGTTCCCAAACCCCGCACCCACACACCCCAGCCGCCGCACGCCTACACAACACACGGTCACTCCGCCGCGCCCGCCGCACCGACCCAGCCCCGCGCTGCGCCTCCATCCGCACCTTCCGCCCCGCGCAGCATCCGCGGACGCGCGAGAGCAGCGGCGGCTTTGGGCGAGCTGTGTCCCGTCATTCGGCGCGGTGCTGTCAGATTTGCATGGACACGCCCCTCGGGGCGTTGATTCTGCCTGCGGTGGCGGGAGCTGCGTGGCCGCGTACCCGCCCGTCAAGCCCGACCCTCCCGCCAATCCCGAGACCGCGCGGTCTCTGTGCCCGCCGGACCCACGAGAGGGTCGCCCGCGCTGTTCCAGCGCTGCTTCTCCTTCCCGGGGCTCATCCCTCGTTTGCCTAGTCCCGGCGAGGGCTGATGTCCCGGCTCGGTCGGCCTCCTGTCCCTGAGCCGTGGGGTCAGCAAAGCCGATGATGTGTTCACTGGCCATTGCCACGTCACTGCTGAGGGGGGGCGACTCGCAGCACCTTGGTCCCCCTGCGGGGACTGCGGCACAGGGGTCCCTGGTGCCCGGGAGCTCGGGGTCCCTCATCTCTGCACCCTGGGTCTCCCACTGCCCCTGCTTGCCTGCCTGGGGATAGGCTGTGTAACGACCAACAGTCTCCAGTCAAAGCCCTTCCACTTCCTCTCCTCTTTCCTCCCCATCCCTTCACATGCCCAGGATTGTTCCTGTGACCCTAGTCTGCCTCATCCAAGTCTTGTTGCCAGGATCTCATGTTCCAGTTTGCTCCCAAGTTGGATTGGCTGAACCCTCATAGGCACAACCACCAACAGTAACAAATCCAACAAGATCTTGGTGCCATCCCCAGGTTTCTTCATGCTTGGAAGCCATCTCTACCCATCTAAAGGTTTTGCTCTAGGTATTCCAAGCAGCACTAGAAGTTTGTGTTGAATTCTATGAAAGGGAATTTGTATTCTCCACCCTTGTTCTCCAGAATGACAGCACATGCCACTGTCTTGCACACAAGCTTATGGCATATCTGTGAGAGCCCAACTGCCAGTAACAGGAGAGGAACAGGGGCATTGCGTTGGCTTTGGGCGTGTGAGACCATGTGGGGTCATGGGAGCTGGTGAGTCAGGGATGAAGTGAATATCGATGTTTAATGGCTTCTTGCTTCCCTGTGGAGGGTGCATGGGCACTTCCATTATGCCCATGTACTCATGGGCATCCCCTCCATGGGTGTCTGCTCCCACCGTGCTGCTGCCAGTGCCCAGGCCCCTGTCGCCGAATCTGCAGAAAAAAAAAAAAACTGAAAACCCTCCAACAACATTTTAATGTTAGAGAGTCAAGGCATTACTTTATTATCTGTCCAGGATGTCGTTCTGGCCAGGATGTACCACAGAAATCATCTCATCCACACATAGCCCGGGTGTGCAGAGAGAATCATTCCACAATACACAGCTTTTACCCAATTCTTCAGATATTTTATACCGTACAAATACACAGGAAAGCATTGGGTCAGCGTTCATTGGTCCAAAGTTGAGCAAACTCCTGATACTCAGTCTCTCATTGGATCCGAATCTCTTCGCCTCTGATGCTAATTAGATTCTTCATGCTTCAGTTTTTCTTATCAGTCCTTCTTCTGGGCCAGGATGTCTTCAGCCCTGCTGGAGGTGGTCTGGGGTAGCCGTTTGTGATAGCCACCATGTCCTGTTGATAACCACAAGGTCCTGGCGGATGTTCTGTTAATAGTCTTTATATTTCTGGTTATCTTCGGGATCACTCCCAACCTGTTAATATGCTGAGTCCACCAGACCTCATCTGGTAGAACAATGCCCTGAAAGAAACATAAAATTCCTTTTCCCAGGGTGAAGACAAACAAAACCTTTGACTAAAGTTATACAAAATTTTTAACCTGATATATTTTCCAACACCCCCACAGCACTGAGGGTTGCGGGGCTGTGAAGATGCCTGTGCATGGACCTTGTAGGTGCCATCCTGTCCACGTGGAGCCCAGTACAAACCATTACCACCCAGTGGGGGCCTGTGCAGCTCCTGCAGCCCTGCCAATCTCTAGGAACCCTGAGTCCGTGGTCTGGCTGGGGGATGTATGCTCTGCTTTTCTCTTAGCGGGGTCAGCCAGCAGTGGAGATGAGTACATGACCCTGAGATCCACTTGGTCACCCCTGGCCCCTGTGCTGCCCTAAGGGACCTCTCCCACTGTCAGTCCAGTGGTGGCCACACTCTGCCAGTGATGCGGCTCGGGCCCGGCCCCACCCTGCTCTGACACCGAGTCCCGGGCGGCACGCCCAGACCCGTACCGGGACCAGGACCAGCAGCCGGTTCCGGGCAGCGAGAGCCCGGGGTTTGGAGGGGACGGGTGGGGGACAGGACAATGAGAGCGCGCGGCCACCGGCAGAAGGGGCAATAGAGGCGCCTGACAGACGACTAGGGGCGTGTCCATGCAAATCTGACAGCACCGCGCCGAATCACGGGACACAGCTCGCCCAAAGCCGCCGCTGCTCTCGCGCGTCCGCGGATGCTGCGCGGGGCGGAAGGTGCGGATGGAGGCGCAGCGCGGGGCTGGGTCGGTGCGGCGGGCGCGGCGGAGTGACCGTGTGTTGTGTAGGCGTGCGGCGGCTGGGGTGTGTGGGTGCGGGGTTTGAGAACTCATACTTACCTGGCAGGGGAGACACCATGATCAGGCAGGTGGTTTTCTCAGGGCGAGGCTCATCCCTTGCACTCCGGGTGTGCTGACCCCTGCGATTTCCCCAAATGCGGGAAACTCGACTGCATAATTTGTGGTAGTGGGGGACTGCGTTCGCGCTCTCCCCTGATATCTTCGGTTAATGATAAAAGCAGCTAAAAAGAGCTTCGGTCATCGCCGTAAGTGTTTGAGCGCTCAGATCTCGCTCCTCACCGCTCTGTTTTGTTTGTAGCCTGACCGAAGGGCATTACCCCGCCAGGGACCGCAGAAAAAGGCAAGAGCAGCGGGATTAATTCGGCATTGAGGCCTGGGCGGAGGGTTCGGCCTCTGGCTTGCGGGGCATGTTGGTGTCCCGGCTCTATCGTTGCATAAGCGACCTGGGACTCGACCGGGGGTGATCCGGGCAGTGCTCGCAGAGCGGGACCGGCATCTCGGCGCCCTTTCCCCAGCGAGGACCAGTTTCACCGGGGTGTTTCCCTGCTCCTGCAGACACGGCGTGGGACAGGCCGGGATGATCCCGGTTCCAGACGCGGCAGCCCAGAGCGTCCCTTTAGGGATCCGCTGGCCAATTTCTGCAGACAATGCGTCTCCCGACCGCCAGCAGCGCCTGTTCGGAAAGAGCGTCCCGGGACGCCTCTGGAACCCCAGCTATTCCTGAACCTCTCTGCCCTCCGACCCTTCCAGAGAGCTCCGCACCACTTGGGGATCGTCGCTACACCCGCAATCCCACATACCGCTGCTCCCGTATCCCTCTCCCCATCCCGATTCAGCGGCGGGCCCTCCGCTATCTTCGCATCATGACCGCCGAGCACTGCTAGCGGCGCTTGACAGTCCCCGGTACGGCTGCGTCGGTGAGAATTTGCGCTTTGACCATATACATTTAATACGCAACGTAACATTTCTGTCGGGCCTGAAAGGAAACAGTTTAACAAACACCACTTGACACAAGATCTGTTTTTCAACCAAAAAACTCAGGGGAGAGCGCGAACGCAGTCCCCCACTACCACAAATTATGCAGTCGAGTTTCCCGCATTTGGGGAAATCGCAGGGGTCAGCACACCCGGAGTGCAAGGGATGAGCCTCGCCCTGGGAAAACCACCTGCCTGATCATGGTGTCTCCCCTGCCAGGTAAGTATGAGTTCCAAAACCCCGCACCCACACACCCCAGCCGCCGCACGCCTACAAAACACACGGTCACGCCGCCGCGCCCGCCGCACCGACCCAGCCCCGCGCTGCGCCTCCATCCGCACCTTCCGCCCCGCGCAGCATCCGCGGACGCGCGAGAGCAGCGGCGGCTTTGGGCGAGCTGTGTCCCGTGATTCGGCGCGGTGCTGTCAGATTTGCATGGACACGCCCCTCACCCACAAGGCACCGCGCGCTCCCCGCGCTGATTTGCATGGACACGCCCCTCCCTGCACCGCCTCCTCTCGCGCCCTCTGCGCAGCGCCCCCTGGCGGCAAGGCGGACTGCCAGCCGCTCCTCCCGCGGGGATCCGGATCCTTCCAAATGCATGGATTCAGATCCCGAAGGGATCGACACCCAGCAAGGGAATGAAGCAGGATGCTGTTCAACAGGATGTTTGCTGGCAGTCGGTGCCAGGTACAGGAAAGAACCTCCGGAAGACACAAGGAGCAGAGAGAGGGGTTATTTCCCAAGTGATGCCTGTAATGATGGCAAGAAGTAGAAGAGCCAAAAGCAATTGCCAAGTCTGTTGTCAGGGACAGGGAAGAGGCAGAGGGCAAGGTGCATTTTGGGGACGATGTAATGAGTGGGGATTAATGCTCTTCCAAAAGCATTAGGCTGCAGGTCGCAGACAGGACAGGCACTGTGAAAAGAGTGTCTGAGCATGGACAGGAGGAATAATCAGAAGATGCAGAAATTGTGTTGGACTGAAGGGAACTAGAGGCATCTCCTATTATTTCCCTGGCCAATCCTTTGATTCCAGTTAAGCTGGGCAATGGAACAATGGATTTTCTAGTGGATACTGGAACATCTTGTTCCATAGTTACTGGCTGTAAGGCACCTTTGAGTAAAACGAAAGGCATTGTTGTTGCTGCAATGGGAGGAAATCCCTCAAGGCAGGAAATCCCTCAGGCACAGGAAATCCCTCAGACCATCTTACAACCCATGGAATTCACGACTGGGAACACAAAATGACCCCATCACTTTCTCCACATGCCCGAGTGTCCTTTGCCATTGCTCAGGCAGGATCTGCCATGCAAGTTAAATACACAATTCACTTTCTCTAAGGGCTCTGCCCTCTTGCATATTCCTCTGGAAAATGGATGGAAAGTGCAGCTCTGCCCATTCACCCAGGGAAACCTGCAGGAGAGGAAATGCCCAGTAAAATTTTAGGTGCACTCATACCACTGGTTTGGGCTTCGGGAATCCTGGAACGAGGAAGAAACGTGAGTCTGGTAAAAGCTGAACAGAAACCAGCAGTCCAACTGGTAAGAAGAGATCCACCCCAATAAAATGAGAGACCCAACGAGGATTGGAAACCTTAACGGGCTCTTCTTTAGAGTTTGGGTTATTGCCAATTCAAATGTACCACTCCAAACCTCCCAGAGGAAAAGCCTAAATCACCGGGATAGACTAGTGCAAGAGCTACAGGAACTTAATGCCCAGACTGCTGATGTTCCTCTGGTTGTCCCAAATCCCAACACCCTTGTCGCCCCAATCCCAGAGACCAACATGGACTTTGTGGTGTTAGATGTGAAAGATGTCTTCTCTTGTATCCCTGTGGGTGAACAGAGTCACCTTGTCTTTGCCTTTGAATGGGAAAGTCCAACTCGAAGGGGGAAACGATATTGAGACACTCGAGATTTGAATCAAACTTTGCCATTTTTTTTAGCTGTTCATTAGTACGTGCAGACAGACACTTGTGACTAATTCCACTGTGAATGGCGTACACCTGGCTAATCTTCTGTCTTGAGGAAAAGAGAAGCCCAAGAGGAATGGACTGTTCGCACGAGAGGCACCAGGAGGGTCACCAGCAGGACTGGGCAGTACCTGGGGAAAAGGTAATTCCGGCAGTGGGAGATCATGACCACTGACCCATTGGCTGTTTATTCAGAGCAGAACCCGACCCAAAGGGAGGGAAGAGTTGTGCCTGTAGGTTCGGGGCGGCAGCTCTCGCAGCACAGGGTATTCCCGGCGGTGTCCGGGCCAGGCGGGTCCGAAGGGCTGCGGGACCGGCCAGGAGATCTGGAGGAGCCCGGGATGGGGAAGGACACAGCGGACAGTCCTGGGGAGTGTCTATGGAAACCGCGCCGCTGCCGGCAGAGCCGCCCCGAGCCAGCAGAACGGGAGCCATGCAGCTATGAGGGGCGTGTCCATGCAAATCTGACAGCACCGCGCCGAATCGCGGGACACAGCTCGCCCAAAGCCGCCGCTGCTCTCGCGCGTCCGCGGATGCTGCGCGGGGCGGAAGGTGCGGATAGAGGCGCAGCGCGGGGCTGGGTCGGTGCGGCGGGCGCGGCGGAGTGACCGTGTGTTGTGTAGGCGTGCGGCGGCTGGGGTGTGTGGGTGCGGGGTTTGGGAACTCATACTTACCTGGCAGGGGAGACACCATGATCAGGCAGGTGGTTTTCCCAGGGCGAGGCTCATCCCTTGCACTCCGGGTGTGCTGACCCCTGCGATTTCCCCAAATGCGGGAAACTCGACTGCATAATTTGTGGTAGTGGGGGACTGCGTTCGCGCTCTCCCCTGATTTATTGGTTGAAAAACAGACTTTAAGATGTGAGATAATACTGTTACAGTTTTCTGGGAACCTTGGGAGAGTCATCCCTGGTGGTTACTGTGAGATTCAAACACACGTTACTACAGAGGGCTGGCCGGTTCCAGAACGGACATTACTTATGTCCACTTTCACTTTGACAGGAAGGTGTAGCCAGCGTGACGAGTGGGTGAATTTGCATGGCCCTGCTCCCATCGGTTCCACCGAGCCCTCGCACCCCCACGGTTCCCCCAGAAAAGAACCAGACGGCAATACAGCGAGGACCTGAGGCTTTATTGATCCCCAGCAACCTCGGGGCTGTTTGGGCACAGAGCCTCCCAAACCATGGAGCCTCTACTCCAGGCACGGCCTCCTGCCCCACTCACAGTGTCTTGGCCTTCCTCCGCTGGGTGCCCCATAGCAGCAGAGACAGGGACACAGAGGCAGTGCCCAGGATTCCACCAAAGAGGAGCAACGGGAATGTGCCCTGCCCAGGAGCAGGAGTGAGCAGCACCGCTCCCTGCAGCCCCTGCTGTTCTGGCCAGGGTGCAGCCAGAGGGGTCCAGTCCCACAGGCACTCACCTCACGTAGGCACTTGTAGCCATGGAAGGGATTGTCACAGAGGCACTGGATGAGGCCAGGGCCATCAGGGGCACACACGGAGTTTTCAGGACATGGCCAGGCTAGGAGAGCAGAGCGTGGGGTCAGGGGCCGAGGTGAGACCCCACTGCCAGCCTTGCGCACCCAGTGCCAAGGTCACAGTTCCCCACTGTACCGAGTTCTGCAGAGCTGTTGCAGGGGTTCCTCTGGCCCTGGCACAGCCGGCTGCTCCTGTCCACCGTCACGTCCTGCCACGCGTCACTCCCACCCGGACACTCCAGTGTCAGTGGCACTGCACTGGAGGCAGAGCTCAGCACTGGCACTGCAGTGATCCCCCCCCAGCCCCTGACTCCCACCAGCACTCACAGGCTCTGCAGGTGGATGAAGCCCAGGAAGGAGCCATTGGGCAGAGTTGTCAGAGGGTTCTCAGTCAAGTCCCTGCAAGCACACGGACCTTCAGTCCTTTCTGGCACCCCTGGCACCCCACTGAACCTTAGGAGGTTTCCACACACAAAGTCTCCCCACAACCCGAAGCCCTGGGGGTGCAGCCCTACACCCAGAGCCCAAAGGTCTCTGCAGAGCTGCTGAGGAACCACTTGGTCATTAAAAAAAATATTGATGAGCCAGGGTGTCATGGTGCTCTGAGGACCACCATGGCTCACTGGGGTCACTTGAACACCGAGTCCTGAGCCCTGACAGTGCCCTGGATGTGGCCATCCAGATAAGTCGCTTCTCTGTCTCCTGTCTCTCCAACCTGGGGACAAGGACACTTGTCCTTGTAAGGGACTGTGGCAAAAGCCAAGATATGACTGTGTGGCTCCTCTCTCACCTGCCAGCATAGGCCCGCAGTGGAGAGCTGTCCTGTGACAACACGTGCCATGACAAAACTCCAGAAGGATCTGTCCCATGCTCCTAGTGGGCATAGGGGTGAGGCTGCCTGGGCAGGTGGGTCCCAGGGTCGCCCTTCTGAAAATGGGGGTGGTTTCTGTTTGTCCAGACCCTGTGGACTGTTACCGACTGCCACCAGGACAGACAGTGGCTGCTGTCCCCTGGGATGCTGGGACCAGCAAGGCAGAGCTGTGTTGGCCTGGGGCCCATGGGGATGTACCACCAAACCTGCCCCACCCCCTCTCCCAGCCCGGCCCAGCTCCTTGCAGGGGCCAGAAAGGGCCCGGGTGAACTCACAGGACAATGGCAGCAGCGGCCTCGGCCAGTCCCAGGGGGACACTATGCAGGGAGCAGTTGCTCAGGTCCAGCCTAAGAAGGAGCAGCAGTTGGGGGGGACAGTAGCATGCCCGTCCCCCACACTTTCTCCTGACGCTCCTGTGACCCCCAATACCCATCCTGGCCCCTCCCTGTACCTGGCCCCCTCGCACCCCCACCCAGGACACTCCATCCAGGCATTCCCCACACCCACCATTCCCTGCCAGCACCACCCACCCCCAAGCACCCCTGTAACGTGACCCCTGACCACTGCAGCACCCCAGATTCGCCCCCCGCCTGTGCATCCCCGTCTTCCCCCGGCCCCCCGTACCCTAGAAGCCGCCCTGGGGACGGGCCCCTCTCCCGGCAGCAGCGCCCGTCGCTCTCCGTGTCGCCCCGGGACTCACAGAACCGGGACACGATGGAGCCGTTCCGCGGCGGCCCCGGGCAGACCCCGCACACCTGCGGAGGTCGAGGGGTCACGGGCAGCAGCGGCACCCGGGGTACCCCCCGACTCCCGTGCATCCCACGACCCCCGGGTATCCCCGAACCCCGGGTACCGCCGCTCCCCGGAAAAGGGCAACCTTCTCGGCCTTAGGGCAACCCACGGCTTCCCTGACGCTCGGGGACCTCCCGCTCCGGGCACTCCCTGACCTCTCGGCACCTCCGATCCGTGACATCCTCTGACCACCGGAGCCCCCCGTTTCCGCCCCCCTCCCCCGCTTCCTCTCCGTGACCCCGGCCCTGCTCTCCCGTAGCTCACCGCGACCCCGCGGGCGGCTCGGGGCAGCAGCAGCAGCAGCAGCAGCAGCAGCGCGAACCCGCCCATGGCCCCGCCAGCCCCGGGCACCCCCGAGCCCTCAGGGCCGCACGGCGGGGAACACCGAGCGGGCGCGGGGCGAGGCCGTGCCCGTTCCCCCCCTCCGCCTCTCCCGGCCGGGCGCCCTCTGGACCCGAGCGAGGCCACGGAGGGCCCCCCGCAGCGCGGGAACCAGGGCGCGGTGACCGCCTGAGGCGGCGGAGCGCGGCGCGGCCGGGAACGCGGCCGGGATGGGGAGCGGGGCGGGCGATGACGCCATTAGCGCGCGCGGCGGCTGTGCGGAAGCGGCACAGAGAGAGGCCCCGCCTGCTCTGCGTCATCACGGCGCGCCCCGGCTGTCAGGCAGCACGTGGGGCGAGCGCTGCTGCCGCCGGTGAGTGTCGCACCGGGCCGCCGGGCCAAGGTCACCGCCGCCACCGCCACCGCCACCGGGCGCACTGCGGGCAGCGGGGGCCAGGGGGCCGGGCCCCGGGATGGGGACCGGGGGACACCGGGGACGGGGAGCAGAACCCCGAGATGGGGACGTCGGGGACGGGGAGCAGAGGCTCGGGTTGGGGATACAGGGCGCAAGGAGCAGAGCTTTCGGCTGAGGGCACCGGGGACACCGAGGATGGGGAGCAGGGCCTGGGGCACCGGTGACATCGCTGGGCAGCGGCGCCTCAAGCAGGGTCACCGAGTACCCGGGGTGACAAGGAAGGGTGCGATGGACTATGAGGAGCAGGGTCGCACCGAGGAAGGCAGGCTGGGGACTGCAGGGACAGGGGCAGCGGGTTCACCTGGGGCCGGGAGAGCGGGGCTGGGGCTGCTGAGTTTTGTGGAGGCCATTCTGGGGCCACACAGGTGAGGGGGCAGCAGGGCCTCAGTGGGGTCACTGGGTGACCAGGACACTAGGGCTCGGGATCACCAGGTGATGAGGATGTGGGGACACCAGGGTTGGAGGCAGCAGAGCCTCAGGGACACCGAGGAGCCTCTGGGGCATAGGAGCCTTGGGCCAGAGCCGCCCAGGGGGTTGAGGCCAGTGTGTGCTCACTGGGGACGCAGTGTATCTTCCCATGTTTAGTCTGGGTGGGGGAATGTGGGGGGTGACCTTGGACCCTGGCTGGGAGCTGCTGTGCATGGAGCTGTGTCCTGGTCAGGGACAGGCCAGGGCTGGCAGCGGCAGAGACACTGCCCTCTCACCCCATTCCGTGCCCACACACTGCTGGCATTGCCAAAGACACAGAACCCCGTGCCAGCTCAGCTGCCCCTGGCCCTGTGGCAGGCAGGCCTGGGCAGGCTGTGCCTGTGGTGCCAGGAGGGGCTCAGCCTAATCCCACCGAGCATTTCCCAGGCAAGCATTCCTCCAGGGATCACGATGGGATCATGGCGAGCACTTTGCCACTGCCTGCCTGCCACCCCCAGTCCAGACTTGTCCACCCTATTCCCCTAATGCTGCCCTGCTGGAACGGCGAGTCCCCCACAGCCTGAACCCCCTCCCAGGCCAGGAAGGAGGGGTATCCACAGCCTTGTGGCACCTGCTGCTCCCAGGTCCCCACAGTTCTCTGCAGCTGGGGGGAGGCAGAGTGGGGGGGAATCTGCCCATCTGTCCCCTTCTGTTCCACAGTGGCTGGAGTCAGGGTGGAGGCAGAGCACAGGGGGCTCTAGGGAGACCCTGGTGAATGGGGTGGGGGTGCCAGAGCCAGTGGATGCTCAGGTGTCTGCTCCACCTGGCTGATGCCCAGAGCCCCTGAGGCTGCCAGCTTCCCTCTGTCCATCCATCCCTCTGTCCATCCCTGGCCATGGGGTGTGGGGGTCACCCTGCCCAGCTTCTGCGCTCTGGGACAAGGGTGTGGGGCTCCTCCTGTCCCTCCTTGCCAGTGCAGACTGAGCTCCATGCCCTCCCCAGCCCTGTCCATGGGTCCTGTGGGGCCAGGGGCTGCCAGTGGGACCCGTCCTGCTGCAGGAGCAACTGCCCCAGCGCTGGCTGTGCCGTTCTGGCCCCGGAGCATCGGGCTGATACCAGGGCAGTTATGCTGGGCTTGGCCAAGCTCTTGCACTGGGGGCAGTTCTGCCAGGGCCATGTGGTGCTGGAGTGGTTGGGCTGGGCTGACTTTGGTGCTGGTGGGACTGGTGCTGCCGGGTTTGGTGGGGCCATGCAATGCTGGGGCGGTTGGGCCAGGTTGGGTTTGGCTCTGGTGGGACCGGCACTGCAGGCTCGAGGCTGTTCAGCTCTGGGGGTGGCCGTGTAGGGTTTGGCTTAGGTAGGATTGGGGCTGTCCTGCTGAGGGGCAGCTGGGTTGGGTTTGGCTCCAGTGGGACCAGCACTGCTGGGCTCAAGGCTGTCCTGCTCTGGGGGTGGTCATGTTGGATTTGGCTCAGGTGGGATTGGGGCTGTCCTGCACCGGAGACGGCTGTGTTGGGTTTGGCCAGTTCTGCCGGAGCCGGTGGTGCCGGTGCCGCGGGGGGCCTGGGTGCGACTGTTTTTGCAGTCATTGTCTCAGTGCTCTTTGAAGACGCTCCAGTTTCCTTCAGCGGGGCAGGTGGGGCAGCCTGGGGGTGGCCAAGCCCGGCCCAGAGGGAGGAGGAGGAGGAGGAGGGTCTGGCCGTTTTTCCCTCACACTGGGTCCTTGAGGCTGAGACAGAGCGAGCGAAGGTCCCTGCAGCACTGACACGTCCCTCCTGCAGCTGCCAGTGCCAGGCCGATGCCGGTCAGGACGTGCTGCTGGGGTCAGGCGTGCCCATGAGGCCAGCAGGGCAGGGGCGGCCGGGCAGCGGCAGCACCGGCGGGGCAGCAGCACGGGGACACGCTCACCATGGAGTTCACGGCCATCGACTACAGCATCTTTGCGCTGCTGCTGGTGCTGTCATCAGCCATCGGACTGTTCTACGCACTGAGCGGTGACCGGCAGCGCACGGTGCAGGAGTTCCTGCTAGCCAACCGTGACATGGGCTGCCTGCCTGTTGCCCTGTCCCTGCTGGCCTCCTTCCAGTCGGCTGTGGCTATCCTGGGTGTGCCAGCTGAGATCTTCCGCTTCGGCACCGAGTACTGGTTCCTTGGCTGCTCCTATTTCCTGGGGCTGCTCATCCCAGCACACATCTTCATTCCTGTCTTCTACCGTCTGCACTTAACCAGCACCTATGAGGTGAGCAGAAAGGACATGGAGAGTGCAGGGGGGTGTGGGGGCCACAGAGGACCCTGCAGTCACGTGCCCTGACCTCTTTCCTTGCAGTACCTGGAGCTGCGCTTCAACAAGACAGTGCGAGTCCTTGGCACTGTCACCTTCATCTTCCAAATGGTGAGCGGAGCTAGGGGTGTGGGGGGTGCAGAGTCTGGGGGGTTGGGCACGGCTCAGCACTGCTTTCCCCTCCCCACAGGTTATCTACATGGGGGTGGTGCTCTATGCACCTGCGCTGGCCCTCAATGCAGGTATGATAGGGATGGGCAGAGGGCAATGCCAGGAGGCTGCTGCCCCTCCCCATTAATGGTCTCTGCCACTTACAGTGACGGGCTTTGATCTCTGGAGCGCGGTGCTCACCATGGGGCTGGTCTGCACACTCTACACTACACTGGTGAGTCCCTGCTGCCGCGGCTGCCCTGTGTCCCTGCCATGCTGCGGTGAGCACTGTGATCCTGTGGTGACAGGCATTGTGTGTCCCCAGGGAGGGCTGAAGGCCGTCATCTGGACAGACGTGTTCCAGACGCTGGTGATGCTGGCAGGGCAGGTTGCCGTCATCGTTGTGGGCGCATGGCGGGTTGGGGGCATAGCCCATGTCTGGCATGTGGCTGAACAGGAGGGCAAGATCGCCGGCATTGAGTGAGTGATCTCCTGGGACCTCTCTGTCATGCTGTGGGGACACTCCGGGCAGCCTGGAGTGGGGGAGAGGGACCCCAGAGTGGTGTGGTGGTCCATCCCTCCTACCCTCTTTCCCATGGGGTATGGGGTGTCAGTGAGGATCTGTCACTGTGACCCTCCTGATCCTCCCCACAGCCTGGACCCAAACCCCCTGGAACGTCACACCTTCTGGTCCCTGGCTGTGGGGGGAATCTTCATGATGCTGTCGCTGTACGGGGTGAACCAGGCGCAGGTGCAGCGCTACCTCAGCGCCCGCAGCGAGCGGGAGGCCAAGCTGTGAGTGGGGCTGGGACTGGGGGTTCCTGCAGCTGGGATGGGCCCCCTCCTCCTCTCCCCATGCCTGACATCCACCCGGCACCCACAGCTCCTGCTACGCCGTGTTCCCCTGCCAGCAGATTGTGCTCTGCCTCAGCTGCCTCACTGGCCTTGTCATGTTCGTCTATGACCGGGAGCACCCGCTGGCACCCGTCCAGCGCCCTGGCTCCTCTGACCAGGTGGGTGAAGACCCCCTCCCCTGTCCCCTGCTGCCCCAACCCCTGCACTGACCTCTTGCCACAGCTGGTGCTGTTCTTCGTGATGGATGTGTTGAAGGACCTGCCGGGGCTGCCTGGGCTGTTTGTCGCCTGCCTCTTCAGTGGCTCCCTCAGGTGAGTGGGTGGCCCTGGGATGGTGGTTCAGGTGTCCTGGCCGAGCCACCTCCCACTCCCTCTGCTCCCCAGCACCATCTCCTCTGCCTTCAACTCACTGGCCACAGTGACCATGGAGGACCTGGTACGGCCACACTTCCCTGGGCTGTCAGAGTCACGAGCCACACTGCTCTCCAAGCTGCTGGGTGAGCGGATGGGGTATGGCCAGGGTGGCAGCTGTAGGGCTGGCATGGTGGGGGTCCCCAGCCCCACCATGACACCCCACTCTCCTCCCCAGCTCTTGGATACGGGCTGCTGTGCCTGGGGATGGCGTATGTGTCCTCCATGCTGGGACCTGTGCTGCAGGTAGGGATGGGGCTGCAGGACATCTGGCTCTAGCACCCCAAATGGGGTGAGGGACCCCCGACTCTGGCACCCCCAGGGGCACGGGGCTGGCACTGAAGGCCATGTCCCTGCAGGCAGCCATCAGCATCTTCGGCATGGTGGGTGGTCCACTCCTAGGGCTCTTCTGTCTCGGCATGTTCTTCCCCTGCGCCAACCCCACAGTGAGTGTCCCCCAACCCAGTCAGTGTCCCCCAGCCCCACACAGCTTTGTGGGGAGTTGTGGGGCACCCTGAGCCTGGCCAGGGGTCAGCACCCTTCTTCGTCCCCTGTCACAGGGAGCTGCCGTGGGGCTGCTGGCCGGATTGGTCATGGCCTTCTGGGTGGGCATTGGCAGCATTGTGCATGGCGCAGGAGGGGCCAAGGGGGTCTCCCCAGCCAACAGCACACTACTCCCCACTGTGGGCAACCTCACCACCATCCTCACTACCACCCTGCCACCCCCCACATCAGCACCCCCAAGGTGAGTGGGACAGGGGGCTCAGGGACAGGGTGTGCAGGGTGTGGGGGTGCTGCTCCACACACCTCCTGACCCCATGTCCCCCAGCCCCACAGGGCTGCAGCGGTTCTACAGCCTGTCCTACATGTGGTACAGTGCCCACAACTCCACCACTGTCATCATAGTGGGGGTCCTCGTCAGCCTGCTCACCGGTGAGTGTGGGGTAGTGGGGGGGTCACCTTGATGCCCCCACCCCACTCACGGCCCTCTACCCCCAGGCCCCACGCCGGCAGCGGCGCTGGACCCCCGCACCATCTCCCCTGTGCTGCCGTGGCTGCTCTGCTGCCTGCCTCCCAAAATCAAGCAGCGGTTCTGCTGCGGGGGAGGTGACCCTGCCCAGGTAAGGGACAGATTCCCAGCACCCTGGGGGGGGAGAGGAACATGGGGGGGCACACCCCCATGCCCCTGCTAGTCCCCCGGTCCCCTCTCTGCCTCTCGCTCTGTCCCCACAGACCCCCGGCCGTGCGGATGCCACGGAGAAGAGCAATGGGGTGCCCAATGGCGTGGCCCCCACCGGCCCTGATTGGCAGGGGTCAGAGGAGGAAGGACAGGGGTACATCCGCAGTGCCGGTGCCCCTGCCTATACCCTGCAGGAAACCTCCTTCTGATGCCCCCAGCATGGGGGTCTCGGCCACCTCCCCGGTCGGGGGGCTCACGCCCTGGTGGGGCTCCCGCAGACAGACGGGTAACACGTCTGTACCAGTAGCACGCGGTTGGGTCTCTGCAGGGACACTGGAGGGCTGCCCCTTCAGGAGGCTCTGGGACCATGGTTGGGGGATGTTGGAGTGGTGCCCCCTCTCCAGGCTGGGATGCTGTCTCGTAGCCCCGGTCCAGCCACGTGCCTTACACACTGCTCCAGCGCTGGGAGCTGCCCGGGCCCCCTGGGGCACCGGGCACCCCTGCAACCCCTGTCACCTGTCTCTGTGTTTGGTGTTCCCCCCAATAAATGGTTCTGGAGCACAGGTGTCAGAGGGTCCCAAGAAACAGCCGAGCGGGCTATACTGCTGCTGTACCCCGGGACCCCCAGCTCCCCAGCAGTGGGCTGTCCTTACTGTTCCCTGGGAGGCCATGGAACCGCCGTCTCCCCAAGCAGTGAGTGGGGTGTCTCTGCTGTCCTCCAAGAGCCCACAGGGTACGCAAGACTGCCATGTCCTCCACCCTGGGATATTCCCACTGTTCCCCAGTAGCCCACAGGTGCCCCATTTCCCTCATCAGTGTGGCCCATGGAGCTGCAGGACCGCTGTCTCCCCAGGTGTTGGCAGACCCCGCTATCCCCCGGGAACGCCTCTTCCCCGAGCACTGCTGTGTCCCCACTGTCCCCCGGGAACGCCTCTTTCCCGAGCACTGCTGTGTCCCCACTGTCCCCCGGGAACGCCTCTTTCCCGAGCACTGCTGTGTCCCCACTGTCCCCCGGGAACGCCTGTTCCCCGAG
Source organism: Lichenostomus cassidix (assembly GCF_008360975.1). Lineage (NCBI taxonomy): Eukaryota > Metazoa > Chordata > Aves > Passeriformes > Meliphagidae > Lichenostomus > Lichenostomus cassidix. The sequence continues at coordinate 113,041,328 of NC_139483.1, read as the reverse complement.
CACTGCTGTGTCCCCACTGTCCCCACTGTCCCCCGGGAACGCCTCTTTCCCGAGCACTGCTGTGTCCCCGCTGTCCCCACTGTCCCCGCTATCCCCCGGGAACGCCTGTTCCCCGAGCACTGCTGTGTCCCCGCTGTCCCCGCTATCCCCCGGGAACGCCTCTTCCCCGAGCACTGCTGTGTCCCCGCTGTCCCCCGGGAACGCCTCTTCCCCGAGCACTGCTGTGTCCCCGCTGTCCCCACTGTCCCCACTGTCCCCCGCGAGCACGTGACCCTCGTGCGCACCCCTCGCGCCCGGTTGGCCACACCCCCCCGGCCCGTTGCCGGACGTGACGTAACAGCGCATTGAGGGCGCGGCGTGGTGACGTCACGTCGCTGTCATGGCTCCGCGGCGTCCCGCCGAGCTGTACCGGGCGCCGTTCCCACTCTACACCGTCCGCCTGCACCCACGGCGGCCCCTCGCCATCACCGCCGGCGGCGGGGGCGCCGCTAAGACCGGCATCCGCAATGGCGTGGTGCGGGGGAGCGGGGAACGGGGGCGTGGGGAGAGAGGGGCGGGTGGGAGGCTGAGGGGTTTGGAAGGGCCCGGCGGTGTCTGGGGCAGCTCTGAGCGTGGCCGGGGGCTGAGCGCTTTGGGGTGCAAAGAGGCTCGGCGCACGTGCGGGGGCAGAGTGGGGGGCCTCGGGGAGCCCCCGCGCGGGGTCCGGCGGCGGCCGTGACTGAGTCCTCCCGCCCCGCAGCACTTCCTGCAGCTGGAGCAGATCGGGGGGCAGCTCAGCGCCTCGCTGCTGCACTGCCACGACACCGAAACCCGCGCCACCATGACCATGGCGCTGGCGGGGGACGTCATTGCGGCCGGGCAGGATAACAGCTGCCACATCCTGCGCTTCAGCCTGCAGGAGCCCGAGGGTCCGGGCAGCGCCGGGAGGGACGGTGAGACACCGGTTCACCGGGGGTCGGTGTGATGCACTTGCCCTTAAGTCTGTGGTGTGTTTTGAGGTTGGCCTTGAATTCCCCGTCTTGCCTCCCCTGGGTGCTGTGGGGAGGGCTGAAGGATGTTTTAGAGATGAGGCATTCTGTGAACAACTGCATGCCCACCCTGGAACTCCCCTGTGCCTGCCCTGGATCCCACTCCCCTCCACCTGTTTTGGGTGCTATGGGGCAGGATGTGGAGGTCTGTGGGGTGGCTTAGGGATGGGGCACTGCCCTGAACCTCTGCATGCCTCTCCTAAACCTGCTTCTCTGTGCCTATCCTCGTTGCCATGGCCAGTTTTGGGGATGGAGCACTGCCCTGGAGCCCCTCTGCATCCCCCCACCATGCTCCCAGATGCTGTGGGCAGAGTGTGGGGGGCTGTGGGATGCTTTGGGGATGGGGTACAGCTTTGGACCTCCCATGCCCATGCTGGATCTTCCCCGTGCCTGCCCTGGGTGCTAGAGTGGAGGATGTGGGGAGCTGGGGATCTGTGGGGTGGCTTGGGGATGGGGCACTGCCCTGAATCCCTCCACCCCTGCCCTGGACCTGCCTCATGTCTGTCCTGAACCCACCTCCGTGTGCCTGCCCGGGGTTCTGTGTGGAGCTTTGGGGACTGGATGCTGTTTGGAACCCCTGGGACCTTCCCCTTGTACCTGCTCTGGACCCTCCTGTGCCAGACCTGGGTGCCGTGGGGCAGGCTGTGGGGAGCTGTGGGGAGCTGTGGGATGTTCTGGGGATGGGCACTGCCTTAGACTCCCTGTGCCACCCGTGCCCGTGGCGTCGCCCTGTCAGGCCCGTGTCCCGGCCCGCAGGCAGCGGTGACAAGGGCGTGCGGCGGCGGCGAGGCCCCGGCGGGGGGGGACAGGGTGACACGCAGAGTCGGCCCCGTGAGGTGAGGGTGGAGAGCCTGCAGTGCGTGCGCACCGACTTCAGCCCCGACGCCCTGCAGAAGGCTGTGCGCTTCAGTGCCGATGGAGCCCTGCTCGCCACCGGCGGAGCTGATGGCTTCCTGCGCCTCTGGGAGGTGGGCACGGGGGCTTGGGGGCACAGGGGGAGCTAGGGTGGGCTGCAGGGCCGGGAGGCACAGGAGAGTGGAGGTGGGCAGCTGGGAGCAAACATGGGTGTGGGGGAGCCAGGGCAGGGACAGGGAGCTGAATGGATACGGGAAGCTGGGGGGACATGGGGGAACCAAGAATGGGCATGGGGGAAGGGAGGTGGGCACAGTAGATTGAAGGCCAGGCATGGGAGAGCCAGAATGGGTGCCAGGGACCAGGGTGGGCCTGGGGAGCTGGGGCAGGCACGGAAGAGCAGAGGCCAGCATTGCTGTGCCAATGGCAGCACGTGTTGGACAGGGATGGTCGGATCGGTAACTTGTGGTTACACAACGCTGCTCCCCTCTGCACCTGCCTGGGGCTGCAGCAGGGCCTGGCCTGTGCCCAGCACCCACACCAGCTCTGCCCCTGCAGTTCCCCAGCATGAAGAAGACGTTGGAGTTCAAAGCCCATGATGGGGAGATTGAGGACATTGCACTGGGCCCTGACAACAAGGTGAGTGTCAGGTGGTTCCCTGGCTCCCTGGCCCTGTAGGAGAGTGACTTCAGACCCCTGTGCTGTGTGTGGCAGGTGGTGACAGCGGGAAGGGACTTCCAGTGCTGCGTGTGGCAGCAGGACCAACTAGTGACAGGGTTGTGCTGGCACGAGAACCTGCCTGGCATCCCCGACAAGGCCTATCGCTACCAGGCCTGCCGGTGAGGGCTGGGGATGGGGCTGGGGGGCAGATCACAGGGCTGAGGTTGGGACCCCGGGTCTGGGTGGGGGGATGGGGAGGGGCACTGGGGCTGGGGATAGGGCCAGGGGCATGGGGTTGGGGCCATGGTCATGAGGGCTGGGGCTGGGCCATGGGTCAGGGGGGTGGGGAGGGGCCCTGGGGACTGGGATTGGGCCACCCCTGGGGAATGGGCCCTACTGGGTCTGTGGGAAGGAGTCTCCTGGGCTCTGTTGACAGCTGTATGGGGAGGGGGCTGGGGCCAAGTTTGGGTTGGGAGAGAGGTGGTGGTGAGGGGCTGAATCCCATATGCCCCATGTCCCCCATGTGCCACTCTCCCCTGTGGCAGGTTTGGGGCCGTGGAGGGCAGTGCTGGGGCGCTGCGGCTCTACACAGTGCAGGTGCCCCACAAGCGGGAGCGCCGCCCCCCACCTTGCTACCTGACCAAGTGGGATGGGAAGAGCTTCCTGCCACTGCTGACGCGGCCCTGTGGCTCCGAGGTGGTCTCCTGCCTCTCCATCAGGTACCCGATGGCCAGTGGGTGTGGGGTGGGGGCTGTGGCAGCCCCCACTCACTACCCTCCCCCCACAGTGATTCAGGCACTTTCCTGGGGCTGGGCACAGTGACGGGCTCCGTGGCCATCCACATTGCCTTCTCACTGCAGGTGAGTTGGGGCAGGGGGTGTGGGGCAGCCCTGGTGGCCCCCGAATGGCCCCTCACCCCTCCTGTACCCCCAGAGGTTGTACTATGTGAAGGAAGCCCATGGCATTGTGGTGACTGACGTGGCCTTCGTCCCTGAGAGCCGACCCGGGCGGGAGCTGCTGGGGGACCATGAGGCTGCCCTGCTCAGCGTGGCTGTGGACAGCCGCTGCAAACTGCACCTGCTGCCCACCCGCCGTACGTCTGGGGGATTGCCTGCGGGGCTGAGGTGCCTCTGCTCCTCTTCTGGCATGGGACTGTTGCAGCCTCCTCTCACCCATTTCTGCCCCACAGGCTCCCTCCCTGTCTGGCTGCTGCTGCTGCTCTGTGCCGGGCTCATTGTGGCCACCATCTTGCTGCTGCAGCTTGCCTTCCCAGGCTTCCTGTAGCCCCCTGGCCCCTGGAGGGACACCCTGGCACCCCCAGCTTCGGCCTACCCCACACAGACTGTGAAGGACATGAGGGACCAGCTCCAGCCCCACTGCCCCCGCTGGTGCTCGGGGAGCAGATGAGGGGCTGGGGAGCCATGCAGGGCTCCATCCCTGTGGGACTGTGCTGGCAGCAGTGCAGGGCTGACCCCGGGACAGGGGGGACTCCTGCCCCAGGAGAAGAGGGTCCTGTGGCCCCCCGCTCTGCTGCGGCCATTAAACTGGAGCATGAAGGCAGTGTTGTCCTTGTGTGCTGGGGGAGTGGGGCCAGGGCTGAGGGCATCGCACTGGTGACACTCTGGGACAGTGCATGCCTTCAGGGGCCTGTCTGTGGCACAGCGGCTGCCTGGAGCCCCCAGGGCTAGCAAGGCCCGTGTGTACTGGCACAGACCGGCCCAGGCCCTTGGTGGTGCTAGTGTGGGAATCCAGCGGGTCAGTGATGCCCCGTGCTGGGCTGGCCCGGCTCTGACCGGGACCATGGGTGGCTTAGGGGGGTCTCGCCCACCGGGATGGCTCCTCCCCTGCTGTGGCCCAGTGGCCATCCCTGGCTCCGGTGTAGAGGGGCCGGATCCCGGTTACCCCTGGCACTGTCCCGGAACGTCCTGCGTGGGGCTGAACCCCCTCCTCCCCCCGAGCTGGGCAGGGCAGGGCGCAGGGCGGGCGGGGCTGCTTCTGGGCCCGGTGGCACGGCCGAGACGTGTCGGCTACGTGGCCCCGGGGCGGGGCGGGCAGCACCGACACGCGAACGGCGCTGGGTGAGTGGGTGCCGGGGGGCACCGGAGGTACCGGGGGGCACCGGAGGTACCGGTTTGGGCGTGTTGGGGGGGTGCATTGGGTGAACAGCGCCAGCTGGTCCCACGCACTCTGTGTTCCCCACGCTGCCCCTCGCACCCTCCCGTTCCTGCCAGCGTGTCCCTGCCATGCTGGAACCGGGACAGCTCCCGGAGCCCCCGCCCCTCTCCCAGCGCCGGGTTCCCACGGCCCTCCCACCGTCCACCCCACCGAGGCCATCCCCCGAGCCCCATGTTCTCGTCCCGCCGCAGCCCGAGGTTGGAGGATGAGGAATCTGCCGGTGATGGTGATCCTGCTGCTGGGGTCAGCGGCGTGGGCTGCCCCCAGGGCGGGGGTGAACAGGTATGGGGGGACACAGATACGGAGGCAGTGGAACGGGGGGACATAGGTAAGGCAGATGTGTGGTGTTTTCATGGGTACAGGGGCACAGGTGCAGGTGGAGTACAAGGGAGCAGATGGGCATGGGGAGGACATGACTGTGGGCAAGCACAGGGGTCTGAGGGAGGAGTGAGGAATGGAATTGATGGGACTGCAGGGGCAATGGGTGGGGGGTGTCAGGCTGGGGTGGGCAGCCCCCCAGGGGCACGAGTAACCCGCCTGTCTCTTGGCCAGGGCTGAGCCCCCCATGGCCACAATCATGGATCCATATCCTGACCCGCTGTGCCTGGAGTCGCCTGCACTGCTGTGAGTCACTGTCCCAGGGAGCCCCTCAGCACCGGGACCCCCACCATGGCTTGGGGCTGTGCGTTGGGGATGGGGGGGGCACAGTGATGGGTGGGGGGCATGGATAGTGCCCAGCTGGCCATGGGGCAAGGTGAGCCATGTGGCCAGTGCAGTGCTGCGCACCCCAGCTCCACTTCCCCCAGGCTGCTGCAGAGTGCAGTGCGGAGCCTGCGCCTGCTGGAGCAGGACATGGAGGCCATGACACGGGAGAAGGGTAAGGCCACCGGGGCAGTGATGGGGGTCTGAGAGGCTAGGGGCTCAGGGACCCCAGCCCCACAGCACCCTATGCCCCACAGCCCTGCTCTACCTCTTTGTGCTCCATGACCACGACCAGAGCAGGCACCTGGATGGGCTGGAGCTGCTGCAGTTACTCAGCACAGTGCTGGCACAGGCTGGGGGGCAGCCAGACCCTGACAAGGTGGGTCTCATGGGGGTGGCTCCTCATACCCCTCTGAGCCCCTGGGCCAGGCTGTCACTCTGTCCCCCATCCCCACAGGTGGCTGCACTGGTGGACCGAGCCCTGGCAAAGCAGGACCTGAATGGGGATGGGCTGCTGAACCCCTCTGAACTGCTGGACCCCCCTGAGGTGCTCTTGCCTGGCCAGGGCCAGGGACCCCCAGGGCAGCCCCCCCTGGAACTGCAGACAGGGGTTGGGACTGTGCCTGGGGTGGGCACAGAGATGCCCAGGCAGGACTTGGGATTGAGAAGTCCAGGGCAGGCGGCCACTGACACTGGAGACCCCCAGACTGGAGCCCCTGAGGATGGAGCCCCCAAGGTGGAATCCTTCAAGGTGGAATCCCCCAGTGCTGAGGCCTTGGAGGCAGAAGAAGCCCCTGAGGCCAAAGCCCCCAGTACTGATGCCACGGAGGAAGAAAAAGCCCCTGAGGCTGAAGCACCTGAGGGGCAGACAGCCCCAGAATGGAGGGACCATGGGGAGGGGTAGGCAGTGGGGGGCTGCAGGATGCAATGGCCTGGCTGCTCCCTGCCCTGCTCAGGGCACACAGTGGCAGGGGGATCCCCCATGGCCAGGCTGCTGGGGCCAAGGAAGACTGGGGTCGTGTGGTCTCCCCTGTAATGCATTGGATGGAGAAATAGAAGGACTGCTGGTGGCCTTGGCCGTGGTGAGTGCATCCCAGGGGCAGTGGGACCCCAACCAGGGCAAGGGGGCACAGCTGGGGCACGCAGGAGGCAGTAGTGGTGCATGTGGGATTTTATTGTGGGGTTGCTGGGTGCAGTGGAGATGTGGTGTGCCTGGGGGGTGTGGAGGTCTCCAGGTACAAGCTCAGACAATGCCATCGAAGCCCTGGATCCCACATTTCTTGCCCGCGATCTGGCAGCCAAAGGTGAGGGCATCCTGCAGGGTTCTCCCTGGGGATGGGGCCCAGGATGAGATGTGGCCATGCCGTGGCCCTGCCATGGCCATGCCAAGCTGAACCGTGGCCACGTTGTGGCCCTGGCATGTCTGTGCCCACCTTCTGCAAGCGCAAAGATAACAGCAGCATTGAAGGTGTCCCCGGCCCCCAGCGTGTCCACGAGGGTCTCTGGGGGGAAGGCGTCCGAGTGCACCAGCTTCCCGTCGGGCCCCATTGCATCAGCCCCCTCCTCAGCCCAGGCGCAGATCATCGTGGCCCTGGGGGAGTGTGAGCTGGGTCTGGGGTACACCATGTGCCCCCCGGACCCCCGGCCCCTCTCAGATACCCCCCTACCCTGGCTGGATGCGCCCCCGCAGCCCCCTCAGGGCCTCGGCGGCCGATTGGTACCCTAAGTGCCGAGCCAGGTCCTTGCTGATGAACACCTGTGGGAGAGGGGCTGGGGCGCGGGGCAGCCCCCGGCACCGCCAGCCAGGTGGGGTTAAACCTGTGCCCCGGTGACATCCCCAGACCCCGCCTGAACTCCCAGACCCCGTCTGCCCCCTCTGACCCTGACCACATCCCGACTACAACCTCAGATCCTCCCGTGTCCACCACGGGTGGGTACCAACCACACCCCCAGACCCCGCACCCCTAGATGCAAACCGCCCACCCCTGCACCCCCGAGCCCTGAACCCCTGCACCAGGACTCCCAACTCCTGCTGGGCCCCGGCCCCCCCAGATCTGACCACGCCGCTCCCGTCCCGACCCCGCCTCGTCTCTTGGCCGCGCCCCCGACAGGTGATCCCGTCCCCATCGCACGGCCCCGGTACCGCTCCGCACCACATGGCCCCGCCCCATCATCGGCAGCAGCTCCTCCCGTGGCTTCTCCACCTCCACCGAGATCCAGACCCGCCGCCCCGGCGCCGCCGCCCGGTTGTGCCGCTCTACCCGCTCCAGCATCGCCCCCTGCTCCGCCGCGTTCCGGGCCTGCAGATGTGGGCACGGGTCCGGCACCACGGGAGGATCACCAACCCCGGGAGGCCTCTCGGCCCCGGGGATGCTCCCCCATTGGGGATGTCCCCCAGAGCGAGGGATTCTCCCTGGTCCCGGGTTCACCTACAGTCCGAGGGATTGACCCCAGCGCCGGGGATCCCCCAGATCCTGGAACCCCCCGAGAATCGGGCTTACCTCGAAGTGGATCCACTTGTATTGGGAAAGGTCGACCCGCTCAAAATCGCGGGCTGTCACGTCAGGCAAGTTCCTGTAGGACAGAAGCCAGGTGGGAGATGGGGTACCATCAGCCTGGCACGCGGCCAGGGCGAAGGGCAGTTCCAGGGGCCGTGGAAGGCTCCATGCTACCAGGACAGAGGTCCTGGGGCAGGCACTGCCCGGGTGAATCATTAATGATGGCGCCTGGGACCCTGAGCTGGATTCGAAGGGCAGCGCAGTGGTGGCCAGGTTGAGGCAGGGGGGTCAGCAATGCCTAACAGCCCCTGACCCTTCAGCACGGCTGATGGAGCCAGGTGTCCTCATGGGGCCGTGCCGGCTGTCCTGCACTCCAGAGTGTATGGCTGTGGGGAGATATCACCACCAATCCTGGCAGCGGCACCGGAGGTCACTAAGGGCTGCAGGGACCATTGGTGATGACAGTGTGTGCCGGATTACAGCGAGTTGCCCCATCTGACACTCTGTACCCCCGGCAGGCAGCGTAAGGGGCCCATGAACCCGAGCTGGCACAGCCCAGCGCTGCCCATGGGCAACGGAGCCGGGACTGCAGCCCTTACGTGTCGTGCAGGACGATGGTACGGGAGCCGCTGGTGGCGTTGACGATGCAGCAGGCGCAGGGCATGTCCCCGCGGGACTGCCAGGCCACGTGCGTTATGTCCACACCCCGGCGCTGGAAATCCGCCGCGATGAAGCTTTGGGGTACAGAGAACGGGATGAGGGGCGCCGCGGGAACGGGCGCCCCGGCGGGCGCTGGTGGTGATGGGGAGGTGGACTGGCAACGAGGGAACCGCGGCCGCGCCGTCGCGCCGAGGTTCGAGGCCGGCGGCAGCAACACGGAAAGGCCGATGAAGTGTCAGGGCTGGTCGGCCCGGTGCCCCGCCAGTGGGGAAGTCCCCGCAGCCCACTTACTCAGCGGCAGGGCCGGGGGCCAGCGAGCCCACGAAGGCGCAGGGGGCTCCCAGCAGTGACAGCACCGTGCAGGAGTTGGAAGCGTTCCCGCCCCGCTGCCAGCGCTGTGACACGCACCTGCGGGGGACGGGAGGTTGCGGTGGGCGCAAGGCCGGTTTGGGGGGCACTGGAGGAGCCCCCCCGTTGCCGGTACCTGATGTCGGAGTCCTCGACTGGGAAAGCCTCCACCACGCTGATGATGTCCAAGCACACCAGCCCCACGCACATGATCCGCCGCTGCCCCGCCGCGCCGCCCGCCTCGGCTGCCATCCCGGACCGCTGCGGTGCGGACTGGGAACGGGACCGGGACCGGGACGGGGACCAGGACAGGGACAGGGAGCGCACCGGGCACGGGCACTGCCTCGGCCGCGCCCCCTCGCCGCACCGCCAATCAGAGCTAGCCGCCGGGCCGGGCCCTCGGTGGGCGCAGTGAGAAGGGGCGGGATGGCTGCGGGAGGCGGCGGGACACGGCAGCGGGGCCAGGGACGGACGGACACGGACACGGACACACGGACACATGGACACGGACACACGGACACACGGACACACGGACATGGACACACGGACACACGGACACACGGACACACGGACACACGGACACACGGACACACGGACACACGGACACACAGACATGGACATCGACACATGGACACACGGACACACGGACACGGACACACGGACATTGACACACTGACACACGGACATGGACACGGACACACGGACACACAGACACACGGACACACGGACACACGGACACACAGACACACGGACACATGGACACACGGACATGGACACACAGACATGGACATCGACACACGGACACACAGACACATGGACACAGACACGGACATCGACACACGGACACACAGAGACACAGGGACACGGGCACAGACACGGACACATGCAATTCCCCCCGTCACATCAGGACAGGGAGCAGTTCCATCTCCATCCAAACCTCAGCTGGGCCAAAACGAAAGGGAAATATTTAGTCTTCATTTGGGGGAACGGGCAACGAATGACAGATACACAGAGAACATAATGAAGCTCCCATGTCTGGTCATAAAAAGCATGTACGAGGTGTGGCATTTTGTTGGCCATGGATTCCTGGGTCGGAGGAATTGACTAAACCTCTAAATGAGGCAGCCAAGGTCTAAGAGCCAGAATCACTTGTGGAGAGGTACCACAGGAATGAGGACCCAGGAGAGGTGGTCACAGATGGCTCCAGGTGCAGTGGCAGCACCAGCCTGTGCTCAGTCGGGAGCAGCAGCAGCCCAAGCTTCAATGCCACAACAGGCACCTGGATGGGACTGGAAAGGAAGGAACATCTGGAATCCAGCATGCCTTATGCCTCTGTCTGATGGTGTAGAATAGCGTCACCAATGTGAGAAAGAGATACACATTCCAGGTAATCCACGGATTGATGTAACTACTGTTCCCTCACATGGAACAGCCCAGTCCCATGGTTACATGATCCTGCATTGACAGTGTCATTCCAGGGATGCCGTGGGGACTCAGGGGCAGAGACCAGGAGCAGAACACCTCCCAGCACTAAGGAGACACATAGAGCAGAACTGGGGACTTTGACACAGAGCCCATCTGGGAAGAGAGAAATGAGTCAACAACAGTCCAGATTCTTGGTCTGCGTTTTGCTGCGGTGACATGCAACAGGGATGTTCTGGGAAGAGCAGGATTGTCACATCCACAGGGACAATGTGCTGTGGGGGCTCTGATCGTGGGCCAGAGAAAAAAGCCAAATCTGACAGTCCTGAGACTGTATATGAGAGGGATGGCTCAGCAGGAAAAAAGAGATGAGGGGAAAAGTGAGAGGCAACCCAAAATGATGATGGGCTATGGACAACTGGGGTAAAGCAAATTCTGCCAAAGAATATTTAATCATTTATTCTGCTCCCCCCCCAAAAAAAAACAAAATAAAAAAATCATGAACGGCTGCTCAACTTGCCAGACGTTCTCAATTTTTAGACTGAGCTTGGAGTCTTTCCAAGGGGGTAGCAGGATGCTCTGCTCTCGTCAATAAGCTGCTAAGCTGAGCTGCAGACATGTGACAGGTAGTCATATCACTTTACACTATAAAAGTCCAGTCCACTCTCAGATGGTAGGTTCTACTAACACTTTCCTTCCTGGAGGTGTATGAAGTTTCCCCCCTTGAAAAGCAGACACCATCCAGGGATATTCCTCGAGTATTTAAGAGACTTGCCCACCTGATGTGGTGAGTCACATCAATCTCTGCTTAATAATTGTTTCTTCTTGCTTTCTTTAGTGTAATTGCTGTAAAATAATTGCTTTGATATAGTATAGTATACTGTACTATCCTATACTGTACTAAGTAGTTTTGGCTTTTATACCATGTAGGAAATAATTCTGATTAAGATAATTTGTCTAATCATTTAACATAATAAATAATTCATTTTACACAAACGTATCTGATTTGCCATCTTTAATCCTGCAGGACAAAGTTACTTAGACTTGAGAATCTGAGGCTAAGATTGGATCCAGCCTCCCCCAGGCTCCTCTTTTGAAGGAGTTTAGAAAGCCAGGGGGTTCTCTCTGCACTTTGTGACTTAACAACAGGGCTTCTCTAATAAACTTTGTCTGAAGCTCCCACTCTCACGTGTGACAAGCTGTGCATCTGGGAAATGCCACCTATGCTGGGAACAAATGTTTCCTAATGGCAGTAGACCAGCAGAGCCTTTCCAACAAGAAGGACTGACACAGGAGGAGCAGGAAAAACCTGGATAAAGGAAGTTTCACCTAGAGATGGAGTTCCACATCAGAATCAACGTCTGAATCCAGTCAGTGGAATCAGAGTTGTAGTTTTACAGGCACTGTAACTGATTAGCTGTGCAAGCTTTTGGGGACAGCAAAGCTCTTCAAGAAGCACCTGGCTATGCCAGAAGCTTCTGTCCCAGCTGGGAGCAGCCTGTTGTGTGGAGACAAGTGCCTGACCCAGCATGTTAACTGTAGTGAATAATCAACTAGTTGATAGTAACTGACTTTTGAGAATCCTTTGTGATTTAAAATAATTCAAACCCTATCACAATCCTGTTGCCTTAATTCTATCCTGCTTTGTACTTGTAATAATGCTGTAGAGACACAGCAGGAGCTGATGACCCCCTGAATTTCCCATGCTCAGGCTGGGAGGGGGTAAGAGCCCAGGGGTTCCTTTGTTTTGGGTCCCTTCTCAGAGGCACCAGCTCCAGCTATTATTTTCTTATTAGTTATTGCACCAAGATTAAATTATTTTAAGGGCTGGGACATCTGAGACTGTGAGGGGAAACCTGGGACTGAGGTGGTAAGGGGAACTGGTCTGACTGAGGGAATGTGGAGGGTGCAGCTGCAGCTCAGGTGGTGCCAGGGTGACTGCTGGAGTGGCTCCAGGATGCTCGGACAGGGAAATTTCCTTAACGTGGACACACAGACAGACAGACACACACATGGACTTTTGGACATGCACACACACGATGGGTCATTTCAGGTGCCTTGAGCCACCTGGCTAGTGGCAGGGGGTGGAGCAAGACGAGCTTTAAGGTCCCTTCCAACCCAAATCATCACATGATTTCATTAATTGCCCAGAGGTTTCTTTGTTTCCCTCTTTTGAGGCACATGATATTATGACTGATCTGTGCCAATAAATCCAATGGATATGAGAGCCTAGCGCCAAAGCTTCCTTGAATATTCCCCCATGACAGGATTTCCTGTGTGGCTGCCCAGTCACAAGTCATTTGTTAATCTCAATTTAGAGGAGGAAAAGGTCTGTTCCCCCTCTTGGAGCTGTGATGGTGTCAGTCTTTGGGGTATTTTCTCTCTGGTTGCCATCATGGCACCTCTGAACCACAGGAGTGAGACTCTGGATGTCTTGGAATTACAGCTCTTGAAATGCCCAATGCTGACACTGATCCCATGGCTCCCTAGATCCCTGAGCAGAGGTCAAGGCAGGGCTTGGTTCTTGAGGTCAGGGGGTGCTGCTCCCTGCACTGGAGCTGGCTGCTTCCTTGGTGTTCCTGGGAGTAACACATCTGCCATTCCAACCTGTGCTTTTAGTTTCACTGGATTACTCCATTCCAGTTCTCCCTGAGGAATAACAACGTCAGGTGTTAATGAAACACAGGTGGGACATCCCTGCACACCTGGGCTCCCTCCCATCCTCAGCCACATGCCATCCCCGACTAATTATGAGGGTTAATTAGGACCCCTCTCACCTCCCAGGTTATCTGCAGATGTAGCCGAACCATGGCAGCTGATCTTCCCCTCCTCAGTGGGGTCATTGTCCACCCCACGTCGTGGAAAACATTCATGGATAATGAAGGTTAATGGATAATGGATAAAGGATAATGTCCCTCAGCTGCCTCAGCCCCATTCTGCTGTGCCAAAAGGAGCCTGCAGCACCCCAGAGCACTGCTCTGCCCATCCCCAGACCCTGGAGGGGGATTAACCCTCCAGTAACCATGAAAACGATCCAGCTTAGAACAGGCAGCTCAGAACAGTCCCATGGGACTGGAAGGGCACAGAGCCCAGAGCATAAGAAGCAGCTGAGAGAGCTGGGGGGGAAGGGGCTCAGCCTGGACAAAAGGAGGCACAGGGTGACCTTGTGGCTCTGCACAGCTCCTGACAGGAGGGGGCAGCCAGGGGGGCCAGGCTGTGCTCCCAGGAAACAGGGACAGGACAAGGGGAAACAGCCTCAAGCTGTGCCAAGGGAGGTCCAGGTTGGATATTGTGAAGAATTCCTTCATGGAAAGGGCTGTCTAGCCCTGGCACAGCTGCCCAGGGCAGTGGTGGAGTCCCTCTCCATAGGGGAATTTAAAAGCTGTGTGGTTGTGGCACTTGGGGACATGGGTCACTGGTAGGCTTGGCAATGCTGGGAGAATGGGTAGGAATGCTCAGGGGTCTTTTCCAGTCTTAATGATTCCATGATTCCAGGAGTTGTATGAAGAGTCTCACAACCATTTTCCTTGTAAAACTCTTCTCATGACTAGAAGGACAATGATCCTTCTAAGACTGGTAAATCTTGGAAAGTCACCAGCAGGAGCCTCTCCTTCCCTTTGCACGCCATGGGCAGTTAGGGGCCAGAGCTGCCATCGCCCAGGGATGACCCCAGGATGGGATAGAGAATCTTTCAAGTGAACACAGCAGAGGGAGAATACAGAAAGACTGAGCCCTTCTTAGTTTTCAGTTCCCTTCTCTCCAAGAATTACTATCGTGGCTCTGGATCTCCATCTCCTGTTGACAACAGGAATTCCATCCCAGAGAAACAATTTCCCAAACAATCTGCCCACACTGGGATTTGCTGCCCCAGAGGAGGACAGAACCAGAGCCCTGCTGTGCAGCACCAGAATGGCTCCTAGCAGGGATCCCATTGATCCTAAAGTTAAACTGAACTTGAGATCAAAGTGGGTCCAGAGGAGGCCATGGAGATGCTGTGAGGGCAGAAGCTCCTGTGCTCTGGAGCCAGGCTGGGAAAGCTGTGAATGTCCAGCCTGAAGAAGGCTCTGGAGAGACTTTAGAGCCAACAGGCCTAAAGGGGGTCCAAGAGAGCTGGAGAGGGACTTTGGATAAGGGCATGGAGGGACACGACAAAGGGGAATGGCTTCCCACTGCCAGAGGGCAGGGTTAGATGGGATACTGGAAAGGAAATCTTCCCTAGGACGATGGGGAAGCCCTGGCACAGGTTGCCCAGAGAAGCTGTGGTTGCCCCTGGATCCCTGGAAGTGTCCAAGGCCAGGCTGGGCAGAGCTTGGAACAAGCTGGTCTGGTGGAAGTTGTCCCTGCCCACAGCAGGGGGTGGTATTGGGTGGTCTTGAAGGTCTCTTTTCAGTGAGACCATTCTGGGATTTGATGATGCTTTCTCACACATATTTTACATATCACCAGCAGTGGAGCTACATTAACAGGACAGCCATACACTGATCCTCTCCCACACCAACCGCCCCAAAGAACTGTTAAAGAAGCCAGACACAGACAGACAGACAGACAATGTCCCTGGTGCTCACCTGACGATGGCACTGAGGATGCCAAGGGCACCTGAGCACAAAAGGCTCTGTCCCAGCCTCACCATTACTGAGCTCCCACAACAGCTGGGGCACAAACTGGGGTTGGACAACCGCTGTGCCTGGCCTCAAATCCTGATGATTCTGAACCAAAGTATCTGCACAGGAACTATGAGCAAAACCACTTAAATCTCTAAGGAGGTGCCACTGCCCCAGGCCCAATCTGGATCCTGTTCAACCATCAATACCCCTGGGACCTCCCACCACCACCACCCTACCCCTTCTCAGGGCGCAGTGGCAGGCATGGTACCCCTGATACCCTGGTAGACCAGGTCAGGAAACAGCTAGGAAGTGGAAGAATGGAATTACCCACAGCCAACCTGGTGGCAGGGGGTGACACTACCCCCAGAGGTGGATTCAGCAGCAAAGTGGTACCGTAGGGCCCTCCCAGGCACCACTGCCTGCCACCCCACCAGCTCCAGCCCCCTGCTAGCACACCCATCATCTGGGGGTGACGGGGTGTACTGGAGGGTGTCCCAGCACACCAGAACATGACTCCAGCACCTGAAAGGTCCCAGCATCTCCCAGTCTCCTCAGAACCTGGGTCCATCCCAGTCACACAACCAAAACAGCTGGAAATCCCCTTCACCCCCACCCGAAAACCCCCAACCTGCTGTGCACAAGGACACTGCTGGGCCATTATGGAGCTCATGATGAACTCAGTACCATGGTGACACTTGGAAGGGACCAGCCCCCCTCCCCACAGTGTCCCCCTTGGGCGAGGGATGGAACAGGAGCCATGGGTACAAAACCCGGTGCCGCATCTTTATTGGGGGGCAGTGGAGGCCGGGGGCGGTGTGGGGCCAGGGTGGCCGGGGTGGGTCGTGTGGGGCAGGGGAGTGTGATGGTGGGACAGCAAGGGCTGGGGGGTGCTGATAAATAAGGGGGTGGGGGTGGGGGTCCCGGCAGGGCGTGGGGACTCCCCGGCCCGGCTGTGCCCCCGCCGGGGACCCGGCAGCTCTAGGGCTCGTCAGAGTCGTAGAGCAGGGCAGCGCTGAAGACCGTCAGGGGCTCGTCGGGTGCGTGGGCCAGGCGCCCTGACACCAGGTCCACACACAGGGTCTCACCGGCTGCCAGCGGCAGCAGGAGGCTGAAGATGCCAAGGGAACCGGGACTGGGGGCCTGGGCAGCCACCGGCCCCTTCTCCAGCCCCTCGGGCTGGAACCCAGCCGAGTCCAGGCGGGCGATGCCGTGGCCAGAGCGGGAGAGGACAGCCTCCAGCCCCTCGCCGCGGTGCCCCGTCAGCACTGCGCTCACCAGGTACCGCCCTGGCACCGGCACCGTGAACGTGCCTGCAACAGGAGGAGGGGATCAGGGACCTCTAGGGATCTGGTGCCCCCAGAGTGGGCTCTGTATCCCTGGATCTCCCTGAAGCACACCAAGGTCAGCAGGGCATCGCGGGACAGGCATGACATCATCCGAGACCCTCTGGCCACCATCACACCCAGCATCATGCTCTCCCTGTGACTCTGCAGTCCCCACGTACCCCACAGCTCCTACTGCAACATCCATCACCCCAAAACCACCCCACAGCCCGCAGCGCACCCCCTTGTGCCGCGGGCTCTCACCTGTCTCAGGATCGTAGGCACCGCCATCGTTGAGCAGCACCTGGTCAAAGGGGACCGTGCCTGGCTCCGTGCGCTGGGTGCTCAAGGCTGCGGAGAAGGCGACGCGGGGCACCGAGCCCGGCTCCCCGACCTCGCCTGGGCATGGTGTCAGGATGCAGCACTCCTGTGCCCCCTTCCTCCACCCCTCAACCCCCTGCCACCCCGGTACCCTCTGCCATCCCAGAAGCCCCTGTCCCCAGGTCCAGCAGCCACACCCCCTGACCCCTCCATACCCACCCCTTCAGTGTCCGTGCCCCGCCCTGACCACATGCCTCCACCACGTCCCCTATCCCTCTGCTCCCCAGCCGCCCAGTGCCCTGCACCTCCCCATGCCAATCCAGACACCCCCCACCTCCCACTGCAGGCCCCCAGTCCGCAGCCCCTCCCAGCTCCCCCCATTCCCCCATGGTCCTCCCTGCACCCCAAGTCCCCTAGCCCCAGCCCTACCTCTCTCTCCGGGCAGCCCTGCAGGAAAGATGAGGAGGAGCTGCAGGGCCAGCTTGGGGCAGGACCCCCGGGCACGGGGTCTGGCCACACAAGTGCTGTGCCACTGTGTCGGTGGGGCACATGGGGGGGAGGGGGCTGATCTTTACCTGGGGGGCCCATGGGACCCTGTTCTCCATCCTTGCCAGGGGGCCCAGTGGGGCCAGGAGGGCCTGTCTCGCCCATGGGGCCAGCGGGTCCAGGGGGGCCAGGGGGGCCTGGAGGGGGGAGTGGGTTAGAGCCCCATAGCTGGTGCCACGCATGATGTCCCCTTGTCCCCACACACTGCAGCCCCACAGCTGGGATCCTCCTGTGGTCTTGTGTCCCAAGACCACGGCACCACCCAACCAAGCCACTGCCTCCCCACACCCCACTGCCATGTTTTTGGCGACCCCATGTCCCCACATCCCTGTGTCCCCACACCTCCACCACTATTCCTGCAGCCCCACGTACCCACGATTCCCCATGTCCCCACAGACCCGGGCTGCCCTGTACCCCTGCAGCCCCCATGGTGCCCCATGTGCCCCCATCCCCCCAGGCCCTTACCCCCACAGTGCGCCGTGACCCTGCAGCCCCACGCCGCCTGCCACGCCCCATGCCCCCCCACGTCCCCGCAGCCTCCCACGTCCCCCCGCGCCCCCGCACCGTGTCGCTCCAGCTGTGCCAGGCGGTGCAGCTCCCCGCGCAGGTGCCCCAGGCTGGCGTTGATGGCGCCGAGCCGGGTCGGCAGCTCCAGCGCCTTCTCCAGCAGCGCGGCCTGGGCTCGGGCTGTGGCGTTCAGGTCCCGCACGGCGCCCCACAGCCCAGCCACGTGCCGGCTCAGCCCTTCGCGGACGCCCCGCAGCCCCCCGGCTACCGCGTCCAGCTGCTCGCAGACTCCCTCCAGCTTGGCCACGCGTGGCTCCAGCCCTGCCGGGCAGCCCCCAGCCCGCGCCAGCTCCCGCGCCAACGCCTCCAGCCGCTCCTCGCTCTCGGCCTGTCGCGCTGCCGACGCCGCCGCCGCCTGGTCCAGCTCGGCCACCACGCGGTCGGTGACGGCGTCCAGCTGGCGCTGCCGGGCGTCCTGCTCGTCCAGCGCGTCCTGCAGCCCCTCCACCGTGGCATTGAGCCCGCTCAGGGCCAGTAACGCCGCTGCCAGCTCCCCCCGCAGTGCCCGCAGCTCCGAGGGTGACGTGCCCCCGAAGACACCGAACCCCTCCAGCGGTGCATCCAGCTCCCCCGGCTCTGTGGTGCCGGGCTGGAGCTGCTCCGACTCCTGCGGAGGCAGCGGGGCGCAAGGCCGGGGGCAGGGGTCGCTGCTCAGGTCCTCCAGAGCCGCCTCCAGCCGCCCTGTCCGATTGCGGAGCTGCTCCAGCTCCTCGGCCAGCGCCTCCCCCCGGGCCCCCAGCAGCCCTCCCAAGGTCCCGGCCAGCCCGTCCTCCCAGAGCCCGTCGGCGTCCTCTGGCTGCGGGAGGTGGGGGCCGAGCACCCGGTCCTGCCCCGAGCACGGGTGGCCGCAGCGGGCCAACAGCCCCTCCAGCTGGTCCAGGCGGGCGCCGCGCTGTGCTCCACTCGCCGCCAGCCCCTCCACGGCCTGGCTGAGGTTGGCCAGGCGCCCCGGCAGCCCACCCGGCCGCCCCTCGGGTTCGGAGGGCCACGGGCCGGCGCGCGAAGCGTTCAACCGGCCCTCCAGCTCAGCCAGACGCCGCGCCAGCACCGGTCCCTGCCCCGGCCCCGCCGCCGGCGCCGGCAGCCTCTCCAGCCGCCGCTCTAGCTCGGTGAGGCGACGGAGCAGGTCCGGGGACGGGGGGGCAGCAGGGGCGGGGGCCAGGCGGCTGCTCAGGCTGCTGATGTGCCGCTGCACCGACTCCACTGCATCCCTGTTGCGCTGGTCCACCGAGCCCACCAGCTTCTCCAGCGCCCGCATACGTTCCCGGTCCTCGGCCGCCTGCCGCCGCAGACCCTCGGTGCCAGCCGTGCACGCGGCGCACAACTCCTGCAGCCGCTGCTCCAGCTCATGCAACGCCGCCGTCCCTGGGTCGCCCGGGCCTCTCGGGCCATCCCGGCCTCCCTCGGTGCGGCGCAGGCGGGTCTCCAACTCCTCCAAGCGCCGCTGAAGGTGGCTCAGCGCTTCCCGCACTTCGGCGGGGGCGGCCGCGTCAGCCGGCTGTTCTCCCCCGGGCTGCCCCTCCACCGCCGCCCGGGGCGGCTCCTGCCCGGCCCGCAGCTCCTCCACCTGCTCGCTCAGCCGCCGCACCTGCTCCTCCAGCCGTCGCACCTTCTCCGTGTCTCCACCGCCTGCCGTGCACCACCAGAGTCCGGGTCAGGGCCACGGCCAGAACACATTCCCCCACCAGCGTGTCCCCAAACCACCACATTCGCCGCCCCAGCACTACCTTCACCCCCCAGGCCACTGAGGGGGTTGCCGAAGCCAGAGAGTGTGGGGCGGCCGGGCCGGGGCGGAGGACGGCCAGTGGGCTGTGGGGATGCTGGAGAGGGACCCTCTGTACAGTCTGGGCCTGAGTATCCCTGGCAGCAGCGCCAGACCAGTTCCGACACCGTTCGCTGGGACACCTTGTAGCGGGGCCGTAGGAAGCTGCGGTACCTGCAGGTGGAGGCGACGGGGGTTGGGGGATGCCAGGAGGGGTGTGGGGCTGCCAGGTAACCAAACCCAGCACAGGCTGGAGCTTGACCCAGCCGTGCCGATGTCTTGCTCAACGGCCGGGGGCCAAGGGTCTGCCCCTGCCCCTGCCTGGCCCTGTCACCAGTATCATCCCAACACCAGCGTCATCCCATCACTGGTCCAGAGAGCTGTGGGGTGCTCAAGGGTTCTGGCTTCATGTGATGGGGGGGACAGTGACCGGTCACCCTCCAGCACCACTTGAGGTCAATGGCTCTTGCGCAAAAGTAAACATGACCCTGGGATGGGTAAACACCAGCGGCGGTGGCGTGGTCACAGTCAGCCCTGGCTCTTGTGCTGGCGTCCCAGAATGCCCTGAACCCCTCTAGAGCCCCCCAGCCCCATTCCAGCCCCACTCACGCCAGGACACGGGGGCACTGGAGCTGCCCCCAGCCGCAAGGCTGATAGTCCGGCTTGATGAAGCTCTCGACGCCATCCTCCACCACACAGCTCACACTTCGTGTCACCACGTAGGCACACCAATTCCTGCCAGAGGGAAGGGGTCAGGGCACACACCCGGAATGCGCTGGCACCGGGCACCATCCTGGCACACACCGGGCCTTGTCCTGGTATGGACCCAGCACAGCACTCACTGGGCGTTGTCACGGCATACACCAGGCATCGTCCCGGCACAGACCAAGCACTGGCATTGCCCTAGCATGGACCTAGCATCATCCCAGCACACAACAAGCATTGTGCTGGCACACACCATGCACAGCATCCTGTCACACACCAGCAATTGTCCTGGCACAGAGCAGGCACCAGGCATCACCCCGGCACAGACACAGCATCACCCCCTACCCCAGGCGTTACCTGACGCACATCAGCTCCCCAGGCACACTCCAGATCCCCCAGCACACTCCGGCCCCCCGGCCACACCCCGGATCCCCCGGCACACTCCTGTGCTTGCCCAACCAGCCCCACCGGTAGCACCGTCATGGCCCAATGCGGCGGGTTAATGAGCCGGATCTTGCCCCAGCACAGCACCTCAACCCTGCCTGGCCACCCTGCAGGAACGACTGCAGCCCCCAGCCAAGTGGCTGCCCTCGGGAGCCCCGCAGGGATGGGGCTCTGCCAGGAGTGGGGTGCCAACAACCCGTCACACCATGCTGCGGATCCTGCACTGTCTGGCCAAGGGACGGGTGCCCTGCATGCTGCCCCATCACTGCCCCCGTGTCCCCTGCCCCCTCTGTGCCGCTGGCGCAGGAACAGCTGGGTCCCCAGCCCAGCCCTACAGGCTGTAGGGACCCCAGCCCCCCCCGCGTGGGACTCCAGCCTAGCCCCGGTGCAGGGACCCCGTCGCAGCCTTATATGGTCCGGACCCGAAACCCGGGGCCCAGCTCGGTCCCCCCAGACCCACTGAACAGCCCCCCAGGGAGCGGCCCCCTGCCCTGGGTCCCCGCCGCGGGGCCCCGGTGCGGCGGCCGGTTCCCGTCAGCCCGGCTGGTTCCCCTCAGGCCCCGGCTGGATTCCAGCTCCTCCCCGGGGGCCGCCGGGAATTCCTGCGCCGACCAACTGCCCCCCCTCGTCTCCCCCCTTCCCTTCCCAGCCCTGCACCCGCGAAGCCCTGGGACCCCCGGGCTGCCCAGAGGTCCCACCGCCCCGCACCGGGGCTGTCCCCATCCGAGGCGTGGGATAGGACCAGAGCTCCCCTGAAAGGGCAGGATATAGGGACATTCCCCGTGCTCCCCGAGCCATGGGGATGGAGCGCTGCACACCCCGACCCGCGGAGAGCCCGCGCTGAGCCCCTAAACCCGCAGATAAAGGCTCCACCGTGTCCGAGACCCACGGCACCGTCGGGGGTGTCCCTCCCCAGGGACCCCACACTGCGACGGCGTCCTGCCATCCCCCCGGGGCCACCGTGAGGCCGGGGCAGCTCCAGCCTTGCGGCCGCGCTGCTGCAGCGCTTATGTGTCGGCGGTCAACATGTTGCGACCCCAACCCAGCGTGGGGCCGTCACCAGCCCTGCGCCCCCGCAACGCCCCGACCCACAGGCACAGGCTGCCCCACGGCCCCCCGCTGCCCACGGCACGAGATAGGACGGGGATGGGGAGAGGGTAGGGCTGGGTCCCTCTCCCCCCCTCCGGCAGCGCTGACCCATGCGTGGATGCCGAGGAAGGAGCGGCCCGGGATCCCCGGCCCCGCTGCACCGGCTGCACCCACCCTCCACGTGCGCCCACTGCCCACCCGCCCCGGCCCCGGGGGTGACGCCCCCGCTTAGGGGAGCCCCCAGCCCGCAGCCCCGACGGGACCCGCCGCCCCCCGGGCTGGACGTGGCACGTGCCGGTGCCCGGCCGGTGCCAGGGTCCCCGTGGCTTCGGGGTGGGGGTTGCACCCCGTGCCCCTGCTGCCGCCTGGGTCGCCCCGGAGCGTCCCGGTGCTCTTGGCTCCTACCTGTGCCGGCTGGCGGCCCGAGCACCGCTGTGGGCCGCCGCCGGGCCGGGGGCGAGCGGGGCAGCCCCGCCGGTGTAGAGGCTATACCGAGAGGGAAAGTTGGCGGCCAGGGCCTGTGCGGCCAGAAGGCACGGCCAGAGCCAGGGGGCCATGCTGGGCTGAGGCAGCTCCGCTCGGCTCGGTCAGCCTGGTCCGGCGCGGCTCAGGACCGCATGGGGTGTCCCGTCGCGGCTCCGCGGCTCTGGGCGGCTCGGCACGGCTCGGCTCGGCTCAGCCCTCCCCTCGGCCGCCCCTCGGCCAGCCCCTCGCCACCAGAGCCGCCCCGCCGCCGCTGCCCGCCGGCGGGGTCCCCCGGGCCCCCCGCTTCCTGCCCGCCGCCACCCCCGCCCCGGCCGCGCCGGGCACCGCGGCCCCCGCCGGCCCCGCCGCCGCCACATCTGCTCCTCGTTAGGCCGGGCCGGGGCCGGGGCAGCCAGAGAGGCCGGGCAGGGGGCCAGGGCGCGGGCGGCCAGCGAGGCGGCCGGAGCTATCGCTGCGGCAGCGGCACCGTCACGGACACCGTTCCGCCACTAGCACCAACTCAGGCACCGGCTTCGCACGGTGCCCCGTGTCTCCCCGACCGCCGGAGCCCTCGCTCCTCACCCCCGCACTGGGCACAGCTGCGACAGGTCCCGGCACCAGCACCACGTCCAGCAGTGCCACGTCCCTGCGTGCCCGTGTCCCTGTGCCAGGTGACACGCCCCGGTGCCAGCACCGAGCCGGGTGATGCCCCGCGCCCCCAGCCCCACCCTGACACCGTGCTGGGCACACTGGGGGCACTGGAGCGCCAGCGGTGACACCGCGGCCACCCGGGGCCACCGTGGCCCTGAGCCCACGGTGATGCCATGGCTTCCCCGGACCGCGCGGTGACGTCACGGCCTCACCGTGACATCACGCCTTGGCTCCGGCCCCACGGTGACGTCAGGGCGCGGGAACCCCCCCGGCCCCGGGGAGCCGCGAGTGTGGGTTAAGCACAAACAGCTGCCGGCAGCTGGAGGGGGGAGGGGGTGGGGAAAGGGACATGGGGGAAGGGGGATGCGGGGGAGGGAGACACCGGGGAAGGGGACGTGGAGCTGAGGGGCCCGGGGCTGGGCTTGGCCAGCACCCAGGCGTGTCTGTTATCAGGAGGGGATGGTCTGACCTCTGTGCTCTCAGAAGCTGTGGGGAGCCGTGGAGGATCATGTAGGACTGCCAGGGGAGCCATGGTGGGCTGCGGGGGCTCGTGGCTTGGCCGCGTCCCAGGGGACTGCAGACAGCGCTGGGGCCCTGCGGCCGAGCGCGGGGAGCAGTGCGGTGCCCCGTTGTGCCCTAGCGCAGCTAGGTGCACAGCCATGGCGGCCGGGCTGGGGGCAGGACCCCGGAGGGACTCACTGCAGAGCATCCCGCAGTACATCCCAACAGACCCCAGCCCACCCCAGTACGTCCCAGCACATTCCAGTATACTCCAGCTCAGTGTGTAGCCCAGGGTGCTTCCATTCACCCCAAAATACCCCACTGCAGCCCAGCACTTCCCAGTGTGCCCCAGCAGGTCTCAGCAAAGCCCAGTGTAGTCCGTCCCGCTAAAGCCCCGCGGCGCCGCCCGCTGTCATCGCCTGCAAGGAGCTGTCACTAATGCCATTAGCGCTAATTAGGCGCGGCCGCCCCCAGGCTCCTTCGCCCCGCCCCCACCCGCGCGCCGCGCCTTGTATGGAGAAGGAGCCGGCGGGGCCGCTAGGGGGCGGGGCGCACAGGGGGCGGGGCCGCTAGGGGGCGGGGCCGCTAGGGGGTGGGGCATCTAGGGGGCGGGGCGCACAGGGGGCGGGCCCAGGGCGGGGTGGCCCCGCCCCGCTATTGACGTCACCGCGGGCTGGGGCGGTGACTGTGACGTCACCACAGCCCCGAGCCGACCGCTTGGCCGAGAGCGGTTGCAGTGACGTCATCCCAGGACCCCGCCCCTCCCGGCGTGCCCCGCGGCCGGAAGTCGCGCACTCGCAGGGAGACGTGTCGGAGCGGCGGGTCCGAGCGTGAGCGCGGGGACAGCGCGGGGACAGCGCGGGACAGCGCGGGGACAGCGCGGGGACAGCGCGGGACAGCGCGGGGACAGCGCGGGGACAGCGCGGGTCCCAGGCAGGAACAGAGCCGCGGGTTGCGGTGGGGTGGGAAGGACCCACTCTGGGGTCTGAGGGGCCTTTAGCGGGTCCTGCTGGGGGTGGCGTCCCCCGCGGGTCCCTGCAGGGTGCCAGCCTCTGTGTTCCCCCTCCCCGCAGGATGATCACGGACGTGCAGCTCGCCATCTTCGCCAACATGCTGGGCGTCTCGCTCTTCCTCCTCGTCGTCCTCTACCACTATGTGGCCGTCAACAACCCCAAGAAGCAGGAGTGAGGGAACCCCCGGTGAACCTCCGCACCGCCCCGGCACCGCCCCGGCACCGCCCCTCCCTGCCGCGGGGCCGCACCGCCATGCCCCGGCGGAGCTGAGCGCGGAGCCCCGAGAGGCGCGAGGCCGAGCTTCTTCCAAACCAGCTTTAACAGAAACACGATGATACACGACAAAACCGTGTGACGTCATAAACCCTCCGTCGCCCCGGGCCTCTCCTCCGGGCCCGCAGGGAAGAGCGGGATGTGTGGGAGCACCGGGAGTCCCTCAGCCGGGCCGGGCCGGGGCAGCGGGCGCGGGCACAGGACGGGGTGGCTCAGCGTAGGAGGAGGGGAGCTGTCGGGAGGAGCTGGGCAAGTGGGGACCGGTGTTCGGGTGCTGTGGTGGGGGACAGCGGCGTGGGCAGGGGGACTTCAGTCCCCTCGCTGCCACCACAGCCCTTGTCCAAGTGCTGCCGGCACGGGGCAGAGCAGGGCCGGGGGACCCTTGCCCGTGCTGCAGCCCTCCGGTACTGTGGGGCTGTACCTGAGGGCACAGGCCCCTGCCCCGGCACCGGAAGCGTCCCTCGGCGCTCAGCACGCCCCCGGGGGGCACGGGGGCCTCCAGGCAGAGCCCTGTGGGACAGAAATTGGTGTTAGTGAGGCACAGTGCTACTGGCGGCCCCAACCACTCTCGTGGCTCAGGGCTCCCACTGCCCCACTGTCAGCAAGGACTCTGAGATGACCCCACACCAGAGCTGGCAGCAGTGCCTACCCAGGCCTCTCCGGGTTTCTCCGGGCATTCAGCTTCATTGGGAGCACCTGGGGGAGAGGGAAGAAGAGGATCAGTGCCAGGTCTTTGTCCCTGGGGTTTTCCCATGTCTTGGGGAAAGGTATGTGGGACAGAAACACCTGGCAGAGCCTCACAGGTGGGAAGGCTCCCTGCCCCTGAGGGTCTCCCAGTCTTTAGGACAGCCCCCCAAATATGTCCTCCCCAAAAGGCCAGCCAGCAGAGTCATGGGGCAGCCTCTTCCCAGGGCACAGGCCCTGCTGTGCTCCCAGGTTCCTTCCCTGCTGGTGCCTCAGTACCTGCAGCGGTGCCATGCCCTGGGGCTCTTCCACACCTTGCTGGGCCTCCTGTGGTCCGTGGCTGGTGCTCAGTGCTGCCTGGGTGCCCTCAGGCAGAGTCCCTGTGTGACAGAAGAGACAAAGTTCAGTCCACGTTGGTGAGGGGCTCTCTGCAGGTGACAGTGGAGTCACCAGCCGCCCACCCTGGGCATGGAGCCATCATGGGGCACACTGGCAAGGCGTAGTGACACAGTACCCTGCAGTGGCCACACACCAAGTCCCCCTCCCTGCCAGCCTTGCCAGGGCCAGGCCTCACCGCACAGCCAGCACTGAGGGGCTGCCCTGGCAGTGGCCAGTGCTGGTGGGAGGCTGTGGTGGGCACAGAGCTCAATCCCAGCTTGCACTGCCAGTGCAATGGGCTCTACCCCACCTGTGCTGGCTGGTCCTGCACATCACTGCCCCCAGCTCCAGCCAAGTTCCTGGCCTGCTGTCCCATGGCACTGGTGTGACTGTGGTGCCCAGGCCTACCTAGGAGTGAGGACCTGGGGGCACAACCATGCCCTCTGAACCAGGGTATGTCCTGGAGCATGGAACACTTGCTCAGCCAGGGAAGCTGGGGGTAAAAAGGAGGGTGTTTGGGGGCCTGGCTGAAGTGGACAGCACTGAAGGAAAATGTGAGTTGCCTCACCTCTGCTCTCAGCTTCTGCTCACCCAGTTAAACAGTCTTTATCCCAGCCCAGTTTTCTCCCCACCCCACTGAACAAGTGAGGTGGGGGTGAGGGGTGTGTTGCCCACTGGGGTGAAGCCAGGGCCAGACCCTGCAGCAAATGGGACCCTGCAAGCAGGGGCCTGTGCTGGGCAGGATGTGCCAAAGCTCCTGCTGCCAGTGGAGGTACCAGCAAGTGGCAGCTGACTTCACCTGGACTAAAATAGCACAATCTGGTGACCAACCTCAGCCAGCAAAGGCCAACAGCAGCTCAGGGTGTCACTGTGGGTCTGGCAGCAACCCCCTCATGCTAGCATGAACACAGGTCTAGGCTCCTGTGTGTGTGGCCAGGATGGAGTGGGACATGGGGAAGAAGGGGAAGGATGGGACAAAACCAGGGCAACAGGGTCTTTGTCCTGTGCCATCCAGCCCCCACCTCATCACACCTCCAAGCATACCCAGGAGGGCAGAGGCTGGGATGGCACAGCCAGCATGAGGGCACAAGTGCAGGCCTTGGAAAGCCAAGCCATGGGGTCAGAGCAGCCCTGGGCCACGATTCCTGTGAGGACACAGTGGTGCTGACAATGCTGGCCCCCTCACAGGTGGAGAGTGGGAGGAGGTGGCAGGAGAGCAACCGGCAGCTGGAGTGTGGAGGTCTGGGGTGGCCAGGTGAGGAGCAGGTCAAGCTGATGCCAGGGCAGGGGAGGAAGAGCTGGGTCCTGGTCCCAGTGTCAGGCAGCATGAGGGTGCAATGTCCCATGGAGCACTCACTGTGCTGGTCGCTGTGCTGGAGGAGGCTGTGCCAGTGGGGACCATGGGCCAGGGAGGCAGGAAACCCCACCCAATCCATCCCATGGACCCCATGGACCAGGCTCTGCCCCTCCAGCTCACAGAGTCTGTTCCTGCTCACACCCCTGACTGTCCCCAGTCCCTTCAGCCAGGGATGGGGCCAGGGGTCGCTTTAGGTGAGCCCGGCCAAAGGAACAGACGGAACAACGTGCCCATGAGAACATCAGCCTTTTATTTCCTCCCCACCATGTTCTCATGGCAGACAAGACACAGTCATGACAGAGGGCTGGGCAGCAAACCCCGAGGACAATGCGACAGACACCAGAGGAACAAAGAGCTCATCAACAGCACAGCTTCAGGCGCACCCAGGCACACAGGCAGGCACCTGCCCCCGGCTTGCACCCCCAGCTCTGGGCAGCAGGAGGCTTTGGAGGATGGTGCCCCCAGGGCTGAGGCCCACAGTGGATGGAAGCACAGAGCTGCAGGGCTTCCCCTGCCGCTGCCTGTGCCTTGTGGCCCTGAGCCCCTGCCTCACGGTGGCGATGCTAGCATAGGGGGCATAGCCAGTGTCTTGCCTGACTTTGGCACCCCCTGCGGCCCATCAGCCCCCACCAGAGGGGACTCTCTGCATGTTGGATAACCCCCAGTGCCCCCTGCCAGCCCACCTCACCACAGCCACAGGTCCCAACCCACTGTTTCCCAGTCAGTGCCTAGGGAGGGGAAAGGCACTTTGGTGTGTCCTTGCTGGCCTCAGGAATGCTTTGGGAATAGCGGGAAGTTGAGCAGAGGTTTTCTGCATTGGCTTCTCTAGAAGCCCCTTGGTCCCTGCACTGGAGGGGAGGCATCTCCCTGCAGGCCCAGTGCCCAGGGTCCCCCATAGCCCAGTGGAGCAGCAGCAGCTCTTGCCCAGCCAGGGCTGAAGGACTGTAAGTAGGGCAGGAGCTCAGCTGGGCTGTAAAACTGCAGGTGTTGCTGTGCATGTCAGCCCTGACCCTGCTCAGGACCGGCCTGTGAGGACAGGGGGCCCTCACACTCACTGTTCCACACAAACCCACTGTCACTGTGTCCGAGCCTGGGCCATGCTGGTGCTGAGCTCCCTCAGAGCCGTGGTTCCGCACAGCAGCTTGACAGGCGCCACAGCAGGCGCGTGAAGGGTCCCCAGCCTGGCTTACCTCTGCCTGGGGCTGGGGTGCTGCCGCCACTCGGGGGGCTCTGGGAGGCCATGGCGGTGGCTGAGGGCCTGGGGCTGCCAAAGGTGAAGCTGGGGGAGGCTCGGATCCGTGGGGAGTCCTGCTGGCTGCCCCCGCTCCCGCTGGTGCCGTTGCTGAAGCTCCTGGCACGGGCCAGGGCGTAGTCAGAGGCCGAGGTGGGCAGCCCACTGCAGGGGTGAGAGATGGGGGTCAGCCTGGCACGGTGTGGGGGGCACCCCTCTGCACCCACCATCACAGCCCAGCACTGAGAGCTGAGTGGCTGTGGCACCACATCTGGCAGAGCCCTGGACTTCTCTCCAGGATCTGGTGAACAGCTAGGGACAAGAATGTCACTAGAACTGTCCCTGAGAACTGCAGCCCCAGTGCCCTGCGCTGTATATCACTGTCCCAGCACTGTTTCTCAGCCCCAGTCCCAAATCACGGAATTGCTGAGGTTGGAAATGACCTCAGAGACCATTGAGAGACCATCTGACCATTCCCCAGCACTGCCAATGCCACCACTATGCCATGTCCCAAAGTGCCACATCCACACAGCTTTAAAATCCCTCCAGAGATGGAGACTCCACCCCTGCCCTGGGCGCCCTGTGCTGGACAGCCCTTGCCATGAAGAAATTGTTCCCAATATCCAACCTGAACTTCCCCTGGCACAACTTGAGGCCACTTCCCCTTGTCCTGTCCTGTGCTCCCTGGGAGCAGAGCCCACCCTCCTGGCTCCACCCTCCTGTCAGGGAGCTATGGAGAGGAAGAAGGCCCCCCTGAGCCTCCTTTTGTTCAGGCTGAGCCTCCCAGCTCCCTCAGCCTCTCCCATCCCTGTCCAGTGCTGGAGGAGATGCAGCACTTCCCAGGTTACTGGGGCAGGTGAACCCCAACCACTCTTTGCCCCTCTTGGCTGATGGCTCAGAGCAGGACTGACACCTGCAGGTTCCTGGAACTTGGCAGGACTAGGGCCAGGGCAGGTGACCCTGGCAGGTGACTCACTTGGGGACATTTATCATCTCTAAGTGCCGTTATCCTGCAGCTCCCGCGCTCGCCCCGCCGGCCCTTACGTGGAGCTCCTGGGGGGGGTCCTGGCACCTCCTCTCCTCCGCGAGCCCCCAGTGGTGCTGCGCAGCCCCCGCACGTGCTTCAGCATCCAGGCACGCAGGTTGCCGAGGCAGGTGTGCTCTGAGAGCACAATCCGCGGCCAGGGGTTGCACTCAGCCATGTCCAGTGCCGCCACTGCCACCGCCCGTCCCACCTGCCCGAGAGAGGCCACAGGTCAGGGGGACACGAGGAGACAGGAGGAACAGGAATGTGGAGCACAAGAGAGAGGTGTGCTGGTGAGCATGAGAGGGCACAGTGAAACAGTAAGAAGGGAGGCATGGGAAGAGGGGAAGCACGGAGGACACAGGGAAGGAGAGATATAGTGGGGGGCACTGGGGAGAGGGGCAGCAGTGAGGGTGTCAAAGGGAGAGGAGGCCACCAGGAGAAGAGGGGGGCATGGGGGGAGACAAGGACACCAGGAAAGGGGGATTCTGGGAAGGGTGAATGCCAGGGAGTGGCAGCACTGGGGAGAGGGGCAGTTCCCTAGAGCTTGAGGAAGAAAGGCAAGTGGAGGAAAGAAACCCCAGTCCTGGATCCCAGCCCACCCTCTGGATCTCAGTCCACACCCAGGTTCCACTGACCCCCTGTACCTGCTCAAAGAGTTCCACGGTGTATCGGGAAGGGAAGGCAGGTGGTGGCGGGGGGCTGGCACGGCCATTGTCATGGCAAGCCCCCGGGATGCTGTTCACTGAGCGCCCTGTGTTGTAGTTGCATTCCAGGGTGTAGCTGTGGGGCACAAGAGAGCCCCTGTTACCCCACAGACCCACGGCAGGGCTGGGGTCATCCCACACGTCACCCTGGGAGAGCCAATTCAGCAGATTCAGGGCACTGGAAAGGAGGTCCCATTGCACCAGGAAGGGGGTCCTGCTCCAAAGGACACAGAAGTGCCAGGAAAGTGGCAGGGTTTTGGGGACAGGATGGTTTCCTCTAAAGGCAGGAATGGCCCATGCCCTGTGTGGGGATGCATGGATGCACCAGAGATCAGCGTGATGGGAATTTGAGATGGATGTCACGGGGCCCTGAGGGTGGCACCCAGAGTGCCAAGGTCCCTGTGAGGGGACCTCTTGGTCACCTCTGGAAGGTGCTGGGGAACGAGGATGTCCCTGATGGGCGTAAAAAGGGAATTATTTGATACCAACACCAACAATCCAGGGAGTGGGCAGCCACAGCCTTCCCCTGACGCTCAAGGTGTCTCAGAGCAAGTCCTCCCAGAGGAGGAGGGATGCAGAAATGGGGCCTAGGAGCTGCCAGTTGGGATGGCTCCCGTCTGTCCCACTGCCCAGAGATAGCTGCAGGGTCAGTACATCACAAAACCTAAGCAGCTCTATCCTGGTCTGCCTGAGGGACCACATATGCACCATGAGCAGTCCCAGCACTTTTTGGGATGTTGCTGTTGGATCAAAAACCTGAGCTGCTCCAGATCAGTCACATAGCAAAGTACCCCAGCAACCCAAGCCCAAACCCCTGTGTGTGTGTTTGTTCCTGTGGGGCTGGACTGGTGCTGAAGCAGCAGCAAAGTACACAGCAAAAACTGAGGAAACTCAGAACCTCCAGTCTGTGGGTCTGGCTGCCTCAGCCAGTGATATGTTCCCAGCACAGGAATGGGCCAGGAGGATCCCATCCCATGTGGGAGAGGGGTGGATCACAGGAATCCCCGACTCACAGGACCACCGATGGGCCAACATTGGAATCTCACACACAGCCATGGGGATGCTGTGCCCACAGCAACTCTACTTAATTACAGCTCAATACAGACAAGAACACCCAGGAAAGAGGGGAATTCCCCTCAGAAAGCCATGTGAGAGCAGGGAGGAAAAGCCAGAGCAGCTGCAGAAGGGATTGGGAGGGACAAGAAGGAAAGGAGACTGGCTGAGCCTGTGTCTCAGGAACATGGCAGCAGCCAGCATGACCAGGCCCAGCCTCTGCTGTCCTGCTCTGGAGCCACACGGGACGTGGCTGTCCCACAGAACTGGTTCCCCCTTTGTCCAACAACCCACACCCACCACAAGTACTCAAGTGCCAGGCCAGATGGGTTCCCCAGTGCTGCCCTACCTGTGGATGATGCCCAGGGCTTTGTAGATGGCCACACGCCCGCTGCCCTCCTTGGACTGCCCGTCCCGCTTGTCCCGGGCGTACATGTTCTTCTCCGAGAAGTTGCAGCCCGTGAAGTCAAAGTGAGGTGAATTCAGGGAGATGAGTTTGGGGAACAGCATGTTCTCCACCTGCAGAGTGCAGGGAGCAGCAGGGGTGATGGGGGCCCTTGGCTGCTCATCCTGCTCCAGTAGGACCAGTGCTGAGCTCAGGGATGCACCAGGGTCAGCTGCATCCACTCTACCCACTTCTAGGGTCTCACAAAGCTAGTGCTCAGGGGATGCTTTCCACGCCCTGCCCAACTCCCGATGGGCTCTCCTGACAGTCAGCTGGGAGGAGAGGAGGGAGCCCAGCGGCATGGTTCTCCCCCACCCTCATCCCTCAGAGGGGCAGCTGGCTGCTGGCCCATGCCAGCTCCCAGGGGGAACCTGAGACCTCCTGCTGCCCAGGTCACCAGACGAGGGGATGAGAGAGAGGAAGAAGAAGAAGAAAAAGGAGGAGGAAGGAAGGAAAGGAGAAGGAAAAGGAAGGAACTGCGACAGGGAATTCCACGCCCCTCTCCCAGAAGTGGGAGGGAGCATTGGGGCCCATAGGAAGTGGGCAGAGCAGCAGGAGGGTCCTGGCAGCCACAGCAGCCCTGGATTCCAGCTGTACCCTCACCTGGTCGTTCTCATCGCTGAAGCTGTTGCCGTACATGAAGCAGCCGCGCTTGGATGCGTGGCCATGCAGGTCCACATAGTAGGCCAGGCCACTGTCCCGGGGTGCAATAGGCTCTGGGGGCTCAGCAGCTTCGGGGATGGGGGCTGGGGGAGGCTTCCACGACCCCTCCTCACAGTGCTCGGTGGTGTGGCTCGATGGGAGGATCCAGGCGGCTTGCTCTGTGCTGTCTGACAGCCGGGAATCCTGAGCTGGGCAGGAGTGGGTGCTGGCAAGCCAGGTGCTGGGGGAGTTGCGGAGGTTGTTGGTTTTGTCCAGCTCTGATAATGCGGCCTCCACGGCCGGGACGGGAGAGTTGGGAGATTTTATGCTCAGCGAGCTGGTGCTGAGAGGGGAGACAAACGTCCTCCAGTCCGGAGAGCCTGGCAGGACGCGGCTGTGGATGTGGTGGTAGAGCAGGATGGCTTTGGCTCCGTACACCGCGGGGTGCAGCTCGGCATCGGGGTGCAGGTACTGCCGGTTCAGGTTCACCCCACGGGAGTCAGTTCTGCAGAGAGAGCAGAGTGACCTGAGGACCTTCCAGGGTGCCCCAGCAGAACTGAGCTCACCTTGGAATGCTGAGGGCTTTGTGCTCTGTCCTGGAGTACAACGGCCAAACCAACCCTCATGGCCAGAAGCTGCCAGAGCACTGAGAAACTCAGTGAGGCAGAGCCCTGCATGATCCCCCCAGAGAAAGGAATGGAGCTGGGGAAAGGTCTGGAGCACCAGGAGTGGCTGAGGGAGCTGGAGTGGCTCAGCCTGGAGAAAAGAAGGCTCAAGTGGGGACTTTGTCACTCTCTTTAACTCCCTGACAAGGGGGGGTAGCTATGTGGGGGTCACATTCTGCTCCTGGAGAACAAGGGATAGGACCAGAGGGGAACAGCCTCAAGCTGAACCAGAGGAGATTTAGGTTAGATATTGGGAACAATTTCTTTGTGGAAAGGACTGTCTAGCCTTAGCACAGGCTGCTCAGGGCAGGGGTGCATTCCCCATCTCTGGAGGGATTTAAAAGCTATGTGGATGTAGCACTTGGGGCTATGGGTCAGTGGTGGCCTTGGCAGTGCTAGGGGATAGTTGAACTCAATGGTCTCACAGGGCTTTTCTAATCCATATGAATGCACAATTCTATGATTTTTATAAATTTTACCATCTTTCTGAGATCCTTTCTTCAGCAAACTCACAGCCTTTTCCATATTTACATCCATCAGTGAAGGACACTCACCTTTGGCCACATCTATCAATCAATATTCAAATAAATGGTTTCTGCTTCTTTTTCTTGGGCGAATGGTTGGACTCAATGGTCTTGGAGGACTTTTCCAACCCAAATGATCCCATGAAACACAGAGCAGGGTCCTAGCCAGGACAGCCTGTCTGGGCCCTGCACTCACCGGTAGTGACCCCGCACCACCCCATCGGGGTTCAGCATAGGGATGAGCTTGAAGACAAACATCCGCCGCAGCATCTGAGCACGGGGATCCTCCTCCCGCAGGATGAAGTCCAGGAAGCCATTGAAGACAAAGCTGGAGGGGGTTTCTCCTGGGTGGACTCTGCTGCTGAGGAAAAACACCTGGGGACAAACAGACAGAGGTGAAGGGAGCGTCCTGTCTGCCCCCGGATGCTGTGATGGGGAAGGGTCTCACAGACTTTGCTCCAAAAACTCTGCCCAAACGCTCCAGCCCTTGGGGACATGGCACCATTCTGGTCACAGACATGGGGGTTGCACTAAGGTGCCAACACACAAGCCACCACGGGGGCTCCTGGTCCCCGACCCCCAACACAGCCCCAATGCCAGTGTGGTCTCTCACCCTCTTTCCAGTGAAGCAACGTGGCCGGGGTGTGCTGGTGTCTGGGAAAAGCTTGTCCAGCCGAGGCTCCCGCTTCTCCTGCATGCCATGGCATGAGGTGATGGTCAGCAGGTCCACACGGAGCTTGTCCAGAGAGTGGCAGAGCAGCTCCCGGTGGTAGTAGACTGAGTCGAGGGGGCTGTGGGGTGAGAAGGGATCTCAGCCAGCCCCAGGAGCAAGGGGGCTCCCAGCTGGGCTGGGAGTGCTCTCTGCACCTGCAGCCCCAGCTCTGTGCCCCAGGAGCTGAGCAGCCCCAGCCCCAGCAGGACCACCCCCACATCTAGGCTGCTCCCTGCCAGATACCCTCAGAGTCTGCTGGGAACACAAGCAGCCATTCCTTCAGGGTAAAGAAGATAGCCCAGGGCTGGAGGTTGCACTGCCCAACATCCCCCGGCTGTGGGAGCAGTGGGTTCTTAGCACAGAAGGTCATCCCATCAGGGAGATAATGCATCCCAGCAGGAGGGCTGGGGCACTGAGGGATTCATCCCACCGGGGAGATAACCCATTCCAGCAGGAAGGACTGGGTTCCAAGGCATTCATCCTATGAGGGAGATAACTCATCCTGGCAGGAGGGACTGGGCTCCAGACCAATAATGGATCCTCTGGAGTCCTGTGGGTAGCACAGGGCAAGCTGCTGTCACTGCTTATACAGAGCTGGGGCAGAGAAGCATGGGCCAGGCAGCTATGGGGAGGGCACAGCAACCCTCCTGCTGCAGACAGAGCTTCCCCAAGGGAAAAAACACAAGCAGGCACACACCAGGAAGAAGAGACAAGGCCAGAAAAGGGGGACAAGAGCCAGGAAGGGGGACAGGGGAGGCACACCTGCTGGGGGACATGTGCCTGCAGTCCTGGAAGCGGCCATCCAGCTGTGCCAGCATGTCCTGGCACTCAGTATAGGAGAAGGGGTAACAGAAGGCAAAGTAGGTGGTGGCCCCACGGTGCTCCAGGAAGCGATGCACGAAGGACAGCACAAACTGTGTCTCCACTACCTGTGACAGACATGGAGAGGGCTGGGCTCTGACACAGGGGTAGAGGTACCCTAGCACAGCACTCATCGCTCTCCTCTGGCCTCCATCAGGCATTGGGGGTGCCTGTGGCCACCCGCCCTTGGCTATCCCCATGGGAATCACCATCCAGCTGGCTCCACTCATGTCTCGACATGCTGGGCTGTTCCCTGCAGAACCTTTAGGTCTCTGCTCATCCCACTGGCCAAACCACAGCTGCCCTGTCCTTTGTTAGGAAGAGGGAGGGATGTTCTGTCCCTGGAAATGTTCCAGGCCAGGTTGGAAAGGCTGGTCCAATAGAAGGTGCAACCTTGGTTTGGAGCAACCTGGTCTAGTTAAAGGTGTCCCTGCCCATGGCAAGTTTGGAAACAAGATGAACTTTAAGGTCCTTTCCAACCCAAACCATTCCAGGACTAAATGATTCTCTCTAGCCCCTGTTCTGTGTGACACAGAGTGGTGTTGGGGGGCTTGCTGCATCCCCACAGCCGTTGGGAGCAAGGAGGGCTCAGACCACAACTCCCCTGGGCAGCTCCTACCAGACCAAAGAAATCTCTCAGGAGTCTCACCCCTTGGCTGTGCCTTCCAGGGCTCTCACCCCTCAGCTGTGCCCCTGGGGCTCCCCCCAACCTCCAGATGTGCCCCTCACCGGGGCAGCAGCACTGCTGCCACAAAGAGCTGATTTCCAGCCTCCCATTGAAGGGGACGGAAAGCACGAGTAGTGCTTGGGATGGAGTTTGGCATTTCCCCAGGAAAAACACCCCACGGCAGCCTGTGCCCAGCCCCAGCTCTCCTGCCTGAGTGTGTGGCCCTGGGAATGGGCAGTCACTGCTTCCACCCTCCCTTGGAAATGCCAGTAACAAACCAGCTGCTTCACCAACCCAGCAGAATCTGGGGATCACCCCAGTGCAGGAAGCAAAGGATGTCCCTGCCCCCAGAGCTGCCCCTGCCCCGAGCAC
This sequence comes from Lichenostomus cassidix, assembly GCF_008360975.1. Lineage (NCBI taxonomy): Eukaryota > Metazoa > Chordata > Aves > Passeriformes > Meliphagidae > Lichenostomus > Lichenostomus cassidix. The sequence continues at coordinate 113,005,398 of NC_139483.1, read as the reverse complement.
AGGATTCCCGGCTGCCTGACCCTTGTCCCCAGCACAGGGACCATCCCTCCCGCTCACCTGGAAGCTGGGCCGCTGCCGGATTCGCTCCCAGCGCGGGCGCACGGGCAGGGTGCGCACGAAGGGGGTCATGCCCTGAGCGTACAGCCGGCTCTGCTTGTTCATGTTCAGGATATGCAGCTTTATCAGCTTCCCCGGGGCCCCACCCCGTACGCTGAAGTAGAACCAGGACCTGGGGAGGGGGAAAGAGGCGCCGCCTCAGCCCCTGCCTGGGGGTCCCCGAGCTCTCCGGTGTCTCTTCCACCGACCCACCAGGAGCGTGTCAGAGCCTCGGGGAGGGCAGAATCAGTCCGCCCGAACCCCTCCCAGGCCACCTCTGACCCTGCTACCTCCCCCAGCCCTTTCTTCAGCGACCCCCCTTACCGAGGCACCCCTACACGGCACCACCCAGTCCCGCCAGAACCTGTCTGACCTCCTGGGGAGGGCACAGCCCCCCGAACCCCCTCCAAAAGCACCTCTGATGCCACCGGCTTCTCCAGCCCTTCTCGTCAGCCCCCCAGCCCCACCGACCCCCTTCCAGGGACAGCCCCACACCGCACCAGCCACTCCCGGGCTACCGCCAGAACCTTTCCCGGGGTAACCCCGACCCTGCCCCCCCCCGCCCGGTTCCAGTAGCCCTTTCCCGGTCTCCCCGCCCAGCGGTACCTGTTGCCGTTCTCATACTCAGTGTGGGCGCAGTCGGGCTGCGTCCACACGTTGAACTCGTAGTCGGCAGCGGGCAGCGCGTTGGCGCGGGCGGCGGGGCCGCTCCCCGGCTCTGTCGGGCGCACCTGCTCCACGTGTGCCAGGTTCCCCGAGTCGAAGCGGGAGCTGAAGAGGAGACCCCCGCAGCGGATCTCCATGGTCCGGCAAGGCCGGGACCGGCATCGCCGCGGGACGGCCGCGGGACGGCCGGTACGGGCCGCCCGGCAACAGCAACGCGCGCGGCCATTGGCTGCCGCCTTCCAGCAATGTGCGCGTCCATTGGCTGGCGCCCCGGCAACGGCCGCAGCGGCGCTGGAGGCACAGTTCCGCCCTGACCACGCCCCCGCGTGACCACACCCCTCACAAGACCACGCCCCCAATTGCCCTGACCACGCCCCTCGCTGGGCTCCCCGCCGGCGGCGATGGCGATGGCGGCTGTGTGCGCGCGGACGGGAGTGCACGGAAACGGGGTGTGTGTGTATGGACACCGGGTGTGTATGGACAGGGGGTGTGTACGGACAGGGTGTGTATGGACACCGGGGGTGTATGGACACCGGGTGTGTGTATGGACACCGGGTGTGTGTATGGACAGGGTGTGTGTATGGACACGGGGTGTGTGTATGGACACCGGGTGTGTGTATGGACACCGGGTGTGTGTATGGACACCGGGTGTGTGTATGGACAGGGTGTGTGTATGGACACCGGGTGTGTACGGACACCGGGTGTGTACGGACAGCGGTGTGCACGGACAGGGGTGTGCATGGACAGGGGTGTGTGTATGGACAGGGGTGTGTATGGACACCGGGGGTGTATGGACAGGGTGTGCACGGACAGGGGTGTGCACCGACAGGGTGTGTATGGACAGGGGTGTGTACGGACAGGGTGTGTATCGACAGGGGTGTGCATGGCCACGGGGTGCGTGTATGGACACAGGGGGTGTGTATGGACAGCGGTGTGCATGGACAGGGAGTGTGTATGGACAGGGGTGTGCACGGAAACGGACTGTGTACGGACAGGGAGTGTGTATGGACAGGGGTGTGTGTATGGACAGGGGGTGTGTGTATGGACAGGGGGTGTGTGTATGGACAGGGGTGTGTACGGACACAGGGTGTGTGTATGGACACGGGGTGTACATGGACAGGGGGTGTACATGGACAGGGGGTGTACATGGACAAGCACAGACACAGGTGAGTATATGGCACACAGGGCTGTGCATGGACACATACATGGAGCACACGTGTGCATGCAGCCACGGACACGTGTAGGTGCCCAATCCAGGTGTGCACACAGGTGCCCCTACATGTACATACACCTGTAAGAACACAGGCACACCCATACCAATACACACCAACACTGACAGAAGGGGGGTTCAAACCTGACACCTCCCACACACCACACGGACACTCCACCCCCAGAGTCGACCCATGGGGTGGCACCACATGGCACAAGCAACTCCTTTGACCCCTTTAAACCACCCCAGGCAGAGCATGCAGGGTCCAACCCAGGCACCGTTCCTCCCATTTTGGGTGGGAAGGCAGCCCTGAAGGTGGGCTGTGGGGACAAATGTACTTCCCCGCCAAAAATGGGCTGGGAATGGGGGTGCAGGGGGGTCTGGACAGCCCCTCCTCCCCATCATGCACAGATGTCTTCAATAATAAGGAAGAATAATAAAGCATATGGAGCAATTATAAGGAAAAAATAATAAAATAAATCAGTTCATTCACCAGTGGGAAGAGGTGGGGAGATGAGGGGCTCCAGGTGTCCACCCCTGATCCTGTAAGCAGGCAAAGCACAAGGGGATGGGGCTCACCCACCCAGGGCAGTGGTACAGGGAAAGCCAAAGTGGTCACAGGGTGTGGAAAAACCTGGATGTGTGTCTCCCTGGCCCCTAAAAGAATAAATCTCCCCCAAAAGCCCCCAATTGACCCAAAGTTCCTGTGGGCATTGCCCTCGATGCCTCTGTCACACATCCTGCTGCACTCTGGATACTCCTTGGCAGCTAGAACTTTGGGAGGTGGTGTGACCTCCAGAAAGCAGCTCAGTGTCCAGAAATCATGGCCAGAGCCCAGTTTTTGAGGGCCAGGGTTGTGTTTTGCAGGTAAATCCAAGAAGAATAGGTGAAGCTCATCAAGTGGTCCCTCATGCACGCCCATGTCAGCTCCCCACTGGAAAAGCAAGAACAAGGGATTAGAGGGGGGTGTCAGAGCCAGAAGGGGTGACATAGGGGATACAGGAGCCCCTTGGGCAGGATGACACCAGCCCTGGTGCTGGGTCTACAGAGAAGGATGAGGGGGACAACCCCAGCCGGCACAGGGAGAGATGTGACTGTGGCACCAAGGGATGGAGCCCCTGGGGGAGCAGAGCCCAAGGGGAATCATGCAGCAGGGGCTGCTCACTTGCAGGAGTCGAGGCAGTGCTGCCAGCCCCGCTGCAGCACCGCAGCCAGGCCCTGCAGCAGTGGCACCAGGCAGCTTCGCACCAGGAACAGCAGCAGCTCGCGCACACACTCGGCGAAGTGCAGGAGGGACTCGGGGAGCCGGTTCTGGAGCTGCAGGAGCAGAGACAGTGTGGGGTGAACACCAACCCCCCAGCAGGTCTGGGTACAGCGAGGGTCTGGGGTCCTCGTTACCCATGATGGTCCCATCTCACTCCTCCCTCCTCCAGCATCCTTGAGCCCTCCCCACCTTCCCTCTTCTCCGGCTCTCAGCAGACAGGGCACTCACTCTGAGACACTGATGTTACCCCACTGCCACCAAAATGCTGGCCTTTGGAGTTTTCTGAGCCCTCTCCCTTCCACAGTCACTGGAAGCAACCGGCATGGGCTGGTGCCACAGGAGGACAGACAGCATCAGAGACCTGCTGTGGGGCTGCCCCCCTCCCAGAACCCCAGCAGTGGGGGGCTTCTGCCAGAAGCAGTGGCAGACACATCATCGTCCTACTTCAGGCCTTCCCGTGTATTTCCCTAATACAGATTCCCCAGTCCAACAAGCCCAACACTGGCATTCCTTGTCTCCTCCAGCCCTGGCAGCCCCCACTTACCCAGTCACTGAGCCAGGGCAGGCTGCCGTGGAGCCAGGAGAGCAGGGAGCTGCACTGCTGGGACACATCCCGGGCCACCTCACCACTAGCTTCCCAGAGCAGCTTCAGCTGTGGCTGCAGGATGGACACAGCCATGGAACCGTGGTGGGCCAGGTTGTGCTCCAGCCACCTGCAAGGGAGTCCTCAGGTGAGGGCAGTGCTGGACCACAGGACCAGTGGCACCAACACAGAGTACATGGGCACAGAGTTGCCACCACGGCGTGAATGGCAGAGAATTCCAGTCTGAGCTGAAAGTGCTTCGAGGCAGAGCTGCAGAACAGCTCCCAGCTCCCTCCCAAGCCCTCACTGTGCTGCACAACAGCTTCACCCCCCTCACCCCAGCCACCCGCTCACGCTGGTGTCACAGACCTGTAGCCCTCGAGGCAGCCAAGGGACACCTTCTGCCAGGCCAGCTGGGAGGCAGGCAGGACGCCGGAGGAGCGGAGCAGCTGAGCGGAAGAGGAAGCTGCAAGAGACAAGTGTGTTCTGTGAGTGGCCCTTGGCTGCGGGAACACACATTGGTCTGTCCCTAAGGACTCTGCAGGGACATGTGGCTAGAGCTGTGCTGTGCTGGGGAGATGCTCTAGGAGGGGACAGAGGGACAGAAGCCCCTGAGCAGGGAGACCCTCCCAAGGGGGAACAGGCAGAGGCAGTCTGCCTGCAGACCCTGCATCCCCCAATACCCCCCAGCTGGACAGATGGACAGGTCCCACTGCTCACAGCAGCCACAGAACAAAGGCAGGGACCAGAGAGGCTTTGCTCAGGGGAGCAGCCACAGGTTTGACGTCAACAACGTTCCTTGGCAGAGCAAGGGGAAAAAGTCTCAAGTTGTGACAGGGAAGGTTTAGGTTGTAAACAAAAAACAGTTTCTCCATGGAAAGGGCTGTCCAGACTGCCCAGGGCAGTGATGGAGTCTCCATCCCTTGGGGGATTTAAAAAGCCGTGTGGATGTGGCACATGGGGACACAGGATAGTGGTGGCCTTGGCAGTGCTGGGGAATGGTTGGACTTGATGCTCTCAGAGGGTTTTTCCAACCTGGCTTATTCTACGATTCCATGAATCCCCACCATACCCTGGAAGGAGCCGTGTGTCCGCACATCGTGCAGGAAGAAGCCAGTGGCAAAGACCAGGAGGACAAGCAGCAGCCGTGACCAGGGGAAGCCCCGGCCCTTCATCTTGCGCAGCAGCTCCTGGGCAGAGGGACAAGACCCTGTCACCATCACAGCGGGGTCCCGACACTGAGGAGACCTCAGCAAGGCTGTGCTGCCCTCTGGCAGCATCCGCCCCCGGCTTCCCAGTGGGGACCAGTGACATTTGCTGAGCAGCTGGGGAGTTGGCCAGGGGCCAGCACATCTGTCCCTGGTGTGTCCTGCACGTGTGTCACTGTGGGACCTGGGCGTGGCACTTGCCGGTGGCATGAGGGGCAAACCAGAGTCCCTGCACAGAGCTGAAATCTGGTGGCTGGATGACACCAGGCAGCATCCGCCCATGCTGTCCCTCACCTTGCAGGCAGAGTCACAGGCAGCCACATCCTGGTCCCCTCCAGTCCCTCTGGCCGCCAGCTCCTCATTTGTCACTTTGAAGGAACGAACCGTTTCTTGCAGCGACTGACGCACCTTGGGGACAGCAGGAGCTGTGTCAGGAACCCCAGATCCCCACCAACCCCCTGAGCTGCCACAGCACCAGGAGGGCAATCGCAGGTCGCATGGGGACACTGCCATCTCAGGGACCTCTTGCACCAACACAGGGACATTCTCCCACCCCACAACCATCCCTGTCCCACAGCTCACTTCTACCTTCTTGCTGCTGCTCTCCCAGGACTCCAGGAGGTGGTTCAGCAGCAGACTGGGGGAAAGGAGAACATGGGGCTTGGTCAGGAGCTCCCAGAAGGAATTTAGGAGTCCCAAAGGTTCCGCAGATGAACACTGACTCCTCTTGGAGCCACGGTGTGGACTGACCTGGACTGAGACAGATGTTTGGTGTAGAGCTGCCTCCAGACGCTGAAGCTCAGCGGGTCCAGGCTCAGGCACTGGCTCATGGAAGTCAGAAGCTGGGGAGGGAGCACAGCAGGACATTATGCACAACCTCACCTCGGCCCACCAGACACCCCATGCCCCGGGCTGTACCCTGGCACAGCCACCCACCCCCACACCTCCCACATCCAGCCAGCTGCTGAGGCACTAAACACAACTCTGGCACTCCTGTCCATGGAGAGGGGTGGAACTGGATGGTCTTCAATGTCCCTTCCCACCCAAACCATTCTATGATTTGATGATTCCTAGCCCCTGGGAGCAGGCAGCACAACCCCTGCCCTGCCATCACCATCCTCGTGACAGCACATGCTTGCCCTGCCACAACTCCATGGCACCACCAAATGCAGCCCATGCCCCCCATGCCAGGCTCACCTCCTTCTTCATGGCAGGTGGGCAGGTGGGTGTTGCTCGGGAGAGGAAGGAGGGGAAGTAGGTGTGCAGGGCTGCCTCGGGCCGGGCACCAAAGGCCAGAACCTTCAGGCGGGGGTAGAGGCGCCGCAGCTGCTCCTGCAGGCTGGGAGAGAACGCGGAGCTGCCGAGGGCTGGGGGCTGTGGCATGGCACAAGGGGGCACTGAGGGCCCACCTTCCAGCACGGCTGCATGGGGATGGATGGGCCAGAGTACCTGGGGGACAGCGAGTTGTTGGGCATGAAGGCGAAGTCCAGGAGGGGGAAGAAATCCTTGGGGCCGATCATGCCAAAGCCTTTGGTGAGGTTGGGGTGCATCCTGCAGAACAGAGCCCTGAGCTACTGCAGGGGCTGGTAAGGGGAGAGCCAGCTCCAAGCATCCAGCCCCCTTGTTCCCAGCGGGACACAGGGTGTCACTCACATCAGCAGCCGGTCCAGGTAGGAAACGGCGTACGGCGACAGGGACTTGATGCCAAGCACTGGGAGCATGACGCCGAGCCACACTGCGGGGAGAGGCAGAGGGGTCCAGCCAGGCTATCCCTACACCAGGGCAACCCACCACCCAAACCAGCCAGCAGATAGGCAGGCACATCCCTTGGGAAGGGCTTCAGGGCAGCTGTGCTGCAGAACAGTGGAGCAGCATGCTCTCTGTCCTTGCAGGCAGGATGGTTCCTCTCATGATCCAGCCATTTTCCTGTGCTGGCTGGGGGAAGCTACATTCCAGATCTTAAGGATCTTTCCCGACCTTTTCCCACCCCTAAGCAATACTACCAGCAGGAGTGGAGGTGCACTGGCAGTCCCAGGAGGGGACCCCATCCTGCTGCTACTGGCTCTCACCTTTCAGGCCCTCATGGAGGTTGGTGAACCCGGCCTGTCCCAGTGCCCAGAGGACTGTCAGGCACTTCACTGGCCGGTTCTGGTGGGAGCGCAACACCTCCAGGTACTGCAGGAGGATGGGACACATTAGTTGGGAAGAGCTGCAACCCATCCCGGCCCAACTAAGCATGGAGCCATGGGACCAGCAGTGCCTGGGCCCCCAGCCCCTGGGAGGGACCCATAGCTCCAGGTGAGGCCAGGAGCCGTTCTAGGGGAACAGGGTGAGCCCCAAACCCAACCCTGGGAGTGCATTTCTGCTGACGGGGCAAGGGGAAGCCCAAACTCAGCACTGGTGGTGCAGTGGTGCTGGGGGGACAGAGGGAATCCCAAGCCCAGACCTGGGGGTCCAGGGCTGCTGAGTAGGGCAGGCAGAACCCACTGGAGACACTGGTCCCTCTGCAGGGCAGGGCAGAGAGATACAAAGGACTTTGTGCATAGGATGGATGAGCAGCACCACCAGGTTTAAAGCACCCACAAATCTGGCTCACCCCAGCTCACCTTGCCCAGGTTGGTGGTGGCAATCTGGGGCCTGTCTAGGAGAAGTGCCTGGATGCAGATCCTGTACCCATGCAGCGACTCCCCTGGAAAGGAGATGGGGGGTCTTGCTCAGCCATGGCCTCCATGGAGGAATTACAAAGACCTTCCAAACAGGCAAGGAGGAGCAAAAACCAGTGGGCAGAAAAGGGAGCTCTGGGGTGCTCACCTGGGGTCTTGTCCAGCTCCTGCAGCATGGTGTAGATGCAGTGGTCAAAGAAGAGCTCCAGCACACCTGACGCCTTTCCCAGCAGGGACCGGATGATGCTCCTCAGCTCCTTGCTCACCAGGCAGTATGGATAGTCTAGGGTGGCAAGAGAGAGGGAGCAGTTTAGTGAGGGAGCAGTTTTGTTTTGGAGAGTTCCAGCAGCTGGAGGAACCAGCCCAGTGTGAGGCAGGCACAGGGAGTGCCTCATCCTCACATCACCTGGGCAGCACCAGCCCCCTCCTCAGTGATTCTGCATCAGAGGCAGCTAATCCAGCCCCAAGGGATGGCTTCCTATTAAACGCTGATGCTGTGGCCTGGAGAGGATACTTTGTTCCCTTTCCCCTTAGCACCCCAAACGACACATGCTCAATGTGAGTGGTGACCAACTGATCACATAGGAGATGGCAATTCTGCCCCTGCATCCCTCCAGCAGTTGAGGGTGGATAGCTGTGAGTGAATTCCCAAACTCCACAACAGCAGGCAGAGGTCACAGATCCCTATGGAGAAGGGGTGACTGGGGAAGCCTCCAATTTGACAAATGTATGGGCAATTTCACCGCGTTTGTGGCCAAGGGAAGAAAGTTGTGGGCACAGCCCAGAATCAAGTAAATACTCCCCATTTTGTTAACAAAGGATCAGAACCCCAACCACTCCCAGCTGGCAGCAGGACACGGACCGTGGGGGTGCTGGCTCAGCACGGGGTCACTCGTGGGCGCCTGCAGCTTGTAGTTGAGGTACCCAGCCAGGTCCTTCACCCACACCGAGGGGTTCTCAGGGAACACACTCCGACTCTTTCCCAGCTCCTTCTGCAGATCTGCCAGGTCCAGCTGAAGTGACAGATGGACAAACTCAACTCAAGATGAACACAACTGGGCAAAAAGCATGGGAAGGAGAAAGTTAACTCTGACTCCTAAGGGGCCACAGGGCACAGAGGGAAATGTTTCCACCTCCATCCCAAGAAGGTCACCCTTCCCACATGGAAAGGGTGGATCCCTGGGGCAGAGGATCGTCTGGGGCAATCAGCTCCCAGCCAGTGAGCCCATCAGTGTGCACTGGCACATGTTGGCACTGCTAAAGGCTCCCTCATGGTTGCAGCTTGGCAAGGATAAGCCTGAGGTGATCCCAGCCATGGCTGGTCTGCAGTCCACACCTGGACCCCCCAGGGAAGAAACAGCCACAAGCAACAAAACCCACCTGGTGAACAACCCAGTAGTGTCAACCAGGTGCACAGCAGTAGCTCCTGCCCCTCTCCCCCACCACTGCCCAGACATGCTCATTCCCTGGTTTTACACTTGGATCATCTGCAGGGCCACTCCATCAGGGCTTGCTGCAAGGCTCACACTCTGAGAGCCTGAACATATTCCCACTGCCTACTGAGCCAGGTGTCCTTGGGCACTTTGCCTCAGCCCCGCTTTGCAAGAGGAATTCTACACAAACCAGCTGCTGCCACAGCAGGAAACAAACGCCCCCAAAACCCCCATCAGTGACCTGGCATGGTCACACAGTGTCTGTCACCGCTGAGCACAGGGACACCTCTGGCTGCCACCCTCCCCTGGGAACACAGGAATCCCACACAGTCATGCACAAACTGTCACTGTGTGCAAAAGCTGGACGTGGAGAACCACTGGAAGGATGGAGGGGACACCCACCCAGTGCAGAGGGAAGCAGAGGGAAACCCCTTGTAGGAGGGGGAGTGGAGATCCCAGGGCATGAGGGGGATGTAAGACCCTGGGGCAGGGGAGGAGCCAAGTAGGCAACAACTGCCATCCCTGGGGACACATTACTCCAACAAAGCCCATCTGGGCCTGTTCTGGAGCCCTCTGTGCTCAGACATGGCCAGGACAGGTGGGACAGACACAGACAGGTTCTGCAGATCCAGCTGGAGCACAGGAGCTGCAATACTGACTCCCAGAGCCCCACCACTGAGAGAGGGAGGAGGCTCCAGCCACCACAAAGCTTCCTTAGGGTTCTTCCCAGACACAGGCAGGGAGTGGGTGAGGGAAGGAACCAGAAATTCCCTTCCAGCCACCTCCTGCCACTGTGTCTGCTGCCTCCAGCACGAGGCAGCTCCTCCCGTGTGGCCCACGGGGAGATGAGCCTGTGCAGTGAGGCTGAAGCGGGACAGGGCACTGTGCTCTGCCCTGCTCCCATCTGCCAGACTGAACGGCACCTGAGGCAGCTGGAATGCAGCTGGGAACACGGGCCCGGTGCTCCAGCTCCGTGACCCCACGCGAGCCGGGGCCTAGCCGGGCACACTCACAGCTTTCAAGGCTTCCTCCAGCGAGCGGCACCTGCCCTGTTTGGCACCAGCGTCGTTCCCCGGTGCCTTCTTCCCACTCTTCCCCGAGTGCTGCTTCCGCGGCGGTGGCTCGGGGGCCGCGGCGGGGGGCACCTGCTCCTTGTTCTGCTTCCGCAGCGCCCGCTCGAAGCCCAGCTGGAAGATGGTGCTGGAGGTGGCGATGGGAGCTGGGAACGGGAGAGGGAAGGGGTGGCAGAGGGCGCCGTGGGGAGCGGCAACGCGGGGGGATGGGGACGGACCGAGGGCACGACGAGCCAGCCGCGGCCCCCCGCCCACGGCCTCGGGCTGCCCACGGTGTGCGAGGGCCCACGGCCTGGTGCACAGCATCCCCCAAGGCCCCACAGCCCCAGAACACTCCCACACCCACGGAGGAGACATTCACGAGCCGGCCCAGCCCCGGCAGCCCCTCCCGGACCTGTGGGACCCGCCGGGAAACGCCACCCGCCCCACCGAGACCCTGCCGGGGACCCGCCGCCGCTGACACTCACCGGGCAGGGGTAGAGCGCGACCAGCGTTAGCTTCTCCCAGGGCACGGCGGCTTGCGGTGCCGCCCGCGGGCCCCCGCCGGCCCTTGCGCACCACCTCCCAGCGCCCGGGACCGGCGCCGGCCGTGCCCGAACCCGAACCCGAACCCGGGGCTGCTCCCGCCGCCGCCATCGAGACCCGGAGCGCGAGCGGCGGCGCCGGGGCGGGGTCAGAGCGCGTGCGCACGCCGCCGCTGCTGATTGGCTGCGCGCTCGCACACGCGCCGCGCGCGCCTGCTGCCACGTCCCCGCCCCGCCCCGCCGGGAAACGTGACTGGCTGAGAGTGGCCGCGGCTCGGGGGCGGGGTCAGAGCGCGCTCCGCCCCCCGCTGGCTCCGCCCACAGCCCGGCCTTTCCTGGCAGAAAAGGCGGAGCCTCGCGCGGGTGGGCGGAGCCATGCTGATTAAACAGACGATGGGGCGGGGCCGAACGGCGGGGGCGGGGCCGAACGGCGGGGGCGTGGCCACACCCCTCGCGCTGCGCCAGCAGAACCCACCGGATCCCGTGGGGGCGGAGCCTTGTGGGTGAGGGGCGTGTCCATGCAAATCTGACAGCACCGCGCCGAATGACGGGACACAGCTCGCCCAAAGCCGCCGCTGCTCTCGCGCGTCCGCGGATGCTGCGCGGGGCGGAAGGTGCGGATGGAGGCGCAGCGCGGGGCTGGGTCGGTGCGGCGGGCGCGGCGGAGTGACCGTGTGTTGTGTAGGCGTGCGGCGGCTGGGGTGTGTGGGTGCGGGGTTTGAGAACTCATACTTACCTGGCAGGGGAGACACCATGATCAGGCAGGTGGTTTTCCCAGGGCGAGGCTCATCCCTTGCACTCCGGGTGTGCTGACCCCTGCGATTTCCCCAAATGCGGGAAACTCGACTGCATAATTTGTGGTAGTGGGGGACTGCGTTCGCGCTCTCCCCTGATCTTTTTGGTTAATAATAGATCTGCAGTGGACCACTACAAAAACGCTCTGGCCCGGTATATGCTACAAGTTTCGTTACTGGTTTAGCTACTCGAACACACCTGCTTGCTCAGCGCAAGGTGATCGCAGCGTACGCAGGACGCAATCTGCTGTATTGTAGGAACCATTCTCCTTTGCGTCACCTTTTCTGTAATCCAGGAACATCTCCAGGGAAAGTCGTGGGCGCAGGGCAGGAACCCGAGCAACCCCCAGAGCGGCAGGGGTCGGGGGTGGTCTCTGTTCTCCCCCACAGATCATTCTCAAGGCTCAGCGTGCCCTCAGCACTGGGAAGGGAGTTAACTCAAAGCAGACTCAGCCGGAGTGAGGTGGTAAGGGCACAACTCCTGTGCTCTGCTGGACGCGATGGGTGTCACCTGCTGGGGGGATCTGGGGGTTACCTCAGCCCCTTCTCCTGCACCCCCACCCGAAGGGCTGCTCAAGTGCCGCTGAGCTGTCTTCTGTACTTCAGTCCCAGGCGGGAGGGCGGCAGAACGGCGCCGAGCCCGTTCCATCTTGTGCCCGGGTCGTCATTGTCGCCGAGGACAGAGGCTTTGGAGTCCCCAGAATGAACTCAGAGGCCAGCAGTGGGGGATTACCTCCTCCCATGAACGCGGCCCCGCCGGTTGGAGCGGCCAATCCCGCCCTGTTTTGCGCGGTCACGGCCAGACGGACGTTCCCCGGACCCCGGTTTGGAGGAGCGACGCCGCTGGTCCCCCCGAGACGCCCCGAGTCCCGCGGCAGTGATCGCTCCGCGGCTCGGACATATGGGAGCGATACCTTGTAGCTGAAGAGGCGTGTCTGATACAAGGGAATCAGAAGTTGAAAAATAACTTGTTAGAAAGTGCTCACCACACAATATGTCTATTGACTTAACATTCATTGTGTTTGCCAAACAAAGGACTGTGATACTCTGGAACTTCCACGCTGGCAAAAAAACAAATTTGTTGTTCTGGCCTTTGGATGGAGAGAAGGTCAGTGAAGAAGACCTTCTGCAAAGACCCCGGAACCCCTCCACAAAACAGAACTACACAAGCACAAGGATGTAAAAATGACTTTTGAACTCATAATACGAAGCGGGGATAGGCTATGCACATGTATAAGCGTCTTAGGGAACTCTATGAATTTGTAACATATAACCACATATATACCGAGCTGTACGGGACTGACAGCACGTGAGTCTTTGGAGGGCTACCTCCCACGTTCCCGGTGCTGCAATAAACATACCGGCTTTACAGCTTAAAATTATACGGGTTGTGAAGTTTTGTCTTTTTCTTAAATCATGTCCATCCAAGGGGACAGGTGAGGGACAGGGAAATAAGAGTGAGCGGCCACCGGCAGAAGGGGCAATAGAGGCGCCTGACAGACGACTAGGGGCGTGTCCATGCAAATCTGACAGCACCGCGCCGAATCTCGGGACACAGCTCGCCCAAAGCCGCCGCTGCTCTCGCGCGTCCGCGGATGCTGCGCGGGGCGGAAGGTGCGGATGGAGGCGCAGCGCGGGGCTGGGTCGGTGCGGCGGGCGCGGCGGAGTGACCGTGTGTTGTGTAGGCGTGCGGCGGCTGGGGTGTGTGGGTGCGGGGTTTGAGAACTCATACTTACCTGGCAGGGGAGACACCATGATCAGGCAGGTGGTTTTCCCAGGGCGAGGCTCATCCCTTGCACTCCGGGTGTGCTGACCCCTGCGATTTCCCCAAATGCGGGAAACTCGACTGCATAATTTGTGGTAGTGGGGGACTGCGTTCGCGCTCTCCCCTGATTTATTTGTTCAAAAACAGATTTTGAATTAAGTGCTGTTTGTTAGACAGTTTTCGTTAAGCCCGACAGAAATGTTACGTTGCGTATTGAATGTATATGGTCAAAGCGCAAATTCTCACCGCCGCAGCCGTACCGGGGACTGCAGGCGCCGCTAGCAGTGCTCGGCGGTCATGATGCGAAGATAGCGGAGGGCCCGGCGCTGAATCGGGATGGGGAGAGGGATACGGGAGCAGCAGTATGTGGGATTGCGGGTGTAGCGACGATCCCCAAGTGGTCCGGAGCTCTCTGGAAGGGTCGGAGGGCAGAGAGGTTCAGGAATAGCTGGGGTTCCAGAGGCGTCCCGGGACGCTCTTTCCGAACAGGCGCTGCTGGCGGTCGGGAGACGCATTGCTTGCAGAAATTGGCCAGCGGATCCCTAAAGGGACGCTCTGGGCTGCCGCCTGTGGAACCGGGATCATCCCGGCCTGTCCCACGCCGTGTCTGCAGGAGCAGGGAAACACCCCGGTGAAACTGGTCCTCGCTGGGGAAAGGGCGCCGAGATGCCGGTCCCGCTCTGCGAGCACTGCCCGGGTCACCCCCGGTCGAGTCCCAGGTCGCTTATGCAACGATAGAGCCGGGACACCGACATGCCCCGCAAGCCAGAGGCCGAACCCTCCGCCCAGGCCTCAATGCCGAATTAATCCCGCTGCTCTTGCCTTTCTCCGGGGAATCCCCGCGGGGCGAAGCTCCTCGTTCAGGCCACAGACGCAACCGCAGTGAACTGCAAGACCAAAGCATGCAGATATTCCCGGGAGTAGCCAATGCTACGTCATATTCAATCTACTTTTAACTATCATAATCAGGGGAGAGCGCGAACGCAGTCCCCCACTACCACAAATTATGCAGTCGAGTTTCCCGCATTTGGGGAAATCGCAGGGGTCAGCACACCCGGAGTGCAAGGGATGAGCCTCGCCCTGGGAAAACCACCTGCCTGATCATGGTGTCTCCCCTGCCAGGTAAGTATGAGTTCCCAAACCCCGCACCCACACACCCGAGCCACCGCACGCCTACACAACACACGGTCACTCCGCCGCGCCCGCCGCACCGACCCAGCCCCGCGCTGCGCCTCCATCCGCACCTTCCGCCCCGCGCAGCATCCGCGGACGCGCGAGAGCAGCGGCGGCTTTGGGCGAGCTGTGTCCCGTGATTCGGCGCGGTGCTGTCAGATTTGCATGGACACGCCCCTAGTCGTCTGTCAGGCGCCTCTATTGCCCCTTCTGCCGGTGGCCGCTCACTCTTATTTCCCTGTCCCTCACCTGTCCCCTTGGATGGACATGATTTAAGAAAAAGACAAAACTTCACAACCCGTATAATTTTAAGCTGTAAAGCCGGTATGTTTATTGCAGCACCGGGAACGTGGGAGGTAGCCCTCCAAAGACTCACGTGCTGTCAGTCCCGTACAGCTCGGTATATATGTGGTTATATGTTACAAATTCATAGAGTTCCCTAAGACGCTTATACATGTGCATAGCCTATCCCCGCTTCGTATTATGAGTTCAAAAGTCATTTTTACATCCTTGTGCTTGTGTAGTTCTGTTTTGTGGAGGGGTTCCGGGGTCTTTGCAGAAGGTCTTCTTCACTGACCTTCTCTCCATCCAAAGGCCAGAACAACAAATTTGTTTTTTTGCCAGCGTGGAAGTTCCAGAGTATCACAGTCCTTTGTTTGGCAAACACAATGAATGTTAAGTCAATAGACATATTGTGTGGTGAGCTCTTTCTAACAAGTTATTTTTCAACTTCTGATTCCCTTGTATCAGACACGCCTCTTCAGCTACAAGGTATCGCTCCCATATGTCCGAGCCGCGGAGCGATCACTGCCGCGGGACTCGGGGCGTCTCGGGGGGACCAGCGGCGTCGCTCCTCCAAACCGGGGTCCGGGGAACGTCCGTCTGGCCGTGACCGCGCAAAACAGGGCGGGATTGGCCGCTCCAACCGGCGGGGCCGCGTTCATGGGAGGAGGTAATCCCCCACTGCTGGCCTCTGAGTTCATTCTGGGGACTCCAAAGCCTCTGTCCTCGGCGACAATGACGACCCGGGCACAAGATGGAACGGGCTCGGCGCCGTTCTGCCGCCCTCCCGCCTGGGACTGAAGTACAGAAGACAGCTCAGCGGCACTTGAGCAGCCCTTCGGGTGGGGGTGCAGGAGAAGGGGCTGAGGTAACCCCCAGATCCCCCCAGCAGGTGACACCCATCGCGTCCAGCAGAGCACAGGAGTTGTGCCCTTACCACCTCACTCCGGCTGAGTCTGCTTTGAGTTAACTCCCTTCCCAGTGCTGAGGGCACGCTGAGCCTTGAGAATGATCTGTGGGGGAGAACAGAGACCACCCCCGACCCCTGCCGCTCTGGGGGTTGCTCGGGTTCCTGCCCTGCGCCCACGACTTTCCCTGGAGATGTTCCTGGATTACAGAAAAGGTGACGCAGAGGAGAATGGTTCCTACAATACAGCAGATTGCGTCCTGCGTACGCTGCGATCACCTTGCGCTGAGCAAGCAGGTGTGTTCGAGTAGCTAAACCAGTAACGAAACTTGTAGCATATACCGGGTCAGAGCGTTCCTGTAGAGATCCACTGCAGATCTATTATTAACCAAAAAGATCAGGGGAGAGCGCGAACGCAGTCCCCCACTACCACAAATTATGCAGTCGAGTTTCCCGCATTTGGGGAAATCGCAGGGGTCAGCACACCCGGAGTGCAAGGGATGAGCCTCGCCCTGGGAAAACCACCTGCCTGATCATGGTGTCTCCCCTGCCAGGTAAGTATGAGTTCCCAAACCCCGCACCCACACACCCCAGCCGCCGCACGCCTACACAACACACGGTCACTCCGCCGCGCCCGCCGCACCGACCCAGCCCCGCGCTGCGCCTCCATCCGCACCTTCCGCCCCGCGCAGCATCCGCGGACGCGCGAGAGCAGCGGCGGCTTTGGGCGAGCTGTGTCCCGAGATTCGGCGCGGTGCTGTCAGATTTGCATGGCTAAGCTCCTCCCCACCCCTCCCCGTTGCCCCGGGAGCTGCCGCCTCCAGCCCGGCCCCGGGAATCGTCCTGCCGCCTCCGCTCTTTGCCGCTGGCACCGAGTCCCGGGGAACTGGAACGCCAAAAACTGCCGTCCCAACCGCAGACTCGTTCCCCATGCACGGCGCCAGTTCACACACCAAAGAGAGCGATTTCTGGTTTTATTCCAGCTAGTGCAGAGTGTGCAGATGGTGGTTACCTCACTGTTCTTCACTCCCCAAGCATCACAGCTGCACAACATTTTTACATTTGAGCAGACAAAGGCACAGGGGTTCCTTGGGTGATGGTTACAGAACTCTTTCATTAATTAGCACCCAAACCCCTCTGTCGTGGTTTGACACTGGCCAAAAACCAGCCCTCAAAAAAAGCCGCTCACTCACTCACTCACTCACTCACTCACCCTCCCCTGCTACAGAGGAGAGCAAAAATCCTGGGCAGAGGAGACAAAAATTTAACGAAATGTTCATGAGGTAAGGACCAGGAGAAAACACTCCAAGGGCAAAATAGGCTCAACTTAGAGGTACAAAGTGAGTTCATTACTTACAAAATCAGAGGAGGATAATGAGAAGTAAAATAAGCCCTTAAAAACATCTTTTTTCACTCCCAACTTCTCCATCCTTCCCACCGATGGTGCTGGGAGACAGAGCATGGGGCTTTTGGTCAGTTTATCACCCGAAGTTGTCTTCCACTTGGCTCAGGGAGAGAAGTTGTTCCCCAGTGAGACCATGGGGTGTCTTCCACAAGACAGAGTTCTCTGTGTACCTCTCCAGTGTGGGTCCATCTCGTGAGCAGCAGTCTTCCCAAAACTGCTGTGGCATGGGTCACTTGTCCATGGAGTGCAGACTTTCAAGGACAGTCTGTTCCAGCCTGGAAGCAGGACCCCCTCTCTCCACTGGGCCTCCCACCAGATCACAGCCTCCTCCAGGCATCCACCCACTCCCATATGGGCACCTCCCCACGGGCTGTGGGTGATCTCTACATCCCCTGTGGTCCCCATGGGCTGCAGGAGCACAGTGGCTTCACCATGGTCATCATCAAGGCTTGTAGAGTAATCTCAGCCCTGGTGCCTGGAGCACCTCCTTCCCCTCCTTCTCCACTGACCTTGGTGTCTCCACGTTGTTTTCTTCACATGTTTTCACATCCTCCTCTTCTCTAGCTGGAATTAAAACTGAGCCCCCACCTTTGTTTTGATTTTCTTCTTAAATATGTTATCACAGAGGCATTACCATCACTTCTAATTGGCACAGCCTTGGCCAGTGGCATGTCCATCTTCGGAGCCATTGGGGATTGGCTCTACCAGACGTGGTGGAAGCTTGCAGTAGCTTCTCACAGAAGCCACCTCTGTGGCCCCTCTGCCACCAAAAACTAGGCCATGCAAAACCAACACACCATCTGTGCTGAGTGGATCTCCCTTCCAACACAGATCACTCCACAGGCACAACTCTTCCCTCCCTTTGGGTCGGGTTCTGCTCTGAATAAGCAGCCAATGGGTCAGTGGTCATGATCTCCCACTGCCGGAATTACCTTTTCCCCAGGTACTGCCCAGTCCTGCTGGTGACCCTCCTGGTGCCTCTCGTGCGAACAGTCCATTCTTCTTGGGCTTCTCTTTTCCTCAAGACAAAAGATTAGCCAGGTGTACGCCATTCACAGTAGAATTAGTCACAAGTGTCTGTCTGCACGTACTAATGAACAGCTAAAAAAAATGGCAAAGTTTGATTCAAATCTCAAGTGTCTCAATATCGTTTCCCCCTTCGAGTTGGACTTTCCCATTCAAAGGCAAAGACAAGGTGACTCTGTTCACCCACAGGGATACAAGAGAAGATGTCTTTCACATCTAACACCACAAAGTCCATGTTGGTCTCTGGGATTGGGGCGAGAAGGGTGTTGGGATTTGGGACAACCAGAGGAACATCAGCAGTCTGGGCATTAGGTTCCTGTAGCTCTTGCACTAGTCTATCCCGGTGATTTAGGCTTTTCCTCTGGGAGGTTTGGAGTGGAACATTTGAATTGGCAATAACCCAAACTCTAAAGAAGAGCCCATTAAGGTTTCCAATCCTCGTTGAGTCTCTCATTTTATTGGGTTGGATCTCTTCTTACCAGTTGGACTGCTGGTTTCTGTTCAGCTTTTACCAGACTCACGTTTCTTCCTCGTTCCAGGATTCCCGAAGCCCAAACCAGTGGTATGAGTGACCTAAAACTTTACTAGGCATTTCCTCTCCTGCAGGTTTCCCTGGGTGAATGGGCAGAGCTGCACTTTCCATCCGTTTTCCAGAGGAATATGCAAGAGGGCAGAGCCCTTAGAGAAAGTGAATTGTGTATTTAACTTGCATGGCAGATCCTGCCTGAGCAATGGCAAAGGACACTCGGGCATGTGGAGAAAGTGATGGGGTCATTTTGTGTTCCCAGTCGTGAATTCCATGGGTTGTAAGATGGTCTGAGGGATTTCCTGTGCCTGAGGGATTTCCTGCCTTGAGGGATTTCCTCCCATTGCAGCAACAACAATGCCTTTCGTTTTACTCAAAGGTGCCTTACAGCCAGTAACTATGGAACAAGATGTTCCAGTATCCACTAGAAAATCCATTGTTCCATTGCCCAGCTTAACTGGAATCAAAGGATTGGCCAGGGAAATAATAGGAGATGCCTCTGGTCCCCTTCAGTCCAACAGAATTTCTGCATCTTCTGATTTTCCCTCCTGTCCATGCTCAGACACTCTTTTCACAGTGCCTGTCCTGTCTGCGACCTGCAGCCTAATGCTTTTGGAAGAGCAATAATCCCCACTCATGACGTCTTCCCCAAAATGCACCTTGCCCTCTGCCTCTTCCCTGTCCCTGACAACAGATTTGGCAATTTCTTTTGGCTCTTCTACTTCTTGCCAGCATTACAGGCATCACTTGGGAAATAACCCCTCTCTCTGCTCCTTGTGTCTTCCGGAGGTTCTTTCCTGTACCTGGCACCGACTGCCAGCAAACATCCTGTTGAACAGCACCCTGCTTCATTCCCTTGCTGGGTGTCGATCCCTTCGGGATCTGAATCCATGCATTTGGAAGGATCCGGATCCCCGCGGGAGGAGCGGCGGGCAGTCCGCCTTGCCGCCAGGGGGCACTGCGCAGAGGGCGCGAGAGGAGGCGGTGCAGGGAGGGGCGTGTCCATGCAAATCAGCGCGGGGAGCGCGCGGTGCCTTGTGGGTGAGGGGCGTGTCCATGCAAATCTGACAGCACCGCGCCGAATCGCGGGACACAGCTCGCCCAAAGCCGCCGCTGCTCTCGCGCGTCCGCGGATGCTGCGCGGGGCGGAAGGTGCGGATGGAGGCGCAGCGCGGGGCTGGGTCGGTGCGGCGGGCGCGGCGGAGTGACCGTGTGTTGTGTAGGCGTGCGGCGGCTGGGGTGTGTGGGTGCGGGGTGTGTGGAGTCATACTTACCTGGCAGGGGAGACACCATGATCAGGCAGGTGGTTTTCCCAGGGCGAGGCTCATCCCTTGCACTCCGGGTGTGCTGACCCCTGCGATTTCCCCAAATGCGGGAAACTCGACTGCATAATTTGTGGTAGTGGGGGACTGCGTTCGCGCTCTCCCCTGGTCTTTTTGGTTAACAATAGAATCAATACCGCGGAACAAGCCTGGAGGTATGCATTTTGCTGTGTTCCATTCTACCCCAATCCCGTATTAATGCAGCTGATTTTGAAGCCTGAGACCAACCTGTGGAATTACGCAATATTCCCCACCCTGCCGAATCCTGCCCAAACCAAGGCAGAAGCTGGGGTCAGGGCCTCTATAGAAACTGTGCACCCGAACTCATCTCTACCCTCCTCACACGCAGTGGTCTCAGAGCCTCCACCTGGATCCACTCCATCTTCCTACCTCCTGCCGAGGGTCTGCCAGCACGGAGGAACCCCCAGCCCAGGAAGCAGGTCCAAGACGCTGCAGTGACCCCCAGCACGGGCAGGACGCAGTGTTACCACACGAGTTTATTTAAATAAAACCGAACACAGATGCAGCGTTGCGACCAGAGTGATGGACCAGACAAGCGATGCGACAAGGACATGGCAGCTGGGGCGGGTGGATGCTGCGAGCCCTCGCAGTGACCATCCCAGTCCCAGCTCCATGGGGGCCACGGGCGAGAAGAGAGGGCCGCTGCCATTCCCACACCGCGGTGAGGACAGGCTCCCTCTCCGGGACCCCTGTGGCTGCAGGTGCCCCTGCTGCCATGGCTGCACTGGGCTGGGGTTTCCTTTTCATCTTCCCAGGAACCTGAACCAACATCTCTCTCCTCCGTTCCGTGGCCTCCCACTCCAACAGGCCGCCAGGCCGGCACCCACTCCGCCATGGCGGACCTGGATCCACGGGGGTCCCAGCAGGGTGAGCAGTACACGGCACCCCAGGCCAATCCCCAAGGACTCGATGTTCCTTCTCACTCTCACCGTGGGCAGGCAGGATGCCAGGGTGGATGCGGCACTCGCTCGCACCAGGGGGACAACAGAAATAAATATGGGGAGGGGGTGGCACGGGCCAGGCCCCGGCATGGGGCCAGAGCCCGTCCCCAGCCCCAGCCCCCAGCACAGCCGCGCTCCTCGCCCAAGGGATGTCGGCTGGTTATGGAGACAGTGGGTTCCCCCTGGAGCTGCCGGAGACCGCGATGGCGTGTGACAGTGCAGGGCGAGGCACGGGCTCAGACCTCGAATGTCTATGGTGGGGGGCGGCGCAGGGGGCGCGGGCACGGGCCGGGGCTAGTACTCGTCCTGATCCTCTGGCGGCTGCTCCTCCAGCTCGTCGTCCTCTGGTGGGGCAAAGCCCTCCTGGGAGGAAGCACGGCAGTCATCAGGGGTGGCACAGGTGGGCTCACCAACCTCCCCCTGGCATGGCATGAGCACTTTGGCAAAGCCCAACCCCCTGCCGGCACCCCATAGAGTGAACAAGGCTGAGAGCAACCAGGGGAAAGGGAGTCCCTCCCCTCCCAGGGAAGTCCAGAAAGCAGGATAGGGACATGGTTTCCAGGGGTGTCCCAAGGTGCCTGACCCTCACCTCCGTGGCATAGAGGACGCTGATGATGCCGGTGATGATGGGGCTGTTCTCGTTCTCATGCTCCTGGCAGATGAGCTCAATGTCCCGCAGTTTGCTGAAGTAGAAATCCCGCTCCTTCTCCAGCCCGTCCACTGTCAGCTTCAGGTCCATCAGCTGCAGGAGAGGGAAACGGCTGAAGCCTTCAGCCAACCCCACTCCCACAGTGTGCCCCAGCCCCTTTGCAGGGAACCCCTACCTGGCTGAAGCCTTCAGTTGCCCCCAACCCCGCGGTGCCCCCGGGACTCCCTACCTGCTGGTTGAGCTCCAGGATCTGCGCGTCAGCCTCCGTGCCGCCATTGCGGGTGGCGGGTGAGTTTTTCCGTAGGATGCCGCTGGGCACGTTGCCGAGGCGGGCTGGGTTCGGGGTGTTCTTGGGGCCAGTGGGGGAGGTTCTCTGGGGGACTTGACAGCACACGGGGACCAATGGGTTAATGCCGGCCGGGAGGGCTGCCAGCAGGGACCCCTCCCCTGCATTGTGGGGGGGAACAGCAGTGGGCAGCAAGGACAGGCAGAAACCCCGTGCAGAGCCACAGCTTCAGGCTCTCCCACATTCAGCCTCCCTCCCTTGCCTCAGTTTCCCCTGGCCAATCTTGCCCCCAGTCCTGCAAGGGTGCTCATGGCTTGTTTGGGGCTTGGCATGGGGTCTGAGGATGTCCCAGACCTTGACAGCTTCCATGGGGAAAGCACAGGGAGCCACCAATGTCCATGGTGACACAGCATGGGGGGATGGCAGCCAGGGGAGTCTGGGGGGACCAACCACCCCCAGCCCCGGCTGAGCAGGCAGATGGAGGCAGCCGAGATCCCCGCTCCTCCGCTGTGTCGGTGTCCCTTCAGACCCGCCCGGTCCCCCCGGTCACAGGCAGGCAGACAGCAGAGCGGGGTGCAGGCAGGGGTTCGGGGGAGCGCCTGGCCATGGCCAGCGCGCCATGGGGTGCAGAGGGCGGGGGGCAGCGCTCGCCAGGGGGTCCCAGACATTACCTGCAGTGCCAATGGGTTTCTTGGGTTTGTTGTAGATGTGATCACCTGGGTTAGGGGGGGGCGCGACGTCCTGGCCCTGCCGCGCCAGCAGCGGGTTGTACTCCTTCCCATCGTAGTTGGCGTCAAAGAACTTCTTGAACCACTGGATGAACTCAAAGTTGTCCTGGAACTTGCCCTTCACCAGCCGCTCCACCGCGATGATCTAGGGCACACGGAGGGCCCGGTGGGGCAGCGCTCCCAGCGTGGCCCCCAGCACAGCAGGGACACTGGCACGGCGGGGACACTGGCACAGGAAAGCACAGACCCCAGCGGAGTAGCCTCCCAAAGTGCAGACCCTGCTGTCCCCATGGACCTACTTTGTCCACTCCCATCTTCTTGAAGGCAGCCTGCAGCACCTTGAAGTTGTGGATGTATTCGTGCTCCAGCTTGGCCTGAAACTTCACCTTCCGCAGGTGCACACAGCCGGGGAACAGCATGTCCATGAACTGGCAATAGGCAGCCCCTGTGCCAGGCCCATGCCATGGTCAGGGGGGCTGGGGGCACCCCAACAACACCCCCCATGTCTCCTGCAGCACCCCCAAGCCCACCTGAGCAGAGCTGCTCAATCTTGGTGTAGTTGAGCTGAAGAGAGTCATTGACCCAGGCCAGCATGTCATGGCGGCTCAGATTCTCGCTGGTCACCGATGTCGAGTACACATTGACGGCCATGCCCCAGCTGCTGAGAGACAGGGGTCACACCAGCGCCCCAGGGCACCCCAACCCCACACCAGGAGTACCAGGACCCAGGGCATCCATCCCACCCACACTCTGACACGGGGGGGCACAGGGACCCAGGGCACCCACCCAATCATGCTCCAGCACCAAGGGACAGCAGTGCCAGGTTGCCATGGTGCAACCCGTGGGACGCCCCCCTCCAGCTGCACCCCAGGGTATGGCAGGGAGGTGTGGGCACCCCCAGACGCCCCGTGGTGGCCCACCAAGCCAGGTGGATGCCTGTGCTGAACAGGTGTACCCAGAGGAGCCAGGTTTGGGGTATTGCTGGGAGCAAAACACAGATGCAATGCAGGATGTGGCTCACAGGGAAGGGGTCCCAGGGGACACATGCACTGCTGAAGGGATGCAGGCACTGCCGAGGGCACTGCCCCTGTGCTGGGGGGCTGCTGCTGCCCTGTGTGAGCCCACGGGGCTCCTGGGGGCCAGTGCCCATAAGCAGCTTAGGGCCCCCCCCTCCGGCCCCCGGTGCTGCCTAATCTGCTGGGGCCAGGATCGGGATCGGGGTCCATTAGAGCAGGGCTTAGAGGGGCAACATCTGCCGGCAGGCGGCCTGTGCCCAGATGGCAGGGGGCTCCAGGACCCCCTGGCTGTAGTCCCAGCGTGGCAGAGCACAGGAAGCCCCACCACACAGTGGGGGTCACTGAGCCCCAGATCTCACCGTCCCCCACCAAATGCTTTAGTGCAGCAGCTGACAAGCAGGTCCCTGTCGTGCTGCCCCTTCCCGGGAGTGGGGGTCTCGGTGCCCCTGTGGCCCCCCCGCACAGCAGCGGCGGCAGCGGCGGCGTTAATCCGCTTCTCTCCCCGGCGAGGGGGGCTGCGGGGCCCGGGCCAGCTGCCAGGCGGGGGCTTGGGGGAGGGCAGCCCCCCTCGCCCCCCTCCCGTGCCACAGTCCGGGGGAATGAGGGGGGGCACTGCCAGCGCACATCTGCGCCCTGGGGATGCAGTAGTGGGGGCCTGCAGGGCGCTGCCACCCCGGGATGCTGTCACCCCCCGGTGCCCGTTTGGCGGGGAGAAAGGTCCCGGTGGCCGCAGTCCCCTCACTCTCGGGCACAGCACCACGGTGACTCAGCACCGGCGATGTCGCACGGCTGCGGCCACTTGAACCCTACCGGCAGCTGAGCCGCTCCTTTCCCCGCCGCGGCCGGGACCCCCGGGACCGCCGTCCCACCCCGCCGTGTTAGCGCACTCAGCCGCGGGGGGGGTTGGTATTTTTAGCCACCGCCGCAGCAGCTGGAACAGAGGCCCCCGCGCCGCCGCCACCCCCGGCACGGCGAGGTGGGCACCGACCCGCTCCCGGCACGGGAACGAGACAAAGCCCGTCCCGCGCCTGTTTCGCGGCATCGCGCCAGTGGGGCGCAGGCAGGGGACCCCCAGGGCTCTCCCCATCTTTCCCCCCCTTTGGCTCCGGCAGCGGAGCTGAGTCATGCGCGGCGCTGAGCCAGAGCCACGCGCACTGCGGTGCCGCGGCTGCCGGGAACCGCCGCGCTGGGGCAGGGGGCTGCAGCGGGGGCGTGGGGCAGCGGGGGAGTGGGGCAGGAGCTGCCCGCCCGCCCCGGCGAGGGGCCGCTGACACCCCCCTGCCATCGCCGGCCCTTCCCCAAATAACCGGGGCAGCTGCCGGCAGAGCCGGAGCAGGACCCCACCACGAGCCGTGGGGCCACGTCGCGCCCTGGTTGGGCGGGGGGATGCTCGTGGGACCCGGCAGAGACGCCCAGGGCTCTCCGGCACCCTGCCTCTGGGACACTCGTGGGGGACGGGGCAGGGACCCCCAAATCCCACGCCGGGATGAATTGGGGTGTCACCCTGCCAGCTGGACCTGGACTCCCGCACACGCCGGCACACGTGAGAGCCCGGGGGAGAACCCTGACACGCGGGGAGCACCCTG
Source organism: Lichenostomus cassidix (assembly GCF_008360975.1). Classification (NCBI taxonomy): domain Eukaryota; kingdom Metazoa; phylum Chordata; class Aves; order Passeriformes; family Meliphagidae; genus Lichenostomus; species Lichenostomus cassidix. Next base: position 112,980,251 of record NC_139483.1, on the reverse strand, counting down.
ATCCACACGGAGAACCCTGACAGGCGGAGAGAACCCCGATCCCGCCGGGAGCACCTTGACCCACCGGGAGAACCCTGACCCCGCCAGGCACCGGCATGTCCTGATCGTGGAGCGGGGACGCGCGGTGCCACCCAGCCCGTCCCCACCCTCCCAAACGCCCTCCAAGCCCCCGGCGCAGCGCCGAGCACGCCCCGGTGTAATGACAGGGCAGCCAGGGCCTGCGGCATCCTCCGACCCACTGCCGCCCCGACGCCGGGTGATGGACGCGCCTAGGGCCGGGAGCCTCCGGCCCAGCCGGTTTGCCGCCGGCTCTTGCCAAAAAAACTAATGAAAATAAGAATTCAGCTCTGATTCCCGGCAGGCCATAAGGAGAGGGGTTGTTGCCGGGCGCCCGGCCAGGCGGGGGACGCTTACCGCTGCATTTTAATTGTCCGGCCCGGAGCTGCTAATCACGGCCCGACGGCGACCGAAACCCCGGGCGTGCGTCCGTGCCCGTCCCGCGGCGCTGCCGGGGCGCACGCAGAGGTCGTCCGGGCCCGGTCCCACGCTGCAGCCCCCCCGGCCGCTCTGCCCAAACAAACGGGAGCAGAGTGAGGCCGTGAGGTGCCAGCGCGGCGGCCGAGGGCGGCACCGACGGCGGGCACCGGGAGCTGAGCAGCCCGTCGGTGCCGGCCCAGCAGCACCGCGGTGCCGGTGCGAACTGGGCTGCTGCGACTGGCGGGTTCTATTTTGGGAGCCGTCCCGGTGGCTTCTCAAGTGACAAACACGCGAGGGGGGTGGCAGACAGCCCGGCGGGGGCCGACCGCCGTGTGGAGCCGCCACGGGGCTGCCGGGGATCTGGCAGCGGGCACGGTGGCCCGGGTGCTATCGGAGTGGCCACTCGCCCACGTCCCCCCCGGGTGCCTCCCAGCGCCACTTCCCCCCACCCCGAGCAGAGCATCCCCGTGCCACAGCCCGCGTTGCGGTGGGCACAGGTGGGTTTGCCGGGCGCGGGCAGCCCCCAGCTTCGCTCCGTCTCCCTCCCCAGCTCCGTACCGGCTCCAGCCCCAGCCCCCTTCCCTGTTTCCCGGCGGCAGTGCCCGTCCCGGCCCGCGGCGAGGCAAATCGGCCGTTCACGCACCGGGAGCTGGCGGCTCCCGACGGCGATGCTCGGGCTCAGAGTGGGTGCCCGACCGCCCAAATCCCCCCGCCCCGCTCGGCTCCCGCTAACCTAAATAACTCGGTAGAGCGGCGGGAGCATGTGCAGAGCGGAGCCCTCCCCCCTGCTCCTGAAATATTAATGCCGCGGGATGAGCTGAGCTGGGAGAGCCGGGGTGGGTGGGGGACACGCTCGCATCCCCGGGCGGGACAGCGTGCCTGTGCCACGCCGCCGGGCAGGGCTGTCCCCAGAGTGTCCCCACACGCGTGACGGGAGGTATCGTAAGGGCACACGACACCTCCGGGACGCCGATCACCCTGCGGGGTCTCAGAGGGGCCGGGTCCGTGTGCCCCGACCGCGGCGGGGGCACCCGCTCGGGAAGATCGGCGGGAGACGGGACTGGATGTCCTGGGAATGGCGGGGGAGCACAGGCCCCATCCCGACACGCACACGTCAGCGACACTGTCACCTTACCGGTGACACCACCGTACCGGTGACACCGCCGCCGCCGTGCCGCCATGAGTCCAAGGACCGAGAGCGCGTCACGCTCGGTGTGTCACGGTGACAGCCACCTGCCGCTCTGGACTGCCACGGCAGCATTCCAGGAGCGTCACCCACACCGGCACCCGCGGGACGGGACCGGCGACAGACACCGAGCGGCGGTGGCCCGGGCTCCGCAGGACCCCCGGAGATTGGAGGTCTCCGGATGCTGCCCGGGCCCCGGCGATAGCCGGTACCGGCGGCGATGCCCGGGCAGGTGCTGCGCGGTGCCGGTGCGGAGACTACAGCTCTCGGCGTGCCGAACCGCTGCCGCGCCGTGCGTACCGGCGCCGTGCCATGCCGGGGCCGTTCCGTACCGTGCCACGGTCCCGCGGGAGCCGCAGCCGGGACGCAGCAGCGGCCGCCGCTGAGTCAGGCCGGGCCTCGCCGCCACCGGCCCGGCGGGACCGCTCGGCCTCGCCGCTCAGCCCCTGACCCGTTCGCGGCGCGGCTCCAACCGCTCCATCCCCGGCGTTACCGGACGAACCGCCCCTCCTCTCACCTCCGGACACTTCATCTCCGGAGGCCCCTCGGCCCTCCGTCCTCGCTTCTCCAGCCCCGTTCTCGGCCCGGCCCCGCCACTCCATCCCCGAAGGCCCCGCGGCCCCGGCGGCCGGTCCTGCCGGGCCGCGGCGGCCGGTGCGCGGATGCGGGTGATGTCGGCAGCGCTGCCCGCTCCCTTCCCGGCC